>NC_062559.1:4488591-4797678 GCF_016906955.1 Phacochoerus africanus | reverse complement strand
CGTTTGTTGTTGGAAGAGGAGACCTCAGCCCACCAAAGCCCAGGGAGAAAATGAGCCCTGTTTTCCCAAAATGAGATGCAAAACCAGCCCAAGAAACATGAAGAGGACTGAATTGTCTGCTCACGGATGACGGTCTATTCTGTTGAAAGGAAAGGAGAGCATCAGATGTGTCCTTAAGGTTCTTGGTTGGAAACTAAACTGTTTTGAGGGGATAAATTAAGAGTTTGGAATTAACATATACACATTACTATATAGAAAATAGATAACCAGTAAGGACCTACTGTACAGCGCAGGGAACTATACTCAATATTTTGTAATAAGCTATAAGGGAAAAGAATCTAAAGCAGAATATGTGTGTGTGTGTGTGTGTG
Organism: Phacochoerus africanus; assembly: GCF_016906955.1. Classification (NCBI taxonomy): domain Eukaryota; kingdom Metazoa; phylum Chordata; class Mammalia; order Artiodactyla; family Suidae; genus Phacochoerus; species Phacochoerus africanus. Next base: position 4,797,307 of record NC_062559.1, on the reverse strand, counting down.
TGTATAGATGTAAACTGAGTCACTTTGCTGCAGACCTGAAACTAAGACAACATTGTAAATCAACTACACTTCAATAAAAAACATTTTTTGGCTGCATCTGCTGCATGTGGAAATTTCCAGGTCAGGGATTGAACCCAAGCCATGGCAGTGACCCAAGTCTCTGCAGGGACAACGCTGGATCCTTAAGCTGCTGAGCCATAGGGGAACTCCAAATAAAATTGTCTTAGGAAAGAAGTTAAACTGTTCAAGTTTAAATATTAAATGAGAGGAACTGCGATTTGGAGCTTAGTTCTGACCGCATGGAAAGGCAGTTGTCTTACAGGAAAGCTGGGATCCTGTCAGATATGTCCCAAAGCTAAGAATAGTAGAGTTTTCGAGGAGAAAAAAACCCGCTATGACCCTGTGAGTAGACAATTTTGAAGAGAATAAGACCGAAGAAGACATTTTCAAAACATGCCTAAGTCTCCTATGTTATGGATTTGTCATAAATGCAATGTATTTTGATCAAACCAAGTATTTAGTAGTTTGTGAATAAAACAGAGAAATAAAAGCTAACTGAGGAGTTCCCGTCGTGGCGCAGTGGTTCATGAATCCGACTAGGAACCATGAGGTTGCGGGTTCGGTCCCTGCCCTTGCTCAGTGGGTTAACGATCCGGCGTTGCCGTGAGCTGTGGTGTAGGTTGCAGACGCGGCTCGGATCCCGAGTTGCTGTGGCTCTGGCGTAGGCTGGTGGCTGCAGCTCCGATTAGACCCCTAGCCTGGGAACCTCCATATGCCGCGGGAGCGGCCCAAGAAATAGCAACAACAACAACAACAACAAAAAAAAAGACAAAAGACAAAAAAAAAAGTTAACTGATAAAACAGGTTCACTCCTGTCAAATCTTTATATCTGGAAGACTGAAAAGAGTGCCACCACAGAGTTCCTGTGGAGGCTCTGTGGAAATGAGTCTGACTAGTATCCACGAGGACACAGGTTCAATCCCTGGCCTCGCTCAGTGGGTTAAGGATCCTGCGTTGCTGAGAGCTGTGGTGTAGGTCACAGACTCGGCTTGGATCTGGCGTTGCTATGGCTGTGGTGTAGGCGAGTGGCTACGGCTACAGCTCAGATTAGACCCCTAGCCTGGGAACTTCCATATGCTATGGAGTGTGGCCCTTAAAAAAGAAAAAAAAAATCACGTTACCTGCTGGTGGTCTAGCAGATGAGGATCTGGTGATGTCACTGCTATGCCTTGGGTCACTGCCGTGGCACAGGTTCAATCCCTGGCCCCAGAACCTCCACAAGCTGCAGGTCCCACCAAAAAAAAAAAAAAAAAAAACATAGAGAACAGACTTGTGGTTGCCAAGGGTGAGAGGGGGTCGGGGAGGGAAGGATTGGGAGTTTAGGATTAGCGGATACAACCTATTATATGTCGAATGGATAAACAACCAAGTCCTCCTGTAGAGCATAGGGAACTATGTTCACTATCCTGTGATAAATCAGAATGGAAAAGAATATGAAAAAAGAATGTATATCTATGTATAACTAAATCACTTTGCTGTACGGCAAAAATTAACACAACACTCTAAATTAACTGTACTTCAATAAAATACTTAAAAAAAAAAAGGAGTTCCCGTGGTGGCGCAGTGGTTAACGAATCCGACTAGGAACCATGAGGTTGCGGGTTCGGTCCCTGCCCTTGCTCAGTGGGTTAACAATCCGGCGTTGCCGAGAGCTGTGGTGTAGGTTGCAGACGAGGCTCGGATCCCGTGTTGCTGTGGCTCTGGCGTAGGCCGGTGGCTACAGCTCCGATTCGACCCCTAGCCTGGGAGCCTCCAAATGCCGAGGGAGCGGCCCAAGAAATAGCAACAACAACAACAAAAAGACAAAAAAAAAAAATCCTCTCATTGAGAAGGATGTGTTGAAGTGGCATGAGAGCCAATGGAAAGAGCTCCCAGTGGCCCAAACTGGAAAAATGTGAGCAATCCACAAGTAAGTAGGAGTGGATTATAACCCAAAGTATAAAGTAAATATTCATGATTCCATAGTGGTGTAAAAATAATCGAATAAATTAATTATCGGGGAGAAGAGACAAACGCCTTTGCAGAAGGATCCCAAGCAATTTATATAGATACCCTGTTCTCAGGGTGGAGCAGCATGCCCAACTCGTTAACAACGGGTTTTGCACAATCCATTCCAGAAAGGACGGCACAGACAGAAAGTGGGAGAACAAAAAAGTAACTTTCCAGTAGAGAAACCAACCTGAGGAGGACGCCTCAACCAGGAGCTCAGAGCCAACATCAATAGGGGTGAACCATGACCTTGACGTTCTGCACACCTTTGCTGGGGTGTGACGACAGTGGCGCATCTGCGGTCCTCCTCCCCGCCCCATAACCTCAGTCTAACTTGAGAACAATGTCAGGTGCATTTCAAGAGGAGCATCCTAAAAATACCTGACCGTTCGTCCTCAAAACTGTCCAGGTGACCCAAAAAGGAAAGTCTGTACACTTTCCTCTTGGCTAGTCCTTGAGGAGCACAGGAATTCTAGGACTTCAGAATCACAGGCTTGTAGGACTGGTCATGAGAGCCAGGATGTGGAAATAAGGTAAATATCCAGGATGGACGAGCCAGCAGGAGCCTAAGGAGAGAGGATAACTAAATTTGGCATGGGTGGATCCTGGACCAGAAGCAGGACAGAGAAAAACCAAGGGGATACAAATAAAGGATAGATTTTAGTTGGTAAGAATAATGTATTAATATTGATTTATTAAATATTAATTTATATTAATATTAATTTGTGTAAAATATGCCACACCAAGGTAAGCTGTTAATAACTGGTGAAAATGGGTGCCAGGTACATGGGGACTCTTTGCACTGTTTTTCTCAATTTTCCTGTAAATGTTAAATTACTTTAAAAAAGACTATTAAAAATGTATGTACAAAGATGAAAAGGTCATGGATAAAAAGATGCTATTTGAAGTGGCACTCTGGCATTTTTATCACCTTTTGAATTAAAACAAAAACAAATCACAATATGTCTACTAGTTATGTTAGAAAATCCCGATAACTCTCAAGGTCAAAAACTAAGACACTCCATAGAAATAAGTTCCTCATAATTCATACATTTATTTTTAGCTACTGGTGGCAAAGGAATATTCTTTGCCTTGTTTAGATAAAGTATAACTGAATTGGGAAGCTCATTTTTACCAACTTAAAACTCAAAAGTATGCTGTTTGGGCCAGTCTCCTAAAACTTCCCATCAAAAGCTGAAATATATAAACTTTTTTCATTTCTGGTCTTAGCATTCATGATAGATAAATAATTGATTAGCAGAGTAATTCTGGGAATATATTCAGCTTATGCTCAGCACTAAATTGTTTTTAAATGTCCTTAGGCATCAACCCAAAATGTACATCAAAAAGATGTCAATTGGAATTGGGAAGTGAGGTGACATTATGGTTTAGAATTATGAAATGTGAAATGCAATCAGAGATACAGCAGTTGTCAGTTTCACTGCTAGTTAAACAGTCAGTGTACCTTGCTATTTAAAAAAAAAAAAACCTCAAATGTCTCTCTGGCAAGACTATGGCCTCTTTGAGGGTAGAAGCTTCCCTTCTAATTTCATCAAAATCTAGTTGAAGCAGAAACTTCAAAACAAATTGAAGAAAAACATGATTTAACATTTTTAAAAATTTTATTGTGGTAATAGTTAACACTGAGATCTAATCTGCTAACGTTTCAGTGTTCAGTGCGGTGTTGTACGGCAGACCTCTAAAATTTACTCATCCCTGGGAGGGCCAGGGATCAAACACACATCCTGACAGTGACCTGAGCCACAGCAGTGACAACACTGGACGCTTAACCCACTGAGCCACCAGGGAACTCATGAGTTTGACCATTTTAGATAATGTAAGGGAGTATTTGCCCTTCTGTGACTGACTGGCTTATGTCACTTAGCATGATGTCCTCAAGGTTCATCCATGTTTTCGCATATGCAGAATGTCCTTCTTTTTAAAGAGTGAAAAACATTCCAGTACATTAATCTTCTGCATCTCCCTTATCCATTCATCTGTCATAGATATTTCGAATGTTTCCATATCTTGGCTATTGTGAAGAGGGCTGCTGCAATTCTTTTTTTTTTTTTTTTGTCTTTTTACCTTTTCTAGGGCCTCTCCCACGGCATATGGTGGTTCCCAGGCTAGGGGTCCAATCGGAGCTGTAGCCACCGGTCTACACCAGAGCCACAGCAACGCGGGATCCGAGCCGCATCTGCGACCTACACCACAGCTCACGGCAACACCGAATCCTTAACCCACTGAGCAAGGCCAGGGATGGAACCCGCAACCTCATGGTTCCTAGTCGGATTCGTTAACCACTGCGCCACGACGGGAACTCCTGCAATGCTGCACTTCTGAATCCCCAGAATTCCTGTGCTCATCAGTTATTAGAGGACTGATATCTCTTCAAGATCCTGATTTCAGTTCTTTTGGATAAATACCCAGAAGCAGAATTGCTGGATTTTATTTTTTTTGTGGAGTCTCCGCACTGTTTTCCCACAGCGACTACACTGTTTGGCAATAGCACACAAAGCTTCTTTCCCTAATCAACACTTACCTTTTTGTTCCTTGATAATGACCATCCTAACAGGTGTGAGGTAATAGCTCACCTCGGTTTTGATTTGCATTTGCCTGATAATTAGTGACGTTGAGCATCGTTTTAAAAAATTTTTATTAAAGTGTAGTTGATTTCACAATGTATTAGGTTCAGGTATACAGCAAAGTGATTCAGTTATATACATGTGTACACACAAACACACATATTTTTTTTTTCCAGATTTTTTTCCTTTGAGCATCTCGTTACATACTTGTTGCCCTTTGTAGATCTTTGGAAAAATGTCTACTCAAGTATTTAGCTTGGAGTTCCCATCGTGGCACAGTGGTTAATGAATCCGACTAGGAACCATGAGGTTGCGGGTTCGGTCCCTGCCCTTGCTCAGTGGGTTAAGGATCTGGCCGTTGCCGTGAGCTGTGGTGTAGGTCGCAGACGCGGCTCGGATCCCGAGTTGCTGTGGCTCTGGTGTAGACCGGTGGCTACAGCTCCGATTGGACCCCTAGCCTGGGAACCTCCATATGCCGCGGGAGCCGCCCAAAGAAACAGCAAAAAGACAAAAAAAAAGGATTTAGCTCATTTTTTCTTTTCTTTCTTTTTTTTAGGGCTGCGCCCGCAGCATATGGAAATTCCCAGGCTAAGGGTCGAATAAGAGCTACCACTGCCAGCCTACACCACAGCCACAGCAATGCGGGATCTGAGTCGTGTCTGCAACCTACACCACAGCTCACAGCAGCGCCAGATCCCAGACCTGCTGAGCAAGGCCAGGAGTAGAACCCGCATCCTCATGGATACTAGTTGGATTCATTTCCCTTGTGCCACAACGGGAACTCCTAGCTCATTTTTTAAAAGCTTCGCAACATTGGTTTGCAATGATTTCTTGTCGATGACACCAAAAACACAGGCAACAAAGCAAAAATAGACAGAAGGGATCACAGAGGACCAACAAGCTTCTTCACAGCAAAATAAACAGTCAATAAAATCATGAGTCAACTTAAGGATGGGCGAAAAGGGAGTTCTTGTGTGGTGCAGCGGAAACGAATCCGACTAGTATCCGTGAGGATTCGGCTTTGATCCCTGGCCTTGCTCAGTGGGTTAAGGATCCGGCATTGCTGTGAGCTGTATTGTAGGTCACAGACGATGCTCGGATCTGGGGTTGCTGTGGCTGTGGCTTAGGCCAACAACTACAGCTCTGATTTGATCCCTAGCCTGGGAACTTCCATGTGCTGCAGATGTGGCCCTAAAAAGACCAAAAAAAAAATGGAGAAAATATTTGAAACCATGTATCAGATAAAAGGTATCTTCCCAAAATATGTTAGGAACTCCTACAACTCAATAGCGAAAAAACTAAAAACCCAGTTAAAAAAGGATCGTATTTAAAACTGGAACTTTTAGATATTTATGAAAGGGTAGTCTCTGTCTAAAAACAACGTGTCTGGTGTTAAAGGTCCCTGGGCCCCCCAGGTGTGGTGTCACCATAAACACGAGGCACCTGGGTGCCCACTTGCTCATGAGATGACTCAGCACTTTTATTTCCTCTCCCCTCCCCCCCCACCCCCTCCACTCACTCCCCAGGGAATTTCTGGGAGCCTTCCGGCTCGGGTTGTGTCCTTCTGCTGGGCTTTCTTTGGAGGGACCTCGCCCTGGCCTTTGTTTCGGGTGTCCTTGTTGAGGACACAACTCCACTGGGTCCTGCGGGTCTCTGCAGGTGGCCGTGGCCCCCAAGGTCTGTACCGTGCAGGTAGTTCCCTTGATGCCTTTAACCAAGTATTCTTTTCTTTTCTTTTGGGGGGCTGGGGGTGGGGAGGCTATGCCTGTGGCATATGGAAGTTCCCAGATCAGGGACTGTACCCATGCCACAGCAATGACCTGAGCCATGGCAGTGACAACACTGGATCCTTAACTTGCTGAACCACCGGGGAACTCCCATGTCTTCTTATATTTTGGGCAGCTTATCTAAATGTTCTCAGCGAAAGAGTTGTTCCCCATGACTTAATCTGCCATTTTCAGAAGCTATCCAATTCAATCCTTATTAAAAAATGTATTCTTCCTAGATAAACTGACGGTAAACAAACAAACGAGACTTTTTTTTCTTTTTTTTTTTTTTTTGCTTTTTAGGGTCACACCCGCAGCATAGGGAAGTTCCCAGGCTACAGCTGCCAACCTACACCACAGCCACAGCAATGCAGGATCTGAGGTGCATCTGTGACCTACACCACAGCTCATGGCAATGCTGGATCCTTAGCTTACAGAGCAAGGCCAGGGATTGAACCCGCAATCTCATGGTTACTAGTCGGATTCATTTCTAATGCGCCACAATGGGAACTCCAAGGCCTTTTTTTTTTTCTTTTTTAAATGTCATTTTCTGTTTCTTTATTCATTGGTGCAGAGACTATTAAAGCATTTTCTGAATAACAGAGAAGCGTGGCAGATGGCCAAACAAGATAAAGGAAAAGATTTGGTTAATTCACAGACTGTGTAGTTAGCCTGAGCAATGTGGATGAAAGGAATTTTCCCCAAATTAGGCTGAACAGACACTCCTTTTTAAAAAACAATCCCATTTCCAGCATTTATATATGCTCTCTTCCCTGAAGCAGAGGTCTCTCTATGCAAAGCTTAAGGTAATCAGGTATTTCATCAAGAGGGACAGAACTTGTTTTTTGTGGCCTCGATGACCTGGGGTTGTCACACCATATGTCATCCCAGGCGGGTAGGCAGCATCAGCTTGAAGGTACAAGAGAGGCAGGTGACCTCATCAGCCAGATTACGGCCAAGTCAGGGATCGGGGCTGAACACATCTGTCAAACTTGGGCCAGGGCAAGTCTGTCCGAGGAGACACGCGCTAAGGATGTGAGATGGCCTTGGCACTCCCGGCCCAAGTGCCCGAGGAGCCGGGCAGACCTGGATGGGGCCACGGCAGCTGGAAAGACCTGGTGGGCCCTGTAACTGGGGTAATCTGCTTTGGTTTCTTTCTTATCCAGCGCCAGCCTTGTTCTCAATGGGGCCAGCCCAGAGGAGTGCAAGGGGGAAGAATCTCACACTGGTTTCTGTGGGCAGAGAGGGAAGTGGAATTTTATACCTCTCCTGACAGAGGCAATTACAGCCTCCAGGAGCAAAGCCCAGGCGGTATTTCCCCAGAGTTGATCCTATTTCTCTCCCCAGGTTGACAACTACCCCAGGATGGGGTAATGGTTGTTGATAATATCTGCCACTGTGCTGATTTGAAACTAAAAGAGGGATTCAGTGTTCAAGCAGAAAAGCAGGAGGAAAAAAATCAAGACAGGGTTGCAGGCTTCTGTCTGCCTTGATAACCACGCCGAGTCTGGGTTGTTGGACCCCTGAGAAGCTCATGCCCCTTCTCTCCTGGAATCTGGAAGGAAATGCAGAGGCAGAGGCCTCCCGGCTTTCCCTGGCTCCTGGCCCATCTACCTCCACCTGGTAGCTTATTCACTGCCTCTCTGAATTAAAAATCAATGTCATGAACCGGGCCTTACTCAAAGCAGGAATTCCTTTCAAAGCATTCTTATCAAGATGTATGAGAAAGAGAATGTGTATGTATGTATGAGTGGGTCACTACGCTGCACAGCAAAAACTGACGCAACACTGTCCATCAACTGTATTCTAATGAAATTAAATAAAATAAAATTTTAAAAAAGCATTCTTGGAGTTCCTGTTGAGGGTCCGTGGGTTAAGAATCCAACTAGTATCCATAAGGATGTGGTTTGATTCTGGGCCCCGCTCAGTGGGTTATGGATCTGGTGTTGCCAGGAGCTGTGGTGTAGGTTGCAGATGCAGCTTGGATGTGGCATCGCCCTGGCTGTGGCAGAGGCCAACAGCCGTGGCTCTGATTTGACCCCTTGTCTAGGAAACTCCATATGTCATGGATACAGCCCTAAATAGAATAAACAAATAATAAATAAATAAAATAACTAATTAATTTAAAAAAGCATTCTTATCAACGGGTCGACAAGACTCTACTTAAGCATCATCGGTGTCAGAAAAAATGGCTAGGGGATTCCTTTTATTTTCATTTGACTCTGTATTACAACACATGGAGAAGAAAAGTGTATTCTGAACAGGGTACTTGGCTGTTCTGTCTGAGTTCCCGCCCTGTGGCAACCACTGTTGGATTGTTGCAGGCAGACGTTGTACATGGGCTCGCATGTGTGTGGCATCCTGTCTTCAACCTGCATTACACGCGTTCTTGTTTTTATACAAAGGACAACATAATTCTATGTTAAGTTCCATTTTGAACACTCTCATTAACAGTGTTATGCCTAAAATGGAACTGGAATATCTGTAGATAGCAAAAGGTCAGGCCCTTGTTTGGGCTTCTAGAACTTGCCAGAATGAGTTGAACTCTTCCATGTAATGATGGTTCTGCAAGAATTTCAAGACAAGGATCTTCTCTAATGTATCTCTCCACCTTCTGTCCTCCCCATCACCCACCTCTGTACTACATGATTAATTTCCAGCCCCCCCCCCCCTTTTTTTTTGGCCGTGCCCACCACATGTGGAAGTTTCCAAGCCAGAGATAAAACCACAGCAGTGACTCAAGACACCTCAGTGACAACGTCAGATCCCTAACCCACTGAGCCTCCAGGGAACTCCCCAGCCAAAATATTTTGAGTTTCTTCATTCCTCATGGGGCTCTGTATTATTAAAATAATTATACATGGAGTTCTCATCGCGGCTCAGCAGTTAACGAACCCGACTACCATCCGTGAGCACACAGATTCGATCCCTGGCCTTGCTCAGTGGGTTAAGGATCCGGTGTTGCCATGAGCTGTGGTGTAGGTCGCAGATGCGGCTCGGATCCCAATGCCTTGCTGTGGCTGTGGTGTAGGCTGGCAGCTGCAGCTCCGACTAGACCCTTAGACTGGGAACCTCCATATGCTACGGGTGCGGCCCTGAAAAAGACAAAAAGACAAAATAAAATAAAATAACTATACATATTTCTTGCCAAAGAAAAATATTCAGAGTAGTAAGCTTCCTTGGAGTTAAATAAAATAGTTAATCACTTTTGTGAACGGTTTGTTTTTGCCGTTATAACTTTATTATGCCATTACATAGCATGTATTATGCTGTCATAGTATTAGGTTATAGGTTACCTTCTGAAGAGTTTGTGTATCTCAGCTATCCGAGTCTTTTTGTTTGTTTGTTTGTTTGTTTGTTTTAGGGTGGCATATGGAGGTTCCCAGGCTAGGGATCTAATTGGAGCTGTTGCTGCCGGCCTACACCACAGCCACAGCAATGTCAGATCCAAGCCACATCTGAAAACTACACCACAGTTCAGGGCAATGCCGGATCCTTTACCCACTGAGCGAGGCCAAGGATCGAACCCATGTCCTCATGGATGCTAGTCGGATTCCTTTCCATTGAGCCGCAACAGGAACTCCTCAGTTATCTGAGTTTTACTTGCATAAATACTTGTGATTTTTCTTTTGCGGCTGCAAAAATAAACATGAAAAATCAAGATCATTTAAAAATAACAGTACTTAAACCAACTATAATGGGAAAAAATCATTTAAATAAAAAAAATAACAGTACAGAGTGCATCTCCCAAACTGGAAAAAAAATTTAAATATATTTTGTTGTATAGCATATTTATAGATACACTCAAATTTACTTATTGCAATGAAAATACATGAATTCAATTGAAAGACAATTGAAATCCCAGCTATAGAAAATCTCTATGAACTAGAAATCATTTAAGTGTAAGAATTAATTCAGCTCTCTTTCTCAGCGTTATGAACATGGAGCTTCAACAGGATCTATATTTATGAAATAATTTGTGCTTTGACATAAAGATCAAAACACAAGATTGCAGGAGATATTTTAGGACTTTCCCAAATTCTTAAAATGTATGTGCAAGGAAGAAAAATACTGGATCTCAGTCGGAAGACTTGGGTTTGTGTCCCAGATTTACCTTTTATTAGTTTTTGATCTATTTGAGCTGCATTTTCCTCATACTGCCTTCTTCTTCAGCACATTAACATAACAAGCATTTAGTGAGCATTTACTATAAGCCAGCCACAGCAGTAGGTGCCTTACACAGAAGAATCATGCAATCTACGTGAGGATTATACTTTTATTAATTCGTGTTATAGATGAGCAATAGGCTCAGAGGGGTTAACTAGCTTGCGCAAGTTCACACAGCCCAAAGGGAGGGAGTAAGAATTTACAGACTGTCAGTCTGAGCCTCCCCTCCCCCAGTGCAGGTGTATTTGGGGGATAATTCTTTTAAGTGCTTCCCTTTTTTTTTTGGCTGGGCCTAAGTCATACAGAAGTTCCTCAGCCAGGGATCGAACTTGTGCTATAGCAGTGACCCGAACTACAGCCATGACAACACTTGATGGATCCTTAACCCACTAGGCCACCAGGGAACTCTTAATGGCTCCTTGCTTGTATTTCCTTCATTCTAGTCTGCAAATCCCCCTACAAGACACGTATTGAAATGGAGCTGGAGGAATCAGGCTTTTGGACTTCAGACTATACGACAAAGCAACAGTCATCAAAACCATATGGTACTGGCACAAAGGCAGAAATAGAGATCAGTGGAACAGGATAGAAAGCCCAGAATGAAACCCACACACCTACAGCCAACTCATCTATGACAAAGGAGGCAAGGATATACAATGCAGAAAGGACAGCTTGTTCAATAAGTGGTGCTGGGAAAACTGGACAGCCACATGGAAAAGAATGAAATGAGAACACTCCCTAACACCATACACGAAAATCAACTCCAAATGGATTAAAGACCTAGATAGAAACCAGACACTATAAAATGCTTAGAGGAAAGCATAGGCCACTCTCTGACATAAATGATAGCAACGTCTTCTCAGATCCACCTCTTAGAGTGATAACAGTAAAAACAAACATAAACAAATGGGACTTAATTAAACTTAAAACCTCCTGCACAGCAATGGAAACCCTAAACAAAACGAAAAGACAACCCACAGAATGGGAGAAAATCTTTGCAAATGAATCGACTGACAAGGGATTCATCTCCAAAATTTATAAACACTTTCTGCAGCTCAATACCAAAAAAACAAACAACCTCATCAAAAAATGGGCAGAAGATCTCAACAGACAGTTCTCCAAGGAAGACATACAGATGGCTAAAAGACACATGAAAAGATGTTCAGCATCACTCATGAGTAGAGAAATGCACATCAAAACCATGATGAGGTACCACCTGACACCAGCCAGAATGGCCAGCATCCAAAAGTCTCCAAACAATAAGTGCTGGAGAGGGTGTGGAGAAAAAGGAACCCTAGCACACTGTTGGTGGGATTGTAAATTGGTGCAGCCACTGTGGAAAACAGTATGGAGATGCCTCATAAAACTAAACATAAGAGCTACCATTGGATCCAGCAATCCCACTCCTGGGCATCTATCCAGAGAAAACCATGACTCGCAGAGACATATGTACTCCGATGTTCACTGCAGCACTGTTTGCAACAGCCAAGACATGGAAACAACCTAAATGTCCATCGACAGAGGAGTGGATCCAGAAGATGTGGCGCATATACACAATGGAATATTACTCAGCCATTAAATGGAACAAAATACCAGCATTTGTAGCCACATGGATGGACCTAGAAATTATCATGCTAAGTGAAGTCAATCAGAGGGTGAGACACCAACGTCAAATGCTATCACTTACATGTGGAATCTTAAAAAGAACAGAATGAACTTTGCAAAACAGATACTGACTCACAGACTTTGAAAAACTTATGGTTTCCAAAGGAGACAGTTTGGGGGGTGGGGGATGCGCTGGGGGTTTGGGATGGAAATGCCGTGATGATCATTGTACAACTATAAATGTGCTACATTCATTGAGTAATAAAAAAATGAAAAAAAAAAAAAGACAGGTATTGAACAGTTCTTTTCTAAAAATCTTAACTGGCTTTTGGAGTTCCCGTTGTGGTGGAGCGGAAACAAATCTGACTAGGAATCATGAGGTTTCGGGTTCAATCCCTGGCCTCGCTCAGTGGGTTAAGGTTCTAGCATTGCTGTGGCTGTGGTGTAGACCAGCAGCTGTACCTCCGATTCCACCCCTAGCCTGGGAATCACCATATGCTGCCCGCCTGCCCTGCCCCCAAAAAGACAAAAAAAAAAAAAAACTTAACTGGTTCTTGATTTGCACATGCTAAATGCCACATTTGATGTCTTTTACATACAACATGCTCCAATTCATCTCTGTAGACTGTCCCCAGAGGACTTCCCTTCATTGCCCCCTGCTCTTTCTTTGGTTCTGTTTCCTCCGATCAAAAGGCCTTTCTCAAGGGCCTCGTCGGGTTCTTAACTCGCTGAGCCACAGTGGGAACTCCATGAATTTTCTGGCTGGAGAGGCTTCGAGAAGGTGGAAGACCATGTGTGTGTCTGTTTCCGTGCGCATCCTGAGAACTTGGTGCGTCTCCCGTAGCTGGCTTCATCAGGAAGTGCCGTGGGAGGGATTAGCGGCCCCGATGGGGGTGGAAGAATAGCTTTGAAAGTTATACTATTAGAAGCTACTCTCAGTATCATTTCCACTTTATTTTGCCAACAAAGGAAATCTGTTAAGCCTCAGGCCATAAGAATCACAAAGCCAGTCCTTGAGCTATATCGCATTCCCAGGGTACCTGGGGCGGGGGAAGGGAGAAAACCCTAGCTCTGCTTCAGTTCCATATGGTCGTTCACTAGAACCGCAGCCGGCCTGGAAACCAGGAGTTGACCCTGTGCTTTTAGGTCGAATGGTTTATGTAATCGAGTTAATAATGGCGCCTCTTTTAAAAGCACCTTTGCGTTTTTGTGTTTTGCAGTGCCGCTCATAAAGTTATCATAATTAAATTGCTGTGAAGTAGACAATTAAGTGGCCTCCTCATCTCTTTACAACAAGGGTTCGAAGTCCGCTGGTAAGTGGGATCGAGATAAAAAAAAAAACAAAACAAAAAAAAAACCCAAACCTTGAACTGTAGCCTCACGCAGATAACTAGGCAACATTGCCTCCTAGCGTCTAATACAGGTAGTGCCTCACCTTCGCAGACAGGAAGAAAGGCGGGCTGGAGAGAGAGGATTTGGAGGGGTATTGAGTGTGTATTTACTGGCCAGCAGAAGCCTGAAGACTGAAGAGCTTAATCACAAGATAAGATCCCAAACAAGAAGCTTCAGACTTTTCACGACCAAGATTCACTTTTTAATTTTTTATTTAGTCTTTTTGCCTTTCCTAGGGCCGCTTCCCACGGCACATGGAGGTTCAAGCTAGGGTTTTAATCGGAGCTGTAGCTGCCGGCCTACTAGGGATGCCAAGCCACAGCAACTTCGGATCCGAGCCGCATCTGCAACCTACACCACAGGTCACGGCAATGCCAGATTCTTAACCCACTGAGCAAGGCCAGGGATGGAACCCACAACCTCATGGTTCCTAGTCGGATTCGTTAACCACTGTGCCACGACGGGAACTCCACATGAGCAACCTTCAAACTAGGTCTTCAAACTCGTATCCCTTCCTGAGCCTGGCAGGTAGCCGGAGCTGTGGGAAAGCTGTGCCCCTTATCACGGCTCACTTTCCTCAAAGTGTAAAGTGTCACAGGAGCCTCCAAACTTGACAGAGGAGCTCATCAGTTGCTAAGTCACCTTTGCCCTTAAAGGTTTCTCTGCAGGAAAAAAGAGGTTTTCCTTCTTCTGGAGTGTCTTTTTCATTCTAAGAGGTTCTCAGAGCCAGGGAACTGGGCTCTAGAGTTTGTGAATACAGGGCTCCTTGTTTTCCCAGAGCACGGGTACCCCAGACATGGCACGGTTGGGATCCTGCGGTCTTGGAACCAGGGTATACAAACATGGTTCCACCTAGGATGGCCGCGGGCTTGGCTCAAAGAACGGACACGATCTTGAAATTCTTCATGCTCCCCCCGCCACGGCCCCCACATCTTCACTTTGCACTGGGACCTTTCCCTGTACAACGGTCCCACTTTGATGGAATTTACCACTTTGTCTCTTTACTCCCCCCTTCATGCTCATACTCTCTGTTCCCGGCACTCTGCTGCACCTGAAACCTTGGCTGGACAAAGGGAAGAGTCTCGGTGACATAGCCTGGACCCATCTTTTGCTTCCCAAGCCCAGCATCTGAGCCTAGGAGTGTGTGTCTTCTTTTGAAGTGCACCTGCCCTGGTCACTCCACAGCCCGGACTGTGAAGCCCAGCATCATCACCGCTTGGTGTATTCTCTCTTATTGGATCCTGTCGAGCTACCGTGTATTTTTTCTTTGGCTGTGCCTGCGGTATACGGAACCTCCCAGGCTAGGGATCAAACCTGCGCCCCAGCAATGACAACACCAGGTCCTTAACTGCCGGGCTACCAGGGAACTGAGCTACCATGTTTAATCTTGCTCCCCAGGTGTATGGTTAAACAATTGGTAACCCAGCCGGCAAACCCAGCTATCAGGTAAAGAAACACCTGGGGCTGGATGCTCTTTGGCTCAGGCTTCTATTCTGACACATCTCCTTTTTTTTTCTTTTTAATTATTCTATTGAAGTACAGTTGATTTACAATGGCGTGTTAATTTCTGCTCTCAGCTAAGTGACTTAGTTTTATTTGTGTATCCATACATGTTCCTTTTCATATTCTTTTCTGTTATGGTTTATCCCAGGATATTGAATATAATTCCCTGTGCTACACAGTAAGGCTTTGTTGTTTTTCTATCCCATATATAGCAGTTTGCATCTGCTAATCCCAAACTCCCAGTTCATCCCTCTCCCCCCCCCCCATGACAAGTGCAAGTCTGTTCTCTATCGACATATCTCTTGTTGATCATGACTTTTCCTTGCCCTTGCCACATCCTCTCTCCCTGCCCGTGTCTGGCAGGTCTCTGCTTTCCCTTCTCTCTCTCTACTTACCTACCTTCCTGCCAATCACCCTCTCTCTACTTCCCTACCTGCCTATAAGATCACACACTGGACACCACCTATGTGCTGGACACCATTAATAGGTTATACATACTATACATGCACTTTAATCTTCAAGGTCACTAGTTCATTTCCTCGTTTCCCGCTTGAGAAATCTAAAGCTTCCAGAGAAGTTAAGTTACGTGACTTGATGGAGTTGGAAACTGATCTCAGATTCCTCTGAACCCAAAGTCTATATACTGCTTCCTCTACATTTGTGGTTTTCTTTTTTCTTCTCTTTTTTTTTCTTTTTTTTGATTTTTAGGGGCACACCCATGGCATATGTAGGTTCCCAGGCTAGGGGTCGAATCAGAGCTATAGCTGCCAGCCTACATCACAGCTACAGCAACGTGCAATCCGAACCACGTCTGTGACCTATACCACAGCTCACGGCAATGCCAGATCCCAGACCTGCTGAGCAAGGCCAGGGATTGAACCCACAACCTCATGGTTCCTAGTCGGGTTTGTTTCCACTGTGCCACTATGGGAACTCCGTGGTTTTCAAAATGTGGTCCCCAGACTAAGCCTTGGGAACTGATTAGAAACACAAATCCTGGGCCCCACCACCTAGTGAATCTGAAGCTCCAGGGGCAGACCCAGCAATCTGTGTGGATTCTGATGGATGCTCAAGTGTGAGAACCTCTGCTCATACCAAGTTTTACCCCATTTCCATCGGCTTTTTCTCTGCATCCTGGGATTGGCCGACAAGAGTCTGGACCCTCCGATGATTCCTCAGCTGAATCATGCTCCATCAGAACATTTTTTTTGTTTTATTTTTGTCTCTTCTAGGGCCACACCCGCAGCATATGGAGGTTCCCAGGCTAAGGGTCTAATCAGAGCTGTAGCCACCGGCCTTCACCAGAGCCACAGCAATGCGGGATCCGAGCCACGCCTGCGACCTACACCACAGCTCGTGGCAACGCCATGTCCTCAACCCACTGAGTGAGGCCAGGGATTCGAACCCGCAACCTCATGGTTCCTAGTCGGATTCGTTAACCACTGAGCCATGACGGGAACTCCAGAACATATTTATTGAGGAGGGCAGATTGCATCCTGGGTCTAGGTCCCTGCCTTTTTTTTTTTTTTTTTTTGCCTTTTTAGGTCTGTACCTGTGGCATATGAAGTTCCCAGGCTAGGGGTCAAATTGGAGCTGTAGCCATTGGCCTCCACCAAGAAACAGCAACGCCAGATCCAAGCCGCCTCCGAGACGTATGCTGCAGCTTGTGGCAACACCACATCCTTAATCCAACGAGCAAGGCCGGGGATCGAACCCACGTCCTCATGGATACTAGTCGGGTGCTTAACCTGCTGAGCTACAACGGGAACTCCTGAGTCCCCCTGCCTTTTTGTCTTCTCTCTACCTGGGCATCTGGGCCTTTTCGGGTAGCACATCCCCAGCCCTCATCATCAGCATCAAACCCTCTACTCAATACTCTGTGATCATCTCTATGGGAATGCACACGTGTCTGTGTATGGCTGAATCACTTCTGTAGAGCAGAAATTAGCATAACATTTTAAATCAACTGTACTGCAATAAAAATTTTAAAAAAACATTAAAAAATCCCTTTTAGGAGTTCCCGTCATGGCTCAGTGGTTAAAGAATCCGACTAGGAACCATGAGGTTGCGGGTTCGGTCCCTGTCCTCGCTCAGTGGGTTGAGGATCCGGCGTTGCCGTGAGCTGTGGTGTAGGTTGCAGACATGGCTTGGATCCCACGTTTCTGTGGCTCTGGCGTAGGCGGGCGGCTACAGCTCCGATTGGACCCCTAGCCTGGGAACCTCCATATGCCACGGGTACAGCCCTAGAAAAGGCAAAAAGACCAAAAAAAAAAAATCCTTTTTATCCTTGCTTTTCTAGCCCTAATTCCAGTTTTCTCAGATTCTTATTACTTCTAGCCTTTTAACTCTTCCCCTTCAACAGATTGGCTCTATTTCAGTCTGTCTCACCCTTGTCTGCGAGAACCATTTAAAGAGCAGTTCCTGAGCCCACCAACCAGACATAAAAAATTTCCATGCCTTGATCTCCCCCTCCCCCACAGCCCTTTGTGTGTCTTTTCTGGCACCTCCCTTGAGGTGTAATAATTTGTGTGCTTGTCTGATATGATGACAAAGTAAGAATGTGAGAGTGGTTTCCAGAAGCCGTTCAATATAATCAGCTTTTTTTTTTTTTTTTTAATGTAGTCACATCCATTGGAAGAGAATTTGACGGGCACCGCTAACATTTTTGTAGACCCCGCTAACGAACATTCGCAATGACCCAGAATGAACTCCCAGTAGCCCCGACACCACCTTTTCAGAGACGGCACTAAGGAAAGCTCTGCAGTTGAAAGCAGAAAGCTTTTTCAATGACCAGAGAATCACCTTTGGAAAAGTTGCCTTGGGGCCAATCTAAGAGGTAGACAGATTCCCATTATTAGGTCCGTAATGACACAATTACCAACACCCTCTTCTTTGAGTCTGATTCATTAAGCCCCTGGTTTCCATTAACTAAATCCAGTCCTTTTGTTGCCAGTTGAGGTGATAAACAGTGAATGGCACCTTTCTCCAGGCATCCATTTGATTCGCTTAAAATGACCTCACACCAGTTTTACACACTAGCATGACTCATGCTGATGTCATCGAATCCTGCTAAATGCTGCGGCTTCCCCGTGGCAATCACCACCTTCCCAAAAGCTTCAACAGAGAAGATTGCTAAAAGCCTTTTGTTCTTTTTTTTTTGTTCTTTTTTTTTTTAGATGTTGTACAATACACTTTAGCCTTGAGTTAACGGTCTCTGTTGACACATTAAGTCTTTAATTTTTAGTGTCTTGCATGCAAATGACTTGTTGAGAAAGAGCCGCTCTTCCATCTGCAGCTTTTAGCAAAAGCCATTTTCTAATCCGACAGAGCAGAATAAAAAAATCGAAATCCAAGAACCAATTTATTCCGGTTAGAGAATATTAGTCCATGTTTCAGTTCATGAATTATTAATAATAACACCTGACATTTGTATGTGCCTCTTCTCATTTCATCGAAGCACTTTCACGTGTGTTATCTCATTTGACCCTCCAGTAATCCCTTCAGGTAGATGGGGCAGCTTGTGAGCCCCCCTGTTGACAGCAAGGATAAGCTGATCAAGGTCAATTATGTCGCCCAAGGTCAAGTCAGCCGCACAAGGAAAACTCCAGTCTTGTGTCTACTCAAGAGGTCGGTATGGGAGTTCCCGTTGTTGTGGCTCAGGGGTTAACGAACCTGACTGGCACCCATGAGGACACAGGTTCGATCCCTGACCTCACTTAGTGGGTTAAGGATCCAGTGTTGTCATGAGCTGTGGTGTAGGTCGCAGACGCGGCTCGGATCCCATGTTGCTGTGGCTCTGGCGTAGGCCGGCAGCTACAGCTCCGATTAGACCCCAGCCTGGGAACCTCCATATGCCAAGGGTGCGGCCCTAAAAGGGCAAAAAGACAAAACAGGAATGAGGGCCAAAGGGAAAGGAGAGAAAGGAAGAGGGAGAATACTTTCTGTAAATGGACATCAGATCTCAAGCAGTTTCAAATTTGCCTCCTCTTCGTTTTACAGAAAACCTTGAGATTTAAATACTACCATAGAGAAGAGCCAGAACTTAAATGGTGGAGATATTTTATTTTTTTCTATGCCTTTTTTCCCCCATTTAAAAAAGTTTTATTGAAGTACAGTTGATTTACAAGGTTGTGATAATTTCTGTTGTACAACAAAGTAGTTCAGTTATCAATGTACACACATCCACTGGTGGAGACACTTTAAAAGTTAAGAACTGTGGAGTTCCCATCGTGGCGCAGTGGTTAACGAATCCAACTAGGAACCATGAGGTTGCGGGTTCGATCCCTGCCCTTGTTCAGTGGGTTAAGGATCCGGCGGTGCCGTGAGCTGTGGTGTAGGTTGCAGACACGGCTCGGATCCCGCGTTGCTGTGGCTCTGGCGTAGGCCGGTGGCTACAGCTCTGATTTGACCCCTAGCCTGGGAACCTCCATATGCCGCGGGAGCGGCCCAAGAAATAGCAAAAAGACAAAAAAAAAAAAAAAGTTAAGAACTGAATCAGAGATGAAAACACGAATATGAGAAACGACTATCTCGGGAGTTCCTATTGTGGCTCATGGGTTTAAGAACCCCACTAATATCCACGAGGATGCAGGTTCCATCCCTGGCCTTGCTCAGTGGGCTAAGGATCCCCAATTGCCCTGAGCTCTGTTGTAAGTCACAGATGTGGCTCAGATCTGGTGTTGCTGTGGCTGTGGTGTAGGGTGGCAGCTGTAGCTCCAATTTGACCCCTAGCCTGGGAACCTCCATATGCTGCAGGGGCGGCCATTAAAAAAAAAGGGAAAAAAAACCCAAAACCTTGGAGTTCCGGCTGTGGTGCAGTGGATTAAGGACCCGACTGCAGCATCTCAGGTCTCTGGGGAGGCCTGGGTTCAATCCTTGGGTTAAAGGATCCAGGTCGTTACAGCTGTGGCTTGGATTTGATCCCTGACCTGGGAACTTCCATAGGCCGTGGGTGTGGCCATTAAAAAAAATAAAAAGCATGTTCATAATTGTTTTCCACTTAATCTCATAATCTCCGAGACAGGCAATGTAGGATTATCCTACCCTTCTGGCCGGGATGAAAGAGGCACCAAGATAAGGGGTTTGGCTAGAGCCTCCATTTGCCAGTGAATCACCATCGTATGACCATTTCTACTGACTTCCACTGCCTGGGTTTTGTTTTTGTCTTTGTTTTTTTTGGTTTTGCTTGGTTTGTTCATCATGGGATCTTTATACAGAAGGGGGTGGGGAGGAGAATGCAGATGCTTGCTTCAGAGTGAAGGATTCGATAAAACCAGAACAGGATTTTAACTCATTTTGTAGACAAATTTGCAGGGTAAATAGGAAATGGTAATGAGACTGAGCGAGACCAGGGATGGAACCCGCATCCTCATGGATACTAGTTGGATTTGGTACCGCTGAGCCATAATGGGAACTCCACGAATGAATTTCTGCTGCGTTTTTATTTTTAAAATGTTTACATTTTATGGCCATGCCCATGGCATATGGTAGTTGCCCAGACCAGGGACACTGGATCCTTAACCCTCTGCCCTGGGCCAAGGATTGAACCTGCGCCTCTGCATTACCCAAGCTGCTGCAGTGGGTCCTTAAGCCCCTGCACCACAGCGGGAATGCCTCTGTTTGAAGGCACCAAGTTTGTAGGGATTTGTTGCAGCAGCCACAGGAAATAAATACAAAAATCAGTATGGAGTTCCTGTCATGGCTCAGCAGTTAACGAATCTGACTAGCACCCATGAGGACTCGGGTTCGATCCCTGGCCTTGCTCAGTGGGTTAGGGATCCGGTGTTGCCATGAGCTGTGGTGTAGGTCACAGACGTGGCTCGGACCCTGCATTGCTGTGGCTGTGGCTGTGGCCAGCATTACAGCTCCGACTCCATCCTTAACCTGGGAACCTCCATATGCCTCGAGTGCGGTCCTAAAAAGCAAACAAACAAATAAACAAACAAACACCAAAAAAACAAAGATCAGTAGATGTGATTCGATGAATAGAATGGCCAGTCTTTTAAGGAACTCTCAGAGCTGCGTTGTTTCACAGTGAGGTGGCTGTGCTCCAAGCTCCCACTTTTCCCCAAAGGGAGGGACTGCACCCCAATTTAGTTTCCCAAGGAGCCCGCAGCTCCTTTGCTCTCACAGGATAAGGACCCCCAGGTTCCCAAAAGCCCCAGGTGACATCCTAGACCATTCATTCGAGCAGCTTCACCCCCAGTTCAGAAGGCCAAGAACCCTGGTTTCTCCCCACTGACCAGCCTCTCTGGCACAGCTGAGGGGCTACTAACTGCTGGGGGTTCTTTGCCAAGTCCTAGAGGCTGTTCTTCCCAAAACATGGAGGTCCAGGCCTTCTAGCATTAACAGCACCCTGCTCTATTAACCATATTTAAAATGTTTCTGTACTTTTTAAAAATTTTGTTTATATTTTTTGTCTTTTTGCCCTTTAGGGCTGCACCTGTGGCATATGGAGGTTCCCAGGCTAGGGGTCCACTGCGAACTACAGCTGCCAGCCCACACCACAGACACAGCAACCTGGGATCCAAGCCGCATCTGCGACCTATACCACAGCGCACGGCAACGCCGGATCCTTAACCCACTGAGCAAGGCCAGGGATCGAACCTGCAACCTCATGAATGCTAGTCGGGTTGGCTAACTGCTGAGCCACTACAGGAACTCCTTTCTGTAAGTGATGACGTTTTGACATACTGGGAGATTGCTGGCTGAGAAGACACTGCTTCTCCCAGGGCTAGGGATAAACTCATGTGCAATCAGTCCTTCTATAACAAATGAAGCAACCTTGGTCCGTACCTCCAATCGCATCCTTTATCTGACTCTCAAGCACCAAACGGTATTATCCCTCAGGGGCCAGGTACCAGACAACTCAGCCTCCTAAACCCACTGAAGACATTCAGACCAGCCAGTGCTAGCCCCGCCTTGCCCCTTCTGTGGAAACCCCAATAAAGACTGTGGTCAGGAGTTCCCACTGTGGCTCAGCACGTTAACAACCTAACATAGTCTCTGTGAGGATGCGGGTTCAACCCCTGGCCTCACTCAGTGGGATAAGGGTCTGGTGCTGCCGGCAGCATTGCTTGCAGATGTGGCTCAGATCTGGTGTTGCTGTGGCTGCAGCATAGGCGGGCGGATGCAGCTCGGATTGGATCCTTGGCCTGGGAACTTCCATATGCTGCAGAAAAAAAGCAAAAAGGCTGTGATCAATGCCTTCCCCTGGCTCTTTTCTGTCTCCTGGTGGAGCCCTGGGGCTTCCCCGTGTGGCCCTGAGTGGTGTGGCCTGGCTCTCATTTCTCCGGGATTATGACACTAAGCTGTTCTTTCAATAGCATTGTCCTCTTCATGTCACCTCTAGTCCCCCTTATAAATTAAGACTTGGGCGCAAAATACAGCAGAGTGCAGCCAATGACTGCCAGTGTCATCAGTTAGTGTCTTGGTGAGAGGCTGTATTGCCTTGAGGGGGTAACTTTGCATTTCCCCATGAGTGTAAATTCAGCTGCATACTAAGGGCACCTGCTGGATGAGGCATCTCGGTGGCTTTCCCTTTCCTGTCCCACCTCGTACCCCTGCAGGTGTTTTCTGTGCTTCTGAAATAAATGACTGGCTTCTGATCCTTTGTTTCCAGATCTGCATCTGGGGGACCCCAAACTAAGGCAGAAAAGGAGTCAGAAGGATAAATAATTGACGAAAGAAAAGTGTCCAGTGGTGCAGTAAATGTACAAAGATGGATGAAGTGAAACCAAAGAGGCTGTGGTCAGTTCTACCTATCCGGGGTAACTTTTTTTCATGGCCACACCTGCAGCAGAGAAGTTCCTGGGCCAGGGGTTCATCTCAGAGCTGCAGCTGCCGGCCTATACCACAGCCACAGTAACACCAGATCCAAGCCACTTCTGCAATCTACAGCTTGTGACCACGCTGGATCCTTAACCCACTGAGCCAGGCTAGGGGTTGAACACACATCCTCACAGAGACAACTTCAGGATCATAGCCCCCTGAGCCACAATGGAAACTCTTTGAGTTGAGTTTTGAGACAAGGCAGAGAATCTGGGTGGGCCAGGAAGGGGGTGATGTCGGCAAGGAGAGGATTCCGAGAGGGTAAGCAGCCAGGAGAACAAGGCGTGGTGTTGGATTGCGCAGAGGACAGTGGCTCGTTAAGGGGAGAGGCTGGTGATGTTGGCCCGTCATCCTGGCCCAGGATTCAATCTCGTAGGGAACAGGGAACCTTTGAAGTGGCTGATCCATGATGAGCTTGATCAGATTTGAGTTTCCCCCTGACCATGGCATGGAATTTTGGAGGTGATTTAGGAAGAACAAGGGCAAAATCCAAAGTAGGAGAATGAGAATGTAAAAATGAAAGCTGTAGCACTATGAACTGGAGGGGATATTCACAAGGAGGCAGGGAGGGAAACTAACAAGAACGGAAAAGAGCAGCTGGGGAGGAGTCAGGAGATGCTGAGAAAAACCACCCCTGACTCGGGAAAAAGGCAAAAAGATGGGCTACACAGCTTGTCAATGATGTGCAAGGTGGAAAACCCACCCAGGGAAGATCCCAGGAGGTATTTTGTTCAATGCTTTGTTTACTAGTGACTGAAGTTCTCGGACATAGAGAAGTTCCGTGTTACCTTTTAGATTTTTGTCTGGTTAGAGATGCATATAGTTTCTGTCCAGTGGAAAAGAAAACCTCAAAGGTTATATTTGATTGCCCTCTAGTGTATTAGCCAGTTTTTAATCCAATTCCTCAGTCTTAGCCTAGTATTTCTCCATGAACTTGCGGATACATACCTCCCTCCTCATTTGGAGGAGAACAAGGCGCCAATCTTAGCATCCTACTATTTCCTGGGTTAATTAGGGAGTTGGGTAACACATTTGACAAAAGTTCACTTTACATTTACACAAGAATCGTGATTTTCTCATTTTGAAAATTTTGAAAATTATACTCCAGTAGAATGTAGAGTGACTTTGGCCATCTGGCGTTGGTGACAATGTGGAGACTGAGAGAGAAGATCCAGTTTGTTGGCAAAGAGAATAACATCTCTTTGCCTGTAACTGACCTTGAGGTGCCCTTGGGATATCCAGACGTAAACAGCTACTGAACTTCTTTCCCAGAGATAGGAAAGAGCTTAGGGCATGAGGCTATAGCAATTCTGGAAATGCAGGGAGACCTAAAGAAGCAACTGAACCTGTTGAGCAAAGTCACCCTGTGGTCTCTGCAAGGTACTGAATGTACAGGATACACACACTCCCTCTCTCTCCCTATCTCTCTCTCTCTCTCTCTCTCTCTCTCTCTCTCTCTCGCTCGCTCGCTCGCTAAACTACTGCTGATTGCTAATATATTTTTTTATCAGAAAAATGGAGTGCTCCTTAAGCTTCATACACAGAGATGGAGCGTCTTCCAAGTAATTTTACAATCCAAGTAAACAGCAGAATAATTACTTTCCATCCGCAGATATTTTGAGAGCTGCACTTGGCAAATTAATTTAACACTCTTGCTGCAACTGTGCAGCTATCAGACCAAACATAAGGAGGCCAGCCTTTGCTTGTCATCAAAAATAATCTTGTGGAGTTCCCGCTGTGGCACAATGGGACCTGAGGTATCTCTGGAGCACAGGAATGCAGGTTTGATCCCCAGCCCAGCACAGTGGGTTAAGGATCCGGTACTGCCCCAGCTGCAGCTTAGGTCACAACTTCGGCTTGGATCTGATCCCTGGCCTGAGAACTCCACATGCCATGGGGTGACCAAAACCCAAACAAACAGACAAACAAAACCTTTGGATGTTACTTGTATTCACGAGGAAGGGAGACTACTAAAAAGCTACCAAAACTTGGAAATAGGGTCAAAAGGTGGATAGCACATTCTTTTAAAGCCACGAAACAGTGAGAGCTCATCAAGGGTTTGTCCATAAGGATGCACTTTACCTCACTTTTCACTCTCGATTACAGTCGAGGATGAGGCACTAAATAAAGTTTCACACTTTGTAGAAATATGCACTTAAATTTTAAAAACTACAGGGTAACATTTTTTCACTCATTATATTTTCTAAACATTTAATTAATTAAGTTTTGGGCCATGCTTCGGCATGATGTTCCCAGGCCAGGGATCAAATCCTCGCCACTGCATCAGCCCAAATCACAGCAGTGGCAACACCAGATCCCTGACCCACTAGGCCACCATGGAACTCCCTAAACACTTAAGGCAGAAGCTGATGGTGCACCCTCAATTAGGGAAACATTGTACTATTTCAGTTGAATTTTACTTATATTTTTGTAAGTATTCACATTAACTAATCAAATCTTCTCATTTTCCATTTATCCACCTGAGGCATTGACCGACAGGAGAGCGATGGCAATGGCTGACAGCAGTCAATCACTTATAAAGCACACTTAGGAGAAGAAGCCTTGTCAGTCCCTTTTAAATTTCCTCTGCAATGGAGTGACTGTTTTGATTGCCAGATACAGGGAAGAAAGAGACATGTCATATTTTGATCTTTGTGGAGTGTTTAAATTGTATATTTTGAGTAACACAGTCATCAGCAGCTACAAATATAAAATATGCATTATATACATATGTGAGGCCTCTGAGCACACACCTTTGTTCTAGATGTCACGGCATCATAACATAAGGAGGGTGAATTGTCCCTTGATACGTACCCATCTTGACCCAGGCTTCTCATTTCTCTTCCTCTGAAGAGCCAATGGTGAGAGAGTTTAAAATCATCAGGAAATCCATGTGAAGGGGAGCTGAGGAAATACAGTGAAAATAATGGAAAACTCACCTCGTTCATCTTATTGCTTTTTAATATTTCTGAGAACAGATGGTTTAATAAGTGGTCAGTTAAGATAAACATGTCTCTCCCATCCCGTGTTGATAATGGAAAATGAGCTGGAAGGTCGTACCTGTCTAGGGCAATCCTGGTAGAGGGACATTTGAGCCAAGGACATTTGCCTATTCCTTGTTCACTCTTTACAGGTAGTAATGAAACCAGAAATTATGGAAAGCTTTCTTCCAGAAGAAGAGGATAAGGTGGAGAAAACCGTAATTCGAAAAGATACACGCACTCCTATGTTCATAGCAGCACTATTTACAGTAGCCACAATACACAAGCTACCTAAGGGTCCATCAGCAGAGGATGGATAAAGATGGTACGGTACCTGCAGGAGTTCCCGTCGTGGCTCAGTGGCAGCAAACCTGACTGGTATCCATGGGGACGGGGTGAGGGGGACGGGATTGAGATGGTGGAATAGAAGGACCGGAGCTCAACGTCTCTCCTAAAAAGAACAAAATGCACAGCTAAAGGCTGAGCAATCTTCACCCAAATGGACCGGAAACCTTACTCCAGAAGACAAAGAGGAGGCCACATCAAGAGGTAGGAGGGCGATGTCTTGATATAAACAACCCCATACCTCCCGGGTGGGAAGCTCCACAGACTGGAAACTAACTGGCTCACAGAGACTCACCCACAGGAGTGAGAGGTCTGAGCCCCACATCAAACGCTCACGAGTGGGGATCTGGCACGGGGAGAAAGAGCCCCTGGAGCATCTGGCATTGAAGGCCAGCGGGGCTTGTGCGCAGGAGGGACTGGGGCAAACGGAGACCCCATTCTTAAAAGGTGCACACGGACTTTCACGTGCAGGGGGTCCCAGGGCAAAGCAAAGTCTCCGTAGGAATCTGAGTCAAATCTGACTACAGTTCTTGGAGGACCTCCTGGGAGAACAGGGGTGACTGTGGCTTGTTGTGAGGGAGGGAAACTGAAGAGAAAGCTCTCTGGAATATCCAGCAGCTGCCTTTCTCTGGAGGTGCCCATTTTGGGAAAATCCAGCCCCACCCATCAGTCAGCTGCTGAGAAGCCCCAGGGCAAACAACAACCCAGGTGGGATCACAGCCCCACCCTTCAGTAAACAGGCTGCCTAAAGACCCCTCAGGCACACAGCCGCCTCTAATCCCATCCAGAGACTAAGCCCCACCCACCAGAGGGATTAGAATCAGCTCCACCTACCAGGGGGCAGGTATCAGTCCCTCTCATCAGGAAGCCTTCAGCAAGCCCCCCATACTGACTTCAGCCACAAGGGGGGCAGACACCAGAAGGAAGAGAGGCTACAACTCTATTATCTGTAAAAAAGATCACCACACCCAAAATCTATAAAAATGAAAAGACAGAGAACTATAACTCAGATGAGGGAGAAAGGAAAAACCCCAGAAAATCAGCTAAGTGAGGATGAGATTCTTAGCCTCCAGGAAAAAGACTTTAGACTGTTGATACTGAAGATGATGCAAGACATTGGAAATAAACAGGAGGCAAAGATGGATAACTTACAGGAAACACAGAGCAAAGAAATACAAGACATGGGGCTGGGTTTGATCCTTGGCCTTGCTCATTGGGTTAAAGACCTGGCAATGCTGTGGCTATGGCATAGGCCTGCAGCTGCAGCTCCGATTCAGCCCCTAGCCCAGGAACTTCCATGTGCTGCAGATGTGGCCCTAAAAAACCAAACCAAACAAAAAACGCACACAAAAAGGTGTGGTGTATACACACACACACACACACACACACACACACACACAGAATGGGATATTACTCAGCCAGAAAAAGAAATGAAATAATGCCATTTGCAGCAACATGGAGGGACCTACAGATTATCAGACTAAGTGAACTAAGCCAGGCAGAGAAAGACAAATATCATATGATATTATATGTGGAATCTAAAAAAATGATAAAAATGAACATATTTACCAAACAGAAAAAGACTCATGACAAAGAAAATAAATTTATGGTTATCAAAGGGGAAAGTGGGGGTGCAATAAATTTGGAGTTTGGGGTTAACAGATATACCCGACTGTACATAAAATACATAAACAAGGACCTACTGGGGAGCACAGGGAACGCTACTCAATGTCTTATAAAATCCTATAAGGAAGAAAATCTGAAAAATGTATACATGTATAAAGCTTTGCCGTATACCTGAAACTAATACAACACTGTAAATCAACCATATTTCAATACAATTTTTTTCAAAAAGAGGGTAAGAGACGTCTTATATCTTTGTCCACATTTTCTCTGGGTTGTTTTCGCACCATCTCAGTGAGATGCTGTTGACGTGTTGAATTTCTGGAGGCAGCTCGGCATTAACCTCATGCCAAGAACTTGTAGAACATAAGATGCTAAAGGACCCGCATTTAGAAAATGAGGAGAAAGGTTATAATTAGAGATTACAGTCCAATCCACTTAATTTTAACTTGAAAATGTGCAGAGAGCCAATTGCAAAAAGCTCAAAAGTTGGTTTTGTACAGAACACACACTAACAGACCAATTCTAATTTTCTTCCATAACAAGGATTAATGGGAGACATTTCCATATTAGCGAATTTTTGCCTTGAAATTCTGAATGATACAAGTACTGGTAGGTTGTGAAATATTTGGAACTTATTAATATTAGGTTGATTTTCACCACACACGAAAAAGGATCACTTTGGGGCTGGCATGAGTGAGCACATACGTGGGTCTGTAAAACCTTGCAGCAATTCTGGAGTTCCTGTTATGGCGCAGTGGTTAATGAACATGACTAGGAACCATGAGGTTGTGGGTTTGATCCCTGGCCTTGCTCAGTGGGTTAATGCTCCAGCATTGCCGTGAGCTGTGCTGTAGGTCACAGACATGGCTTGGATTCTGCATTGCTATGGCTCTAGTACAAGCCGGTGGCTGCAGCTCTGATTAGACCCCTAGCCTGGGAACCTCCATATGCCGTGGGAGCAGCCCTAGAAAGGCAAAAAGACAAAAAAAAAAAAAAAAAAAAAGAATAAATGAGAAATACCTTAAAAAAAAAAAAAAACCTTGCAGCAATTCTGAAGTTCGAAAGAGCTCTGGAGTTCCCATTGTGGCTCAGTGGTTAATGAATCCGACTAGGAACCATGAGGTTGCGGGTTCCATCCCTGGCCTTGCTCAGTGGGTTGGGGATCCGGCGTTGCTGTGAGCTGTGGTGTAGGTCGCAGACGCGGCTCGGATCCCGAGTTGCTGTGGCTCTGGTGTAGGCCGGCGGCTACAGCTCTGATTAAACCCCCTAGCCTGGGAACCCCCATATGCCACGGTGCGGCCCTAGAAAAGGCAAAAAGAGCTCCGAAGATAGAAGGGTTGTTTTAAGTCTGTGGCAAACTTTTTGGCTGTAAAACTTGATCCGAAGCATCATGAGACTATTTTTAGTCTTTATCCTACTTCCTGTGAGAACTTCTGTTTTGCTGCAGAAACATGAATGTGATTTTTTTTTTTTTTTTTTGCTTTTTAGGGCCACACCTGCAGCATATGGAGGTTCCCAGGCTAGGGGTCCAATCAGAGCTACAGCTGCCGGCCACAGCCACAGCCACAGCAACGCCAGATCCGAGCCGAATCTGTGAACTACTGCACCGCTCAAGGCAACCCTGGATCCTTCACCCACTGAGGGAGGCCAGGGATCAAACCCGCAACCTCATGGTTCCTAGTCGGATTTGTTTCTGCTGCGCCACGATGGGAACCCCACTTGAATGTGACTGATTTCATCGGGCTGCTCGGGTCCCGACTGATGTTGCTCACCCCATGGTCTACCCCTGCACCGTTTCGTCCCTGGAGCCCCCAGACTCTGAAAACCGAAATGTAGCTGGAACTAAAGGGCCTGGATAAAGGATTAGATAAAAGGATTAAATATTTTCTTTCAGCTTTTCAAAACAAATGATTAAGAAGGTGCAAAGAA
The DNA here is from genome assembly GCF_016906955.1 of Phacochoerus africanus. Classification (NCBI taxonomy): domain Eukaryota; kingdom Metazoa; phylum Chordata; class Mammalia; order Artiodactyla; family Suidae; genus Phacochoerus; species Phacochoerus africanus. Next base: position 4,767,529 of record NC_062559.1, on the reverse strand, counting down.
AATTTATGAGTGACACAAACTTCCAGAAGTCGTTCTCCTTGGCCTTCTTTTTATTTCATAGATTTAGAAGATTCTTTGAGAAGGACCACCTGGTCTAACCCCTTCATCTCACAAACGAGGGAGCTAAGATCTAGGGCAGCTCTGGGCTTTGCTTAAGGGCCTGTATTTCAAAACCGATACGAGATGTTGAAAACGGGTTTCTCAGGGACTCATTGCAAGTCATTGCCCATAAACGACTCCATCGAACCGCAGACCTGAACATCTGTAGCCTTTAGTTTCGTCCTGAGTTAATGAGTTAATGAGAAAACAAAAGAAAAAACATGGTTAGGATTTCTTTCATCTCCGGTAGGCGGGGCAAAGCCTCAGTTTAGTTACCATCTCGCCTGGGACCTGGGACCTGGGACCTGGGACCTGGGACCCTCACCTGGGGCACGGCAGTTAGAGCAGTTGCATATCCCAAAATTATAGATGAGGCAATAAACTAGGGGTTAAGTAGCTTGTCTAAGGTGGCAGAGTAAGTCTTGAAACCGAGTGATTTAAGACTAGCAGAGAGGAATTCCTATTGTGGCTCAGTGGGTGAAGGACCCAATATTGTCTCTGTGAGGATATGGGTTCGATCCCTGGCCTCGCTCGGAGGATTAAGGATCCTGTGTGGCTGAAAGCTGTGGCATAGGTTACAGATGTGGCCCAGATCTGGTGTGGCTCTGGTGTAGGCCCCAGCTGCTGCTCTGATTTGACCCTTGGCCCGAGAACTTCTGTGTGCTGCAGCTGCGGCCAAAAAACGAGAGAGGGAGTCTAGCACAGGTAACTGTAGAAATCCGTGGAAAAGTTTCTGGAACATCCTGTAACTCTTTGTACTTTTCCTCTTATATTCCAATACCTTCTATCCCAAAGACAAAAAAGCGAGGCCAAATACAAGACATGGCTTTTTTTTTTTTTTTTTTAACCTAGTGATTGATCTCACCGGCCCAACCCATTGAGCTTGAGAACTTACATCATTTTCCCCTTCTGTCAACTGTAGGTAATCCTAGTGTTCGAATTATACCTGTGTCACCATGAGGATGGTTACTGCTATAGGTTGTGTGAAAATATTTGTGGTCATCTGCCTGCTTCTTGATTACTGGGGTGGGGGGAATTATATGGAAGAATCCAGAGAAGAATGAGAAGGCAGCAGCTGGCTCTCCTATTTGGAGGAAATCTTGCAATTGCTTGTTAGAGAGTGCATGTTTCCAGATATCTCAGAGCTTACACATCGGCCACCAGAGCAAAGGTGGCAGACAGAGAAGTTGTTGCCAATTAGTGAGGGCTTAAGTTCCAGCCATCCTCTGTCAGCTTATTGAATCCTCCCACCATTTCTGTGGTGCCGGCCTTGTTTCCCCCTGTTTTACAGGTGAATGTATTGTCTCAGAAAGATGGAGACACTTGTCCAGGAGGTTCTATGTGACAGAGTGAGAACTTGAACCCAGGTCCACTTGGCCCACGATCTCCATCTTGACACTTGTCCAGGAGGTTCTATGTGGCAGAGTGAGAACTTGAACCCAGGTCCACTTGGCCCACGATCTCCATCTTGACAGTGGCAATTCTGGGTCCTCAACCCACTGAGTCACCAGGGAACAGGTCTCCATCTTCAACCACTACTCACATCGACCTCTGTGACGGGAGCACCCAGAATTGTCACATTGATTGACAAGGGTTTCTCCTTTCCAGAATGGAAACAAGGGACTCTCACTGAGGCCAAGTGTCTTGCCCAAGGATTGCATTGTTTTGGAGTCCGATTGCTGCCTTTGGACCCTTGGATCCACCGCTTAGTTTCTCAACCTGCTTCCTCATCTCGAAAATGAGCATAACAGGAGGACGGAGCAGGATAAACAGGGAGTTTGGGGTTCGTAGATGCAAACTATTAAATTTAGAGTGGAGAAACAACCTACTGTGCTTTATCCTCAAGTGTGACTTTATCCTAAAGTCCTATTGCATAGCACAGGGAACTTTATCCAGTCTCTTGGGAAAGAACATGATGGAAGATAATGTGAGAAAAAGAATGTGTACACACACACACACACACACACACACACACATGACTGGGTCACATGCTGTACAACAGAAATTGACAGAACATCGTAAACCAAGTATAACAAAAAAATTTAAAAAAACTTGGAAAAAAATAAATGAGCATAACAACAATAGCAGCAATCTCCCAGTGCTCTTGCAGGGATTAAATAAAATTACCCATGTAAAGCATTTGTCAGAGTGATTAGTAAGTGTTTTTACTTTTATTTATTTGTTTGTTTACTTATTTATTTATTTAGCCACCCTGTGTCATCTGGAGTTCTGGGGCCAGGGTCCAGATCCAAGGCGCAGCTGTTACCTACGCCACAGCTGCGGCAACTCAGGATCCTTTACTCACTGCACTGGGCTAGGGATCAAACCCGCGGCCCAGCATGCCGCCGATCTCGTTGTGCCACAGCGGAAAAAAGTGTATTTAAATGTTAGCTACTTTTCACAGGGAACGGTAGTCAATATCCTGTAATAAACCAGCATGTGAGATAATAACAAAAAAGAATGTATTTCCACGTGTAACTGAATCCCTTTGCTGTACAGTGGAAACGAATACATTGTAAATCATCGGTACTTCAATAAAATCCATTTTCAAAAACATGTCAGCTCTTTTTATTATTAGGCAGCTCCCAACTTAAACACGGATGGAGTTCCAAAAGTTCACTTGACATTCAGAACATATCTGCCCATACAGAGCCTGTGAGACATTCTGTTTGATGGTCCATAAATACTCTGATTGTGTCATTGGCCATGTGTGGACTTAGCTTTGCATCCCAGATGCCCGGGCTCTGCAGGATGAGGAGGGGCGGGACGCAATCTACTCTGTCCGAGGCTTCTTAACCTTGGGGAGGGGGTCAAGTCCACGAGCCTTCACGCTGCCTTAGCTCCTGTTGTGCAGGAAATTTTCTGCTTCAGTCGTGTTCTCTTCCTGCAGTAGGAATTAAATACTCAGTGCCTCTGGCAGTCGTCCACATCTTAAAACAGTAAACAGCCCTCCTCTCCCCACCCCCCTTGCCCTCTGTGCCCTGCATCCAATATCCAGTTTCCTCAGTAGCTGGTTCAGGAAAGCAACTGCTAATTTATGATGAGATGTGAAAGCCCGAAACCCCTGAACCTTCCTAGAGGTGTTTACATTTTTGAAGAAATGGAATCTAGAGTTTCAGGCAGTGACAGGTAGAGAAATTCCAGCATCTGTAGCACTGGGGTATGAATGATGCCCTTTTACAATCTTGCTTTGAGAAGGAGGTGCCCCTCAGACAGGGCTACTTGCTCCCCTGTTCCTTTTCGTCCAAAACACCTTTAGGTCTGAAAGTATTTTGAGGCAGACCAGCTTTACCTGGAAATTCGATCTGGGATCATCATCTCAAGCTGACTTTGTTTTCTTCCTCACCTCTTTCCTTCCCCCACTCCTCAAACCCATTTATCTAAGAGCCCCTGGATTAAAAAAAAAAAAGGTTATAAGATAGAGGATGCTGGTTAAAAACTGGCACCTCTGATGGGGTGTGTTCAGTAACGAAGTCGGGGATCGTCCTTGTGCTTGTGGGACACAGGAAGTCCATGCAAATCAGTGACGGCATGTGTGAATTATGGGTAACTAGAGACTAAGGTACTTGTATTGTTGAGGCCAAAAATTAGGACACATACTCTGACAAGTGCAAATAAATTTACGGAGACATTGGAACCAAATAATTGAAACCAGGAGGCGTGCAAAGATGTGACAGCCGAATGGGCTGGACAGAAATCTGGAGAGAGGAGACGTGGGGCACTGGGCAGAGGTTTGACATTTCTGTATCCCTGTATCACAGACAAAGATGAAGAACCCAGCGACCCACTGTGCCCCTTCCAAAGGTGACAGAATTAGTGACGTCCTTCTTATGATACCGGAAAAGCGAAGAGCGTCTGCCCCATTTCCAACTGCTTCTTCTTCTTTTTTTTTTCCAAATTATATTGATATATAGTTGATTTACAGTGTTGTGTTAATTTCTACTTTATAGCAATATATATATATATATCCATTCCCACATATGTTATCATAGAATATTGAGTTGGGTTCCCTGTGCAGGACTCTGTTGACCATCCACTCCATATATAATAGTGTGCCTATGCCAGTTCCAAACTCCCAATCCATCCCTCCCCCCTACCTTTCCCCTTAGGTCACCATAAGTTTGTTTTCAAAGTCTATGAGTCTGCTTCTTTTTTATAAATAAGTTCGTTTGTATCTTTTTCTTAGATTCCACATGTAAGTAATATCAAATGATATTTGTCTTTCTCTGTCTGCCTTACATAGTATGATAATCTGTAGGTCCATCCATGTAGCTCAAATGGCATTATTTCATTCCTTTTTAATGGCTGAGTAATATTCCATTGTGTATATGTACCATATCATCTTTATCCATTCATCCATCAGTGGACATTTAGATTGATTCCTTGTCTTCATGTCTTGGCTTTTGTAAATAGTGCTGCCATGAATGTTGAGGTGTGTGTAACTTTTTTTTTTTTTGTCTTTTTAGGGCTGCACCCATGGCATATGGAGTTTCCCAGGCTAGGGGTCAAATCGGAGCTGCAGCTGTAGGCCTACACCACAGCCACAGCAACACCAGGTCTGAGCTGCATCTGCGACCTACACCACAGCTGGTGGCAATGTTGGATCCTTAACCCACTGAAGCCAGGGGTTAAACCTCCATCCTCAAGGATGTTAGTCAGATCCACTTCTGCTGAGCCATGGTGGGAACTCCGTGTGTAATTTTTTTTTTTTTTGTCTTTTTGCTGTTTCTTGGGCCGCTCCCGCGGCACATGGAGGTTCCCAGGCTAGGGGTTGAATCGGAGCTGTAGCCACAGGCCTATGCCAGAGCCACAGCAACACGGGATCCGAGCCACGTCTGCAACCTACACCACAGCTCACGGCAACGCGGGATCCTTAACCCACTGATCAAGGGCAGGGACTGAACCCGCAACCTCATGGTTCCTAGTCGGATTCGTTAACCACTGCGCCATGATGGGAACTCCTAATTTTTGACTTATGATTTTCTCTAGATATTTGCCTAGGAGTGAGATTGTTGGATCATTGAGCTGCTTCTCAAGCATCTTTCCCTGGAGGTCCAGAAAGTGCCTCAGTCTTTCTTTGAGCTCAGTTTGTGGCTTCACCATGCACAGAGCCACCTAAGCTAGACATAGTAATTATTTAATCTTCTTCCTCACTTAAAAAAATCCAGCTGGTCCCTGAGAACTTTTATTTCTGTATTTCTACCCCTGCAATCTCTTTTCTATTCCTATTGCCATCCTGACCCTCTATTGATCTATCTAACTGGTTCCCTAGTTAATGACCTTGCATTCAATCTCACCCTCCCTGCTCTCTCCAGCCAGACAGTGCCCGCCCCCCCCACTTTCTTCATGAAAAATCTTGGCACATTTATTGTCTAGAAGCAACTACAATGCGGAGGGTTTCCGGCATCTGATTTCAAATTCTTCTTTCTTTCTTTTTTTTTTGTCTTTTTTTGCTATTTCTTGGGCCGCTCCCTCGGCATATGGAGGTTCCCAGGCTAGGGGTCGAATCGGAGCTGTAGCCACCGGCCTACGCCAGAGCCACAGCAACGCCAGATCCGAGCCGCGTCTGCAACCTACACCACAGCTCACGGCAACGCCGGATCGTTAACCCACTGAGCAAGGGCAGGGACCGAACCCGCAACCTCATGGTTCCTAGTCGGATTCGTTAACCACTGCGCCACGACGGGAACTCCCTCAAATTCTTCTTTCTAACATCATCTCAACCAACACATCCTGCATCGGCTCACCCTGGGCTAGTCTCCTGAAATAAGCCTCAGTGCCTTTGCAAATGCCGTTCTTGTTTTCCTTCTTTTCGTTGCTTTACTTTTAAATGTTTCTCCTTCTCTGGAGCTCTTTCTGGTTCTCCCGATCAGAGTGAATGGCCCTCCCCTTCCTACGGAACCTCTGCCCCAGCAGGTTTAGAGCCTGGTATACCTACGCTTCCTCCTCTGCCCGCCCTCACAGAGGTTCTTCTTTAGACCCCAATCACTTAGCCCACTGCCAGTGTCTAAAAGGAACGTACCAAGAAATGTGCAAAGTCAGAGCTGAAATCCAAACTGGGGGAGTTTGGCTTCAAAGCCTGTAACTTTTACCAAGATAGATTATTTAGCTCCAAATCACGGAATTTTTAGCACCATGTCAAGGAAGTGTCTTTGGTCACAAGGGAGAGCTGGTTAGAGGACATGAAGGATTCTACACAGCTCATCTCCACTAATGGAAATGTGTCTCAAATCTTAAGTATTAGTGAGGAGAGATCTATTTCAACCGTTTTATTCTTTTTTTTTTTAGATTCTACACATAAATGATGTCATATGATATTTGTCTTTGTCTGACTTACTTCACTCAGTATGAATTTCTAGGTCCATCCATGTTGATGCAAATGGCATTATTTCATTCTTTTTTTATGGGTGAGCAATATTCCACTGTATATACACCACATTTTCTTATCATTTTTTGTTTTGTTTTGGCCTTGCCTGAGACATGTGGAAGTTCCTGGGCCAGGGATCGAACTCATGCCACAGCAGCGACCCAAGCCACAGGAGTGACAATGCCAGATCCTTAATCCACTGAGACACCAGGGAACTCCAATTTCAACCTTTCGTAAACAATCCCTTAGTTATGGTCCAAATAGCCAGGACACAGCTGTGTGATTGTGGCCAGACAAATCTAAGCTGAAGAGAATTACTAATCAGAGGAAAAGCAGCCACTGAGAATCAGCACAGTAACGCTACTGAACACTCACTTTACTATTATTTTTTTCAGTTGCCCCCCGCTGTAATAAAACTCTAAAAAATAACAAACAAACCCCACATGGTTAGCAGTTAAGATAAAAGTTATACTGTTTTCTTTTCCTTTTTCTTTTTGGCCACATCCGAGGCGTGTGTGGCAGTTCCCAGGACAGGGACTGAACTGGTGCCACAGCAGGGATCCTTAACCCATAGCACCGTAAGAAAACTCCCAAGCTAACTTTATTTATTTATTTATTTTTCTTTTTGCCTTTCCTAGGACCGCACCCGCAGATTCGTCAACCACTGAGCCACGACGGGAACTCCCTAAGCTAACTTTAAAACTCCATCCTTCCTTGCAGATAGGGAAACCAAAGCTTAGAGACATGAAATTACTCATGCAGAAACACATTTAAGTTTCTGAATTGATATCTGGGCACAGTTCTGAAAAACTTCAAAATTTAGGCTCCTAACAATACTCAAACAAGCACAATTAATTTCATACTTTTTTATGGTATAAAATACAACTAATACAACTAAAAACATCTGGATTAAGAATAGGAGTTCCCGTCGTGGCGCAGTGGTTAACGAATCCGACTAGGAACCATGAGGTTGAGGGTTCGGTCCCTGCCCTTGCTCAGTAGGTTAACGATCCGGCGTTGCCGTGAGCTGTGGTGTAGGTTGCAGACGCGGCTCGGATCCCACGTTGCTGTGGCTCTGGCGTAGGCCGGTGGCTACAGCTCCAATTGGACCCCTAGCCTGGGAACCTCCATATGCCACGGGAGCAGCCCAAGAAATAGCAACAACAACAACCACAAAAAAGACAAAAGACAAAAAAAAAAAAGAATAATACAGTGGCTTTGGGTTCCCTTGTGCCTCAACTGGTTAGGTATCCAGCATTGTCACTGCTGTGGCACTAGTTTGATCCCTGGCCCTGGAACTTCCATGTGTCGCAAGTGTGGCCAAAAAGAAAAAAAAAATACAGTATTTTTTTTGTCTTAATAGAGAGCTATTTGGCTTTTGTTGTTATTTTCATTTTTATTTTCTATTATGTTTCAAAGGAACTAAGATCATCACTTTTTTTCATTTATAAATGTTTTATTGAAGTACAGTTGATTTACTGTGATCATTTTTTGCTGTCCACAAAAGTGATTGTTATACATATACACACATCCATTCTTCTTCAGATTCTTTCCCCATATGGGTTATCACAGAATATGGAGCAGAGTTCCCCTGTGACAGCTGGTTTTTATGGGTTATGATTACTGGGAATCCAGGGACCAAATGTTTTTCTGCAAATGACTCCTGCTTAGAATTCATCTTGCACCTTGATAAGTAAGAAACAAGAGAAAAGTAAGATAAGAGGTGGAAACATGGGGACAGTGTGTCCAGTCTTCAGATCTACATTGTTGCAACCAGAGTTTCAGCAGGATGAAAAGACTCAAACTCTGCAGGCACCACGTTCTCACTGTTCAGGTAGAAACTCTTTACATTTCCCTACATATCTTCTCCTGGTCTCCAAAGGGGCCAAGTCAACAGCCAATGAAGATATATTGAAGTAGCACTTTCTCGCTTCCTTATTTATAATTATATAAGTGTTCCTGCTGTGACACTTCTAAAAAGTGTTCTCTATTCAACAGCCATAAGGAAAGGAGAGGGAGTCCCCTGGTGGTCTAGTGGTTAGGATTCGGTGCGTTCACTGCCGTGGCTCGAGTTCAATCCCTGCTCTGGGACCTGGGGTCCTACATCAAGCAGAAGCACGCCATGGCCAGTAAAATAAAAAAATAAGCACAGGCGAGGCCCTTGGGAAGGTAACTCCTCCAAAACCTGTTGCTTGTGAGATTGCACAATGGCAGGAAACGTTTGGACTTAGCTCTTGGCAGTACACTCTGTCCAGCACCCAATTACACTACGCAGCAGTTTCATTCCCACTGGCAGAAGAATTAGATATTTATTGGCTACCACTCAGCCTCTAGAACATATAGTGATTGCCTAATGGGAGTTCACGGGCATTTGTTACTGGAAATGGAAAACATTCAAGGTGAAGAGCTCAAAATTTTCAAAGTGTACTTGAAATGATCAAAAGACTGGGTTAGCCGAAGGACCCGCTGCTGAGATTCCTTCCGGCTTTCACATAACACCATCTAGACTTACCAGAGGCAGACTTCGACCACTTTAGCATTTTCCTGTTTTCTCAAGAGGGCTTAAAGCAGGTGCCCAGAACAAAATTCATCCTGATTTGAGTACAAGCCTCAGTTTTCTTATTTGATTAAGGGAGGTTTTGATATATAATGTTGTGTTAAAGAGTAAATGTCAAAAAGACATATATTGTGCCAGTGGTATAAAACTTAAAAATATAAAAATACAACATCATTAATGAATACATACATATAAAAGTAGAATTAGGGAAAAAGACACTACCTTGAAGATAGTGATTATTATGAGAAAAAAAGGACAGTGGGAATAAGATGAAGGGTAGGGTTTTAACTTACCTTGAACCTTTGCGTGTTTAAAAAAAAAAATGAAAACAAGGAGCTCCTGCTGTGGCACAGTAGGTTAAGGATCCAGTGTTGTCTTTGCAGCAGTAAGGGTTTAATCCCTGGCCCTTGTATTAGGTTAAAAGGACCCAGTGTTGCCACAGCGGTGGTATAGGTCACAGCTGTGGCTTGGAGTCCAACCCTGGCCTTGGAACTTCATGTGCTGTGGGTACAGCCAAAACAAAACAAAACAAACAAAAAAGCAGGCAAATATGGTAAAAGCTACCCAGTAAATGTAATATATAGTGGTCAGGAGTTCCCGTAGTGGCGCAGTGGTTAACGAATCTGACTAGGAACCATGAGGTTGCGGGTTCGGTCCCTGCCCCTGCTCAGTGGGTTAAGGATCCGGCGTTGCCGTGAGCTGTGGTGTAGGTTGCAGACACGGCTCGGATCCCGTGTTGCTGTGGCCCTGGCGTAGGCCGGTGGCTACAGCTCCGATTCGACCCCTAGCCTGGGAACCTCCATATGCCGCGGGAGCGGCCCAAAGAAATAGCAAAAAGACAAATAAAAATAAAAATAAAAAATATATAGGGGTCAGTTAATTATTTTCTATATGTTTGATATATCTCATAATGTAAAAAAAACAGATGATGCCCAAAATAAAATTTTAAAGCACACACACACACATACACAAAGACTTTTTTGGGTTTTTTGTTTTGTTTTGTTTTTTGCTTTTTAGGGCTGCACTCATGGCATATGGAAGTTCCCAGGCTAGGGGCTGAATCAGAATGGCAGCTGCTGGCCTATGCCACAGCCACAGCAGTGCAGCATCCAAGCTGCGTTTGTAAACTACACCACAGCTGACGGCAATGCTGGATACTTAACCCACTGATCGAGGCCAGGGATCAAACCCTAATCCTTACGGATACTAGTCAAGTTTACTACCATTGAGCCACAACAGGAACTCCTGGTTTCTTTCTTTTCCTTCTTTCTTTTTCTTTCTTTCTTTCTTTCTTTCTTTCTTTCTTTCTTTCTTTCTTTCTTTCTTTCGTTCGTTCTTTCCTTCCTTCCTTCCTTCCTTTCTTTCTTTCTTTCACTGCACCCTTGGCATTTGGAAATTCCCAGGTCAGGGATTGAACCCATGCTGATGCAGAGAAAATGCAGGATCCTTAACCTGTTGCGCCACAGCAGGAACTCTAAAGAGAGGTTCTTATAATATCTACTTTATGCGATTGCTATGACAATTAAATGTGTGATGGAGTAAAAATGCTTTGTGAACTAAGATATTATTGTACTTCAGTTCTCTGTAAGAATTGGATAGGAAGTAGTTACAAATAAAACCGTAATATTGTTTGGTAGAGCAAAAAGACCTTATTCTTATTTTTTCTCTTTTCACAGCCACACCTGAGGCATATGGAAGTTCCCAGGCTAGGGGTCAGATCGGAGCTGCGTCTGCAACCTACCAGTTTGTGGCAATGCTAGATCCTTAACCCACTGAGCGAGGCCAGGCATGGAACCCATATCCTCACGGACACTATGCTAGGCTCTTAACCCACTGAACTCCAAAAGACCTTATTAAAATGCACATGTCTGGAGTTCATCTGTAGACTCTGACACAGAATTGGTGATTGATTCTGGTTAGAGGCATCAGGAAGTACTCATCTGTTCTACTGAAAGAAGAGGTGAGGTGGATTTGAAATGAAATTGGAAGGATGAGCGCACTTGGAATGAAATCTCGAGCATGAAGAGGATGGGGTAGGTAAAGAAGAACGTTCTAGATGGAGGAGGCTGCCAAAGCCCGGACGATACAGAGGATTTGGCCCGTGGTCTGCTGTGCCCAGATGTGTCAAGGGCGTCATGCGAGATGGGATCAGAAAGGTGAGTCAGGATCAGGTCACGGAGGGCCTTGACTGCCACAGGGAGGGTTTGGATAAAATTCCATAGCAATAGGGAGCCACCGAAGGTTGTGGGGAAAGGAAGCTGATGTGGGACAAGCTCTGTGTTTTGCCACGTGGCCTCTCCTGGCAGGACAATTCACCGCAAAGATGTCGGGGATGGGCAAGACTTGGAGGTAGGCTGGCTGGCAGGAAGCGGTGCAGTGGTTCGGCAGGTGTGCCTGCAGGATGAAGGGCAGGGCTACAGGTGCAAAGGAAGTGGAGGGATTGAATGCGCAGGACGGGAGGAGAGGGAGACGTGGGGGTGGAGGGACTGCCACGGGTGGAGGCAGCAACAGTGGAGTTGGGCTGAATGAGGTCAGAGCCCCGGGCAGTGTCCTCACCGCGAGTCTGTTATCACCTCGGCCCACTCCAGTCGGCCAATCAACCCCAGCTTGGACCATGCTCTCCTCCCATTGCCAGGACCTCCGGGAGGCCCATTGAGTGCAGTGACAGGCCCTTCCTCTCCAAGAAGAATGCCAGCTACTTTCAAAGGAGCGGGCCCGACTTTTGGGGTCCTCCTTTTCCTATCTGCATCCTCCTGCCAACAGAGAACACACAGCTCGCTCCTGCCTGCAGCTCGGCAGCTTAAGATTCACAGAGCTGCTGGGTGGGCAGTTTTTCCAGTCTGTTTTAGTTTTTGTACTCTGCTTCCTTCTTGGCCCAGCACAAGTAGTTAAAGGCAGGAAATTAAGATGGCATTGTCCAAAACAAGAAGGACCCATTGTACATCGATATTCTGTGATAAACCCTAATGGAAAAGAAGCTGAAGAAGAATATATTTTTTATTTTTATTTCTGACAAAGAATATATATATGTATATATATAATATGTATGTATAACTGAATCACTTTGCTGTACAGCAGGAACTAACACAACATTATAAATCCACTATACTTCAATTAAAAAAAAAAAGACCACCTAGTCTGCCCTGACCAAATTTCATTAGATTGGCAATCTCTATAAGCCCGGATCATTTCGTGTTTAAGTCGTCGACATATGCATAAAAATGCATTGTGACCAGCATCGAAAGGGGTTTATGAAAAGTTCCTTTGCGAGTGGTGCTGGGTCATGCAACACTCAGGAGAGTGGTTATGAAGCAGTCACATTTGCCTTCGGGATGGATGAGCAATGGGATCCTGCTGGGTAGCACTGGGAACTCTGTCTAAGTCATTTATGATGGAATACGTAAGGTGAGAAAAAAGAATGTGTACGAGTATGTGTACCTGGGTCATCACGCTGTACAGTCAGAAAAAAAATAACAAAAGGTTAAAAAAAAAAAAAGAAACAATCACATCATTTGCCACCAAGAGAGGCTGAATTCTGCACTGGAAGCCCTCTGATTCCCGTGTTTATGCCTATTGGGGGTGGGGGTAGGAGGCCATTGTTGGAGAGAGAGATGCCTCTTCCTGCCACAGAAAGCCAACTAAGCCATTTCTTTGCTTTTTAGGGCCACACCTGCAGCATATGGATGTTCCTAGGTCAGGGGTCGAATTGGAGCCAGAGGTGCTGGCCTACACCACAGCCACAGCAACACCGGATCCGAGCTGCGTCTGCCACCTACACCACAGCTCAGGGCCATGTTGGATCCTTAACTCACTGAGCGAGGCCAAGGATCCAACCCGCATCCTCGTGGATACTAGTCAGGTTCTTAACCCACCGAGCCACCACGGAATTCCTAGAACATTCCTCTCATTACAAGGAGACGTGGAATTGTGCAAAGTATGTTGGAGGGAGCCATCCTTAGCAGGACGATGAATAGATGTTGTGCTTGAAGTGCTTCCTACAGAGTGAGAGGCTTATTTCTCTGTGTTTTGCTCTTTGTCACAAGAGATACAGTCAGGAGTTCCCATCATGGCGCAGCAGAAACAAATCTGACTAGTATCCATGAGGATACAGGTTTGATCCCTGGCTTCAAACAGTGGGTTAAGGATCAGGTGTTGCTGTGAGCTGTGGTGTAGGTCGAAGACACAACTCAGATCCTGCATTGCTGTGGCTGTGGTGTAGGCTGGCAGCTGCAGCTCTGATTTGACCCCTAGCCTGGGAACCTCCATGTGCTGCAGGGGTGGCCTTAAAAAGACAAAAGACAAAAAAAAATGTAGTCAGTCTCTGACCTATAGGAGTTTATAATCTAAAAATATCACAGAAGAATAGGTGGTCATATGTAGAAAAAGCAGTAAAAACAGGAACAGAGATATCATACGGGACATTTGCTTTTCTTTGCTTTGGATGAAAACAAAGAAGTCAAATAAAAGCAAATGTTATGTGCAATTGAGAGATTTGAAAATTGCCTGATGACTTTCATTTACTCAATAACCATTCATTGAGTGGCTGCAAAAGGCCAGCAGTGTCTGACGAACAGGAGCAAGAAAATGACGTTAGACAATTTTACTCTCGGGGAGCTTCTGGTGCCCCGGGGCCTGTGGAAGTAGAACCGCTAGGATGCCCTCGCATGAGGGAAAATGTGGAAAGAGGTAGGAGGCTGTCTGGGAGCCCGGAGGAGAATGAGTTACTCTTTCTGGAAGCTGAGGGAAGGCGTAAGAGAGGGGGCAGTTCAGCAAGGATGAGTTACGTAGGTGACAAATCCACACAGAGGTTAGACAGTGAAAAGGCTTAGAATGAGTGAGGACATATGGTTTAATTAGGAAAATTATGACCAAGGTAAAAACTGTTTCTTCTCCCTCCCTCCCCTCCTTTTTTCTTTCTTTTTTTCTCTTCTAAAACCATACAAACATTTACTTTCTCCCTGCCTGGGGCTTGGGAAGGAGGGCTGGGCACTGGGGGGCTGCAGCCCTTTACAGACACCCCTGGAGAAGGGGGGCGCCCTGGGGGCTGATGGAGGGGCTGGCTCGTTTCCCAGAAGTTTTGGGGTCTGGGTGGGCTGGGGGAGGCCAGTGCCCATCCGTCCAGGCCCAGACCGGGTGGAACCCCTCGGTCCTGGCACCCCCCCCCAGCCTCCCCCCACCCCGCCCAGCCTCTCCCCACCACCCGCCTCCACTGGAAGGAACATCAAGGGTTTCTGGCAACACCAGATATCCTTCTAGAGCCTTCAGAGAGGGCAGGTCCTGCTGACATCTTGATTCTGGCTTTCTGCCCTTCTGCAAAATAACAAATGGCTGTTGATTTAAGCTGCTCGATTTGCAGCACATTGTCCCAGCAGCCCTGGAAAACTCATAGTGCTGGAGAGTAGGAGGGGCAGCTAGCAGCTTTTGGGAACGTGTTCCCCTCCTCCCCCCTAGAGGGGAAACGAGGAGTTCCCCTGTGGCTCAGTGGCTTCAGGCTCTGGCGTGGTCACTGCTGTGGTTCTGGTTACAGCTGTGGCGTAGGTTTGATCCCTGGCCCAGGAGCTTCTGCATGCTGTAGGCGTGGCCCCCCCAAAAGGAAAGGAACTGGGATGGGGCCTTCCTTCCTCTGCCCTTCGTTGTATGGAGTGGCTGAAATCATCACACCTTGGCAACGGGGTGAGTCCGAGCGCAAAGGCCAATACGCCAAGCCTGGTAGAACAGTGTGCAGCCTGTAAGGACGTCATTGGATGGTTGAACTATCCTGGAATTTCTGGATTTTTCGATCATATGAAATACTAACTTTTGCTTATTCCTGTGCCACCTTAAGCTTTCTGTTTCCTGCACATGAAAGCGCCTTAACTGATCGCCAAGGGCGAGGGGTGTCTAGAGGAAATAATTGAAGTCAGGGAGTCTTTTGTTTTCTGCCAGTGGCTGGCCATGGTCACCACTTTCAGTAAGTCCTATGCTGAAGGGACACTCCCTGGGAAAGCATAGCCTTTATTAACAGCGAGTTCCAGATTCCATAAGGCTTCTTCCCCAGTGAAGAAGACAGGGCTGTACATGAGTCTTCAGGGCCTCCTGGTCTTTGTATGTGTTTCCCACACCAGAAACACTGTCCCCTCCTCACTCCACCCACCTCGGGGTTTCAGCCTAGACACCATTGGTCTGAGAAGACTTACTGCCTCTTAAGATGGGCGAGGCGCCCTGTGAATGGCCTTCTGGGCACCCTGGAGTCACCCCCATCTGGATTTCTCCCTGTATTGCCACTACCTCGCACTAGATGCCGGAGTCTCGGGGACAGAGACTCTGAATGCCCCGTCTACTATTTCCTGCCCAGTCTAATACAAGGCCTGTCTCACAGGAGGCACTTGATAAAGACGTATTAAGCAAACGAAAATAAAAGACATGGCAGTGCCGACCCGTCTGCAATCTAGAGTTTATCTACAACATTCTTCTTTTTCTTTTTATAGCCTCACCAGTGGCATATGGACGTTCCTAGGTTGAGGGTTGAACCAGAGCTGTAGCCACCAGCCTATGCCACAGCCACAGCAATGCCAGACCCAAGTCACGTCTGCGACCTTTGCCACAGCTTGTGGCAACACTGGATCCTCAACCCACTAAGTGAGGCCAGGGATCGAATCTGCATCCTCATGGATACCAGTCGGATTCTTAACCCACTGAGCCACACTGGGAACTCCCTATCTACAACGTTCTGATGAGGAAAAAAGGGGAAGGGGGCAGGGCTTTGGCAAAACACAAAGGAGGCAAGTGAGCCTTTGCCTCCCAGCTTTGGGGGCCTATGCTAGGATACTACTTTTCTTTCCAGTAGCCTTGAAAAATTTCTAGGCCTGGGCCTTATTTGACCTGAATAGGTTAAAAAAAATAAAAGAATGATCATGGGTTACCAAGCATGACCAACTAACTTACTACTTCTTTTAGGGAAAAACAAAACAAAACAAAACAGTGTAAAAGTGCTTTTCTTTAGGCCACACCATGGTGTATAGTAGTTCCTGGGCCAGGGATCTGAACCTGAGCCACAGTAGTGACAACACTGGATCCTTAACCTGCTGCACCACAGTGGGAACTCCTAAAAGTGCTTTTGATACCAGTTAAACTACATGGAACTATGTCTCCAGAAAGCTCCTAAAAAATAATATCAAGATTTTATGATAGGAATGGTGGAGAAATTAAGTGGGATTTCAATACCTTCATAATAGCTAAGTGGTTGCCTACTTTGGTCCTGGGTCCCAGTAAGAACTTTTGGACATTATTTCATCTTTGATACTTGAAAACATTTTCCATAATGATCTTGCTGTGGCATTAACCCAATCTAAAGTCATTCATTTCTTAAGATTGATGATGCATTTGTTTTATAGGTTTTTTTTTTTTATGGAAGTCATGCAGTGTTCTAGGAGGTATAAGAATTCTAACAGTAATTTCTTCTTTATTCATTCAAAGAACATTTGGTGCTGTTGCCAAAACTCAGCCTCTGTCCACCGGTGCCAAATAGAAACACAGAGTTTTGGATGAAGGAGAAAAAGATTTTAATTGCTTTGCCAGACAAAGGGGGCCACAGCAGACTAACGCCTTAAAAACGGCGCTCTCCAGTGGGAAGAATTGTGGGGAGTTTTATAGTAAAAGGGAGAAGAGCAGGTTTTCAGATAGGAATCAGGATTGGGGCGGACATGCGTTCTTCTTTGGGGGAATCTTCGTCATCAAAGCTGGAGTCAAGGAGTTCCTGTCGTGGCGCAGTGGTTAACGAATCCGACTAGGAACCATGGGGTTGCGGGTTCGGTCCCTGCCCTTGCTCAGTGGGTTAACGATCCGGCGTTGCCGTGAGCTGTGGTGTAGGTTGCAGACACGGCTCGGATCCCGCGTTGCTGTGGCTCTGGCGTAGGCCGGTGGCTACAGCTCCGATTCCACCCCTAGCCTGGGAACCTCCATATGCCTTGGCAGCAGCCAGCAGCGGCCCAAGAAATAGCAACAACAACAAAGACAAAAAAAAAAAAAAAAAAGCTGGAGTCAAGAGATCTCAGCCTGATCATGGGGGTGGTCTTCTAGGTTACTGTTTAGAATAACAGAACTTGGGAAAAGGGCGTGTTGATCAGAGATTGGGACAAACTCGGAAAGTTCCTGAAAATCATCATGTGCTAATAATAATCCTAACGCACAGGCAATTGTGCTCAGCGAGCATAATCTTTAGCTATCAGGTGATCCTGTTTAGGGTGCAATTAAGTCAGGGAGAAGGACAAAGAAGGACTCTATGCGGTTCAGTTTTAAAGTATTCCTTTCTAAAAGAAGCATAAGGAATGCAACTTTTCCCTTAGGTGTGTAAGATGCCTATGTCATTATGTGCATCCCTTCAGAGGCAACCAGGATCCTGCCCCAAGGCTGTGCTGCTGTTTCTTGACTGTTCTCCCTGGCCTCTGCACTCCCTCCCTTCCCTGATTAGCAACTGTCTGAACCTGCCCCTTGGGACTCAAGGAAGGCCATGGAAGCTGAATGAGGCCCATTTTCTAAAAGCAAGAGATGGGGGACAGAGAGAGACGTTTGTGCTCAGGAACCCACAGGGCCCAGCTTGGTTACAGTGCTTCCCAAGAATGCACCAAATACTGTGCTCAGCGTCGGGTCATCAATGGAAAGATATCCAGGTGCTCTATCCTAGTGGAGCCTCTAGCCCAACGGGGCAACAGACTACAAATACATATATACCTTATAAATTTGCTCCAAATGGTGTGAATGAAAGCAGTAGATTGTTGAGCTAGAGAGTAAGGTGCAGGGAGGGCACCAGTGGGTGACCAGAGACAACTGCCCTAAGGTGACATCTGGAGTTCCCAGTGTGGCTCAGTGGTTAACGAATCGGACTAGGAACCATGAGGATGTGGGTTCGATCCCTGGCCTCACTCAGTAGGTTGGGGATTCCGAGTTGCCCTGAGCCGTGGTGTAGGTCGTAGACGCTGCTCGTATCCTGCGTTGCTGTGGCTGTGGTGTAGACTGGTGGCTACAGCTCTGATTAGACCCCTAGCGGGGGAACCTCCATGTGCCACAGGTGCGGCCCTAGAAAAGACAAAAAAAAGACAAAAAAAAGAAGGTGACATTTGAGCGGAGACCTAAAGGATGAGAAGGAGTCAGGCTTCTGAAATGGGGTCACGTTCACCTTAAGTCAGTTAAAAATAGCCCGAAATCCTCTCCAGCAACAAGGTTGGACGTAAGGGCAATGAGGCCCGCTGCCAGCACTAAAGATGGCGGAAGGGGCGGAGACAGGGGGAATGCCTGCGCAGTGATTGGTCGGCCGGGAGATGCGTCACGTGGGCGGCCGCGAGCATCCGGGCTCCCAGCAGCGGCGCTGCGGAGGCTCCCGGGAGCCGGCGGCGTGGGGCCAGTGCTGCGAGCGGACGGCGGCCGGGCCTCCCGGGCCGCCCGCGTGGGCCGAGCGGCACGCGTGCCTAGCATGGCGGGCTCCCTGCCTCCCTGCGTGGTGGACTGCGGCACCGGGTAAGACCCGCGGACGCCCTCCCCGCCCCCGCGCGGCCCCGCACCTGTCCGCGGTCCGCCCCCTCTCTCACCTGGAGGCGCCCCGCCCCGGGCCCGGGTCGCGGCCGACACCTGTGCAGGTGCAGACCGTGGCCCGGCGCCCCGCTCTGTCCCGCCCCGTCCTTCCCTGGCCCCCAGCTCCACCCGCAGCGAGGGCGGCTTGCCAAGCTCGCTCACCTTGATGGGGAGAGAACCGAGGGGAGAAGCCGGCCGGGCTCACCTCCCCTCGCATCCCTTCTCTCAGCTTCGGCCAGGGCCTCCCAGGATTTCCAGCCTCCCTGGGATGACCGCTTTCAGGCAGGTGGCTGCAGACCCTGCCGCCCTTCCTTGCCTTCTGCCTACCTAACAGTGCCCCTACCTTCTCACCTTCTTGAACTTGGCCCTCGTTTTGGCTTCCTAAGCGCTGTCATTTCTCCTTGCTGGGATTCTTTATCACTTGTGGAGGTTTTTGCGTTCACCTACCAAGTTGGCACCTTTTTTCATTTTGCAGCCCACTCTGCTCTCTTCGTGTATTGAACGGCTCGCTCAGGCTAAGCGCTTGCTTTAATTTGAGCAGAGTTGTTTTTCACTTAAAAACGTTAAAAAGACTCCATTTTGAAAAACAGTCTAAATTTGGGAAAGCCTTTTTGTGGTGTAGTTCCCCCCCCCTTTACTTTTTGGGTGTGATTGCTGCTTTTTTTTAAAAAAAAATTGAGGTATGGTTGACAATGTTGTGTTAATTTCTGCAGTGTAGCAAAGTGATTCAGTTATACATGTATATATAGATATTCTTTTTTTCATATTCTTCTCCATTGTGGTTTATCCCAGGATATTGAATATAGTTCCTTGTGCTATTGATTGCTTCTCTTGATGTTGTTAAGATGTGCAAAAGAGACCTTAGGAAATTTCCTGTGCTTTCAGTGGCAGAAGCTTAGCTGATTTGAGGAAGGTGCTCACCGAATTTATCTAGCTGGTTGTGTAGAAATTCGAGCTTGCCTGCTTGCGTTCTAGGTGAAGTACTTAATAAAATAGCCTGAAAGTAAATTTAGCCTCTTATTTAAAGGTTTTTCAAGATAGGCTTGTAGTCATGTGTGACACCGAATATTCCATGGCCTGTTCACCTTAGCTTTGATTCTTTTCTGTGGAGAAAGGCACTTCGTTTCGTTTCCTTGACAACCTTGTGGGGGTGTCTTCTTTAGTTTGCTACAGCCCATCTCCTACTGATGTTCTTTTCTTTTGCTGCTGAAGCCACCGGTAGTGGTTACAGGCTGGAAAAAACTGCCTCTTTGCCTGTTCTCATTTTCCTTTTTGAAATACACATTGGACCAGAAGTTTTGTGGCTCTTTATTTTAGAAGTTGTTTTGCTACCCGGAACTGAAGGCCAAACCAGTATTGATATTAACACCCCCGCCCCCAGCTTTAGCCTCCCTTAGGATCCTCTCCTCCCACAATTTCAAGTTCACCCACACGGGTCTGGTTGTGTCAAGAGTGAAGGCAACAAGGAAAAGGATTTTTCATTTCCACAGATTTGCATGTGAGATTTTTGTTTTTGTGGTTTTAGTCTTGTAGAAGCTATTGGAATACAAAGCATTTCTTGGTAGAAGCAATAAAATATGCCTACAGAGTTTGTCATACCTTTAAAATTAGCAAGCTGAGAACCTTACTCATCATTCTTGCTATAAATATAAAAAATGTGGTGCTCAGTTTTGACCTTTTGAGGTAGGTGGCGTCCCACTTGGAGATAAAGCTTCAGGATATCATTGTTTTATGGCCAAAGGCATCATCTTTGGGATGTTGTAGCTTTTGATGTCAGGACTTAGAATAGTCCCAGTGGGTTTCACGTGGAATATTCTGTTATGGAAACAACGGTGGTTAATCGTGAATTCCCAGTGTCCCTTATGTGGCAAGAAGGAGCAGCCTGGAGGAGCCTACATTTAACCATACCTGTAGTTCTTGTTATTTCTCACAGAGGTAAAGTGGTTTTGGGATCGACTTTCACCTCAAAATAGGATGAAAGGGGTACAGAGCAGATAAAAATAACTAGGAGCAAGGAAAAGAATGGGCCTGGGGAGTCACCCTGAACTATAGGCGGGTGGTGCAGCTGTCCAGCCTCACATAGTCTTTCTGTGTGACAGAATTCTAGGAGAGTCATCGTCCGTTATGTAATTCCTGGCATCAGGAAGGAAGAGAATACCTATTTCTCAGGCGAAAGGTCTTTTTCTAGAACGGAATTTGAAAGAAAAATTCACATGGAATTATACACGGTAGACATTAATAATCAGGAAGACAGTGTACTATTTATAGTATTTTTTCTAGTGTTTTTTAATAGCCAATCAGTTTCATCCTGGTAGCCTGGCATCCTCTAATAAACCCTGAGACCAGCTCAGTGAGCACAGGTGTAGCATGGATCAAAGCTCTGCCTGAGCCAAAGATAAAGCTTCGTTTCTCTAAATGAAGTACTGGACTGCCTAGCGTTCAGAGGATCCCACAAATATGAGTCTCACTTCTCATAACTGAACTTTTTGTATTTTTTAAAGGCTTTTGTATTTGTTAAACTCATTTCGAAAAGATTTCAAATCTACTGAAAAGCTGCAAGAGTACCAGAAAAACCCCTGCTGTCTTCTCCATTCAGCTTACCAACAATTAACACTTTATTGTTCTCTGTAAACTGTACACATGATGCGGTCTCTGAACTGCTGGTAAGTTGCAGACATCGTGCTGTTTTATACCAGGATACTGCACTGGGGACTTGATGAGAACAAGGACGTAAAATCACAGACCGATGATCAAAACCAGGAAATTTCATGTTCTCTAACAAGCAGCCTGGATCCCAGGAAGGGTCACATCATGTCTCGGGGACGCTCGGCCCTCCTCCCTCATCCGGCACCTATGTTTGCTTGTCATCATGTCTTTTCAGGCTCGTTTCGCTGGACCAGTTCCTTGGTCTTTTTCTGCCTTTCAAGACGTTGACATTTCTGGCAGCCGGTTGTTATGGATAATGTTCCTCAGTTTGGCCTCGTCTGGTGTTTGCTTATGATAGACAGAGGGTAGCCTTTTTGTCAGGAGTCCCGCAGAAGTGATGTCCACGCTTCTCAGTGCCTCATGTTAGAAGGCTTTTCTCCCAGCTGTATTGAGGTGCAGTTGACACATATGCGTACGTTTAAGGTTGCAGCGTGTTGACTGGGTACATTCGTGTGTCGCAGGATAATTATCACATGCGTTACTCATATCTCCATCCCTCACCAACCACCCTTTGTTTTTTGCTGTGAGAACATTTAGGATCCACCTGTCCTGTTACTTTCGAGTATTACCGAGGGGTGATACTCGATATTACAGTATTATTAACTGTAATCACTGTGCTGTCCATTACATCTTTTTTTGTTTTTTTTTGTTTTTTTTTTTTGGCTTTTTAGGGCCACGCCTGTGGCACATCGACGTTCCCAGGTTAGTGGTGGAATCAGAACTGTAGCCGCTGGCCTCCACCACCGCCACAGCCACAGCTGTGCCAGATCCAAGCTGCATCTGTGACATACACCACAGCTCACGGCAACGCTGGATCCGTAATCCACTGAGCGAGGCCAGGGATCGAACCTGCGTCCTCATGGATGCTAGTCAGATTCCTTGCTGCTGAGCCTCAATGGGAACTCCTGTCCATTACATCTTATCAGAAGACTTAAGATAGCTGATGCAGTTCGCTTGAATTATTTGGTTACGGGGGTGTCCACCGGATTTCCCCACTGTCCCTGTACTGTTTTCCCCTTTGTAATCAGTGTTATCTGTGGAGAGGTAGTCGGAGGTTATATAAATACCCTGTTCTTCCTTCAACTTTGACTCGTTAGCTTAGTATCCATTGGTAGTTTTCATTCTAATCAATTATTACAGTGATGGCTGCAAAATCATGATTTTTTCCTAAAACTCTAGTATTATCTACATTTATCAATTAGCATTTTAGTATAAGGGTGCACTTGCCAACAGCTCTCCTTTATTTATTGTCTGTGTGGGTTATTGTTTTATTCCAATAGTTGGTTTATGTCATTCCTACTATATAGATTATTCTTTCTTATTGCCGTTGTCTGTTTTGATGCTTAAATTATCCATTTGGCCAAGAGAAGCCCATTCAATCTGTTTCTGGTGTTTTTTTTAAGACATGTCCTCATCTTTTTTTGAGCATTTTGTTATTGTCAAAGGCTGCAGCGTAGCCGTGTGCAAGGCATACATCTTTTTGTGGTTTTTGCTGGACTGTCTCTGAGATAGGTTTCTAGAAGTGGGGTTTCTGGATCACAGGATAAGTTTATGTGTGATTTTACTAGAAAGTATCTAATGCTACTAGGTCATGTGTGTCTTCACCAGCCACGTGTAAGAGGGCCTACATCTTCTCACAGACTCACCAACAGAATGTATTGCCAAATTGTAGAATTTTTAGCCAATCTAGAAGATAGGAAATGATATCTTACTGTAGTTTTAATTTGAATTTCTTCTATTATTATGTGGGAAGATGAACATCTTTTCATATGGTTAAGAGGCATTTGCATTTCTGTTTTCTGTGTCTTCATTCCTCTAGCCTGTTTTTCTGTGGGTTTTTGGTCTTCTGCTTCTTTATTTTTAGAAGCTCTTTACATATTAGGGTGTGTTGAGGCTTCCACAGCCCACCCTCAGGTTCACCTATTTGCTAGAAACAATCACAGGGCTGTGGGGAGAAGGTACACTGCAAAAACAGCCAAGGACAGAGGCCTGTGGGCAGAGTCTGGGGGAAACCAGGGGCAAGTGTCCAGAATCCTTTCTCAGTGGCATTGCACAGACCAGCTCAGTCACTGTCCAGTTATGACAGCACGTGTGAAACGTTGTTTACTGGGGAAGCTGGTTAGAGATTCAGCACCCAAAGTTTTTTGGGAGCTGGTCATGGCACCTTCTGCCAGGCACAAACCAGCATTGCAAGTCTCAGAAGGAAAGCACGTGTTTGGCATAAACTGTATCTGCAGCGTTTAAACACAGCACACCACTCTTATCATCTGGGGAATGGTGGGAACCCTCCCGAAATCCAAGTTCCCAGATGCCAAAGGCCAGAGGAGATCATCTCAGGCCTGCTCGCTCTTTTCTGCATGTGGAAGTATTAAGCCTTGGGATGTAAGTTGCAAATACATTTTCCCTATGTTCATTTGTCTTTTGCCATGCAAAAAAATTTTTTTAAGCAATCAAATTTATCTTTTCCTTACTGTTTTTGGAATTTGAATCATAATTAAGACAGCTTTTTCCCCCATTCCCAGATTTTATATATCTCTAATTGTTTCATTTAGATTAATTTTTTCATTTAAATCTCTAATCCACTTGGAACTTATCCTGGGATATGGTATGAGGAATGGACCCAGTTGGAGCCAGTTCTCTTTTGCTTTTGGCTATCTCATTTATCTCAACAGCATTTATGAGAAACCCCCAATGCTTGAAGATACGGCCTTTATTGGGTACTAAATTTGTCCATGCAGTTGTTTATTTCTGGATTTTGTTTTGTGTGCGTTATTCTGTCCTTATGGCAGCACTGTCAGGTTTTAATCACTGAGGCTTTAGAATGACTTAATATTGATGGGGCTGGGCTCCCCTGCCCACCTCATTTTTAATTTTTTTTTGGATTTTGCTTTTTAGGGCTGCACTAGCAGCTTATGGAGGTTCCCAGGCTAGGGGTCCAATCGGAGCTGTAGCTGCTGGCCTACACCACAGCCACAGCAACATCAGATCCGAGCCACGTCTGTGACCTACACCACAGCTCATGGCAACACCAGATCCTTAACCCACTGAGCAAGGCCAGGGATCGAACCCGCAACCTCATGGTTCCTAGTCGGATTCGTTTCCGCTGGCCACGACGGGAACTCCAAATTTATCTATTTTGTTTTCACACCTTTTTATTCATGGCTTACCTAATGACTTGTCTATTTTGTGGATCTTTTTATCTTTGGAGTTTATCTTGGAGTTTATCTTGGAGTTTACTTATTCTGTTCTTTTTCTGTCTTTTGACTCATTTATTTCTGCTTTTCTCTTTATTCTTCCTTCCTTTTTTATTTTTGAGTTGGATGTTAAATTTGTTTAAATTTTTTCCTTTATATTGAAAAGGTACTGCACGGTATTGGTTGATATGCCTTTAGCTATTATATGTATCCCTTACATACTGGGATTTGGGTGTATAGTTTCTCATCGTTTTCTAGAAAATTTCTGTGTTTTTCTTCCCTCTTAACTCAGTATTTCTGTACTGGTATGCTTGGAAGTTTTCAGGTTGAAGGGCCTTTTTGTTTTTTGATTTTGTGTTTGATTTCTAGTTGTATTATGGTCAGAGGGCTGTTTGTATTCCATTCTTTTGGCTTCACTGAGTCCAATATTTGGTCAGTTTTGTGAACGTTCTGTATGTGCTTGAGAGAGAGCTCTGAATCCCACCCGCTCGGATACCAGGGATGGTTCCTGTCCTTCCAGAGAGGCATGTTCTCCACGTGTTGTAAGTTCAGCGTGTATCTGTACGAGTCCTCTTATTAATGATGCTATTTTGCTCTTCTGTTTTTTTGACCACTTAGGCCGACGTTGGCTGAAAACTGTGTTAGTGCTCCTGTCAGGAGCGCCTTTCTCATTTATTTCTTCTTTGTGAAAGCTGCTGCTGCCTTATTGAGTGCTCACATATGAATAACTTGTATCTTCACTGGAGTTGTTGCTTTAGCATTATGAAGTGGGTTTTTTGTTTGTTTGTTTTCAGTCTGAATTCTATCTTGTCAAAAAGTGAAAATAGGCCCGACAAATGCAAACTAAAAGAAAGCAGGCGTATGATTTGAATGCAGTGCAAAAGGCTTTCAATGAAGCAAGGGGTTCATTTTATTATTAATTTTTGGTTTGTTAAAAAATTTGATTTTATCAAAATAATCATGTTCTAGTGTCAGAAGTCAAGTAGTGCTCAAAATTTTTGCTTTGTATTTTTCATTTCCAAGAGCTCTTTTTTGTTTTTGAATATATATATATATATATATATTTTTTTTTTTTTTTTTTTTTTTTTTTAATTTATAGCATCTCGTTTTTGTCTCCCGGATGTGCGGTCTTCTCATAGGATGCTGGTGACAGTGGGGTTTGGTTTTCTTGGAGGTGCTATTGGGGGTTTCTCCCCACATAGTTTTTGTTTCCTCCAAGCTGATTTTTTGATTTGTCTGTTCTCATCTCTCCATCTCATGGTAGAGGCTTTCCTCAGACCTTGGTAACTTCTGCCTCCCTGCTCATGAGTAAAACTCAGAGACTTCCAGGGCCTGGTGGACTCGGCCTGTGCAGATGGACTCTGCATGTGCAGGTTTGGCTTATTGACTTCGTGCTTCCCCAGGAGTTATACCGGTTGGGGAACCTCCTGGTCTTCCGTTTTTCCTCTTGAGCTGGTCAGTTTCCCCAGTGGGGGTCTTCTCGGAGGGCAGTCTGGATGCTAGGGTTCTGAGAGCTGAGTTGGGGGCGGGCAGGCGTGGAGAGGGTGTCTCAGCCATCAGCTTTCTCCTGTATTCAGTCAAGTAACCCCTTTCTTTTTAGAGTGGCTCATGGACTCGCCCCAGGCAAGTGAGTCGGAGTCCAGAGGCTCTTTGCTTTCCATTCTGCAGGGTCTGCCTGTGGAAGGTGCTAGGGTCAGGGAAGAGCACTTGGGGGCTGGGGAGGATGGGCTTACCTGGCCCTGTGCAGGTGCCTGTGCAGCTACTGGTCCAGGGCCTGGCTGGTTCCCAGATTCTCCCACAGATCCACTGCTATCCAGGGCCAAATTTTTGCTGTTGCCTTCTCTTCTTTTCTCCCTGTTGCTGTGGTTTATGTATCTTAAAAATATCATTTTGCTTTGGTGTGGTGGGGCTTCAGGACAGATCATATGTTCAGTCCACCTTTTTAACCTGGTTGTCAGAGTTCACTTGACATGCCCAAAACCCAGAGAGAAGCCACATCATGATCTTAGGTTTACCAGATAGAGAGCGAAAAATGCAGACATGGGCAAGTGTATTGGGTGATGTAAAATTTACAGATGAAATAGAGAAAAAGGAGAAGAAAAAGGATTTTGGATTTAGCTAAAATAATTATAAATTTGAACCTAGGTATTTAACTGGGTTCTATAAACAGAGATCTGCCCTTTTCTGCACGACAATTTGGGGAGTATTTGAAGCACTCAGTCCATGTACAGTGTAGGGAGTGTATATCATGAGGATCTGGAAACAGTTTTAGTTTTATCAAAATCATATTCTAAGGCAGTGTAGTCACTTTTTTTAGCTGAGATAATCTTAGGAGGAAGTCGACCTGTTCTGTTTGGCTCTTGAGACTGGACCCTGTAAGGGGTCTCAATCAAAACAACTTTCCTACAGGATACAGTTTGAAAAACACTGTTTTAAGATGTGACATTTCCACTTTCAAACATAAATTAATTGCGCTTACATTGTCACCTTCTGCTCCAGACACATGGTTGTAGGAGGAATTTCAACTATATATAAGTATGTCAAGTTGACAGTGGGCAGATGAAGCCTCCTCCCTGCAGGCAGTTCCTGCTGTGGAGAGAGTGGCCTTTATGCGGCGAGGGAGAGGAGCTCTGCCCAAGGACCTTTTCAGACGTTTGGGGCAAATGAGGATATACTGTATTTACAGAAAGAGGCGTGGAAGGGTACCTGAGACCGGGCAGAAGGCAGACATGAGGAGTTCCCTTTGTGGCTCAGTGGTTAACGGGCCCGACTAGGATGCACGAGGACGCAATTTCGATCCCTGGCCTTGCGCAGTGGGTTAAGGATCCAGCATTGCTGTGAGCTGTGGTGTGGGTCGCAGACGCAGCTCTGGCGTAGGCCGGCGGCTGTAGCTCTGATTTGGTCCCTCACCTGGAAACTTCCATGTGCCTTGGGTTCGGCCTTAAAAAGCAAAAGAAAAGGAAATGGGGTAGATGGTGCCGAAGCAGGTGGAGGCCTCTTAGAGACACCCTTCCGTAGCACGTTCATGTTTGAGCTGTGAGAACCTAGTGAAAAGGCAGAGTTGTAACTCTTGATATGCTTTATGAAGCTGCTGTTCTATTTCCATGTCTTCTGTCTTGGAAGTCTGTCCTGATTTTTTTTTTTTTTTTTTGGTCTTTTTAGGGCCACACCCACGGCATATGGAGGTTCCTAGGCTAGGGGTCCAATCGGAGCTGTAGTCTACACCACAGCCACAGCAACGTAGGATCCAGGCTGCGTCTGCAACTTACACCACAGCTCACAGCAATGCTGGATCCTTAACCCACTGAGCGAGGCCAGGGATTGAACCCACAACCTCATGGTTCCTAGTTGGATTCGTTTCCACTGTGCCAAGACAGGAACTCCTGTCCTGATTTCTGAATGAGGAAAGCTCTCAGGTCAGGGGACGCAGGGAAGGTGCCTTGGGGTTTGAGACTGGCTGGTGAGCTGTAAGTACTGTGTGTGTATTTTTGAGAATGATGACCTGCCTCCACCATGCTGGCTCTCTTTTGGAAAGATAAAGTTCAAATAAACGAAAACCCAAAGCCTTTTGATGTAAAAGCTGCTGATCTTAATTCTTCATGTACATATGTTTGGGAAAATTTGATCCATGTAGCTCTTCAGGTATCAGATGTATCAGATATACATAAAATTGGCAGAGAAATGATACAAAACCTTAGCACAGGGAGGGATTTTCACAGCAGAAACTACAAAGGAAATTACTCAGGAAAGTAATTGGTGGATTTGATCACCTAAATTATATTTAAATAATTTCAGAAAATGTATACGTGAAGGTAGAGAACAAACTGGGAAAAATTCGCGATATGTGTGAACAAGCCTTAATAGTCTCCATACGTGTAAGAGTTTACAGCAGTTGGGAAGATGCTAAAACTAGTAGGAAAACGAAGGGCGATTCGTGGAAGAAATGCGGTTCATGTCCATACATCAGATGACACTTGGCAGTGAAGTGTAATTGTTGACTAAGGAGATCCTTTTACTTTTGAGTTAGGATATTGTTTCCAGAAATGGTAATATTTGACAATGAGCGTGGGAATGATTATTCCTCCCCTTGTACCAATGAAGAAACTGAAGTGGGAAGGATTCGTTTACTTGCCTAAAGCCACAGAACTAGGGCTGTGTTTTGAGCACAGCCTTGTGGGCCCCATTAACTCCCTCACATGATGAGTTATACTGTTTTGCAGCTATTTTTGAAATACATATAAATATATATGTATGTACATATATAACCAGTAACACAAGTCAGCTTCATTTTTGATGGTTGTATAGCATTTTATTAAATGATTAGAATTAATTTATCCTCTATGGCATTTGAGTTTTTCCAGTTTTTTTTTTTTTCCTATTATCATGCTATAGAGAACATTTTTTGTGCCTATCTTTATACATGTAGAAGTGCTTCTGTGGGGTGAATTCCTCAAAGTGTGCTGTTCGGACAGTAGGGTGTATGCATTTAAAATTATTTGGATAACAAGGCCTTTCGAGAGAGAGTCTGGAGCTTCCCCTTCATAATGAGGATGAGGCTTTAGCCTCCGAGTACCACCCGTGTGTGATCTACCACCACCTCCAGTACTGGCCCAGAGTTTGGATGGTTTTGCATTAAATTTATAGACGAATTTAGGGATATGTGATGTTTCTTTTTAAAAGTAGGGGCCCTTCCTGTATACGTGAGGTGTGTCTCAGTTTATGTCTCCTTGTATATGGAGGGTGCTTCGCCTCACATGGTTTATTCTCAGGGTAAGACTCTGTGGTGTTGCTGTTGGGAAAGGGATCTTTTCATCCAGGGCCGAGTCTCCCTTGTTACCGTTGGGTAGGAAAGTTGTTGGGTTTTGTCTCTTCACTGAGGAACTGGTTTTTAGTTTTTCACTTAATGACCTTCGCTATTCCAGGTTTATAATTATGATGTACAAATACATTTTGTCTCCTCTTTGCTAGCACTAGTCTTTTATTTAGTTCTTTGTGATTTGCATTACCTAGTTCTTCCAAAACACTATTAAGTGAGAGTAATGATGGTGGATCTCCTTGGCTTAGTTCAGCCTTCGCTAGCAATAAGCTTCTAGGTTTTCATTACCTTCTGGTTTGAGGGATTCCCCCCCTCCCCAGATGTTATCTCTTCCTCAGAATTAAGTGTTTTTTTCCCCATTACGTCTTAATTACATAGTTTGAATTGTGAAGCATGTCCTACATCTTTTTTTTTTTTTTTTCCCCATAGAATCCTTAAACACATAGTGTTCTAAATAAGACAGAATACATACATTTGAGTCCTTTCTTCAGGGCCTCCAACCAGTATTCAACTTCAGCCTTGCAGGTCCATGTCGTTTGATAATGTGGTAGGTGATAGATGGTTTTGTTAGAACGTGAGCCTAAGATTGGGAGCTTGCATTATATAAACATGGAAAGATGATTTGCATGCGGTGTAGTCTGATCATTGATTCTAGGCTGGCTGATTATCATAACCGTGGGTGGGGAGGGGCAGAGGATGTTTAAACTGCAGAAACCCAGGCTCCTTCTCTGGGATTCTGGGACAGGCCCTGGGAATCTACGTGTTCAGAAGCTGCCCAGGTGATCTTATCAGCCAGGCTTGGTACATTCTTTGTAGTTGCCAACCCAGGTGATCTTAAACTCGCCTGCCAGGTAAGGTAGGTCATCCTACAAGGAAAAATCAGCCTGAAATCAGGTTTGTAATAGGTGAACACTTTGAGGGCTAGCGCTATGTCGTCCCCCCCCCACCTTCCTCCTGTGTGCCTGCCTACATAGATTCTAGCTAGTTAATTGGTTGGAATGTGTCTTTGCCTAAGTGGTGTCTTGAACACTTTGCGTATTTAAGAGTTGCATTTTACCTGCTGGTTTTTTTAGTTCTGTTCTTTGTGTGCTTGAACTGTTGTAAGATCCTCTCTACTGGGGCTGGTCTAGCACTGGGTTCTCCTCCAGAGAGGGACTTTAAGAGAAGCGCTTGTTAATGACATTTACAGTGTTCTATTTAATAGGTTTTCATTGAGGTGCCTTATGAACCTGTATTGATGAAGATTTTGTTAAAATTTTAGGTTTAGGAGTTCCATCGTGGCTCAGTGGTTAACGAAATCCGACTAGGAACCATGAGGTTGCCGGTTCGATCCCTGGCCTGGCTCAGTGGGTTAAGGATCCAGTGTTGCCGTGAGCTGTGGTGTGGGTCGCAGACGTGGCTCGGATCCCACATTGCTGTGTCTCTGGCATAGGCCGGCGGCTGCAGCTCTGATTAGACCCCTAACCTGGGAACTTCCATATGCTGCAGGCATGGCCGTAAAAGGAAAAAAAAAAAAAGTTTGTTAGATGGTCATTACATTGTAATTATTCAGACTAAGAAAACCCCAGGTGTATTTGATGCTATTAAAAAAAAAAAAGCACAGAAAAATTTGAAGACATTAAGTTACTGTAAAGAGACTGAGTAGCTTGTGCTTTTGCTAGTGTTTTTTTTGTTTTTTTGTTTTTTGTTTTGTCTTTTTGCCTTTTCTAGGGCCGCTCCCGAGGCATATGGAAGTTCCCAGGCTAGGGGTTGAATTGGAGCTGCAGCCACCGGCCTACGCCAGAGCCACAGCAACACGGGATCCGAGCCACGTCTACCACCTACACCACAGTTCACGGCAATGCTGAATCCTTAACCCACTGAGCAAGGCCAGGGATCGAACCTACAACCTCATGGTTCCTAGTCGGATTCGTTAACTACTGCGCCACAACGGGAACTCCTGCTAGTGTTTTTAATGGTTGGATTTTGCTAGAAGGGAAAGGAAGAGCTATTAATATATACAAATATGAATATCTTAATGATAGTTTGCCTCAGTCATGAAAACCATTGTTTGCTTAATGTTATTGCTGCGAGGTACCTGTGTGACTCAGTGATAGAAGGCCTCCAGGGAAGGCTGTGCTGTCTTAGAACGTGATACTTCAGGGTCTGGACACCCTAGCAACTGTTGCTGAGTGGCATGTGATAGTGGCATCCTGGGTACCTAGTTGAATTTCCGAAGTGTGGACCTGAAAGGTACTCCAGTCCATTTCTGCATGCTGGCCTGTTGCTGCTCTGGACCCTTGTTGATGATTTCGGGGCACACAACTTTGGGAAGAAGTTGAGCCCCAGTTGCTGCAGAATACCCGGTAGCTTTATTTTCACCACAGGTGCATTTTATCTCCACCACTTCACAAGTTAATGTGTCTCTGAGGTTTAGAGTGGGCACAGCAGAAGGACGGAACGGTATGGTTTGGGACACAGAACATATGTTTAAAAATTTTTCAGGAAGTGAAATTAGGAAATACTTCAAACATACAGAAATAATATTAAAAAATAACAAAAACGTGTAGACGGCACTCTCATAGTGCCCTTTCTTGTCTCTGTTTATACATTTAATGTGGTAACTCTCTCAGCCCCGGAAGTAGGTTGTGTTGGATCCTTTTTTAATAGATGGAGAAGCTGAGATACAGCAAGTAAAGCAACTTGCCCCAAGTCACACATTCGGCAGATAACAGAGCTGGGATTTGAACTCAGGTAGTCTGGTGCCAAGTGCATGGTCTGAACACGTACGGTGGATTCTGTTGCCTTTCAGAAATGCAAATAGTGACATCACAGACCCGAATGCTGCTTAGCACTTAACTTAATAAATGCTAACATTTCACCATACAGTTGACCCTGAACAACAATGGGTTAGGGACACTGACACCTGCACAGTTGAAAATTCATGTATACCTTTTGCCTCTGCTAAAACTTAACTGCTGATAGTCCGCGGCTCATTGGAAGCCTTAGCGTAACATAAACCGTCAATTCATGATACATATTTTGAATATATGTTATATACTGTATTCTTAAAGTAAGCTAGAGAAAAGGCCATTTATTAAGAAAATCATAAGAAAGAGAAAATACGTTTATAGTCCTATACTGTTCTTATGATACCATAAGTTTATATCATCTGTTTACAGGATGAATCACCTGTCAGGACCTACGTCAATATTTCATTATACAAGACCTCGTAGACCTTATGTGTGTTACTAACACAAACATCAGAAATGAATGTGAAAAAGAAATTTATATCTATTTACAGTGTAATTCAGGCATTGATAACAAAGCAGCAGCATGATGGCATCCTGGTGTAACAGTGTGATTGCCTCTTGGTAGCCTGGCCTGTACACTAATGAATGAATCATTGTAAAATTTTTATGGCATGCAAAAAATTACAGTCTCATTCCTAATACAGTATTGGAAACACTGTCGCTTTTTCTTTTTCTTTGTAAGGCCACACCTGCTGCAGGTGGACGTTCCCAGGCTAGGGGCTGAATCAGAGCTGCAGCTGCCGACCTACACCACAGCAACTCGGGATCCAAACCACATCTGTGAACTATGCCCCAGCTCAAGGCCACACTGGATCCTTAACCCACTGAGTGAGGCCAGGGATCCAACCCACATCCTCGTGGATGCTAGTTGGGTTCGTTACCACTGAGCTACAAAGGGAACTCAGGAAACACCACCAGTTACTTTGGATGATAGGCTCATCTGCAGTTTCTCCAGTTACGGGGGTGGGGGAGGGGGCGTGTACAGTTACGTGACTCTGAAAGCACAGTCAGAGAACTAACACATTATGAACTCTCTATTAAGTATCAGCTTATGCCTGTGTAAGAATAGGCTCTTCACTTCAATACAAGTCTTGCACCTGATTGTGTACCCACATATTTCTGTGTGTTTATTGAAGAAAATCTACATGTCAGTGGACCTACACAGTTCACACCTGTGTTCAGGAGGGTGAGTTGTATTTGTCACTTTTTTTTTTTTTTAAACAACCCTATTACACAAAAACAAGTGTAAGTGAAAGATTGTTAGCAACTTTGGTCTTTTCTGTTTCCTTCAAATTGTTTTTCTGAGTGTTGATGTCCCCCCACCCCCCCTTAAACTCTGGTTCCTTCCCCAGCAGTTTGGCAGTGATGCCTTTTCTTATACTTGGTAAAAACTCATTCAGCAGATCTTTATGGAGTGTTTGCCAAATGCCAGGACTGTGCCAGGCCTGGAAATGCAGTCAGGAAAAAGGGCCCTGTTATGGTCATCCTGCAACTCATAACTTGACCATGTGGGAAGATGGATCTGTTTATAGTTTGGGGGGGCTGGAGGTGGGCTGGTGGGCAGTGTGGCCTGTTAAAAGCATAGACTTAGGGGAGTTCTCATTGTGGCTCAGCAGTAATGAACCTGACTAGTACCCATGAGGACATGGGTTTGATCCCTGGCCTGCTCAGTGGGTTAAGGTTCCAGCATTGCTCTGGCTGTGGTGTAGGCCAGCAGCTGCGGCTCGGATTTGACCCTAGCCTGGGAACTTCCATATGCCACGAATGTGGCCCTAAAAGACCAAAAAAAAAAAAAAAAAGCGTAGACTTAGGGGTCCCAATTTTGGTGATTTCCCACCAGCTTGCCAGCTTCTCTAATAGCCTTGGTCAGTAATTCAGTTTGCTTGTATTTGTCATTTGGAATGTACCTCCAGAAAAGTCGTTCTCTTAGGGATGATCTGGAATTTTGAAAGTTTAGTGTATATTGTCTTTCTCCTGGCCAGCCCCTGGGCTCTGGGTTGGCTTGGAACCTTCTTTGAGGGTCTGGGGAGCCTGCAGTGGAGGATGTGTGTGTCCCTCTGGTTTCTGTACTTTGGTAGAACGTGGGCGTGCCCTTGGGTGGGGCTTGCCTTTCAGAAGCTCCTCGTAGGGCCTCGTGGATCTCAGGGCCTGACCTTGCCGGGGCTCTTGTGATGCTAAGATCTTAGGTCCCTGGAGACTGAGCAGTAAACATGACTTCAGCTGAGCTGACTTTTTTTTTTGGCTCCTTAAATTTTATTTACTGTGTTCAAAAATAGGAAAATTAGCATATGGTAAAATACATTTACACATCAGAAAATTAATTTATGAGAATTTGGAGTGTATTAGTCACATCAGAAAATTTAATACCAGCCATCTTGAAATAAATTTTAAGACTGAATGAATTAATAACATGACTCTCAGCACTGCTTGGGGGTGTTTTTAGTCCTTGTCCGCACTGCTGCAGAACCCTGGCGCCTTGTCCAGATCTGCCTGCTCCCTGCAGAGGGCCTGCTGAGCTAGGGGCGCACTGGAGTCTCTCCAGGTTTGCATTTCAGCAGATGGTTCTGAGGGGTGGGCTCCCCACCCCCATTTTTTTTTTTTAATGTATTTAGGAGATTAGCAAATGCTTTTGGAACAGATAGTAGAATTTTGGCATTCATTTTAGTTCAGACTGTTGGAATCTATCATGCAGAAGATCTTGACAGAAAATGGGCT
Source organism: Phacochoerus africanus (assembly GCF_016906955.1). Lineage (NCBI taxonomy): Eukaryota > Metazoa > Chordata > Mammalia > Artiodactyla > Suidae > Phacochoerus > Phacochoerus africanus. The sequence continues at coordinate 4,732,737 of NC_062559.1, read as the reverse complement.
CGTTCTAAAATGAGATGATAAAGAGATGCTGCTGTCAGATATTCTCAGGCGGTGGCAGTAGCTTTTCAAGACATATGCCATGACATTTTAAGAAAATTATATAATAATTCCCTACCCCCCCCCAAGGTTCATGAAGTTTGGGAAGGAATTATACTTTGTTGAGAGCCAGCTCTGGAATCAGAGGCTGCATATTTAGATGTGGGTGCTTTTCCTGTTCACTAGTTGTTTGGCTTTGGGCAGCTTAATTAACTACGCATTGCCTCCATTTTCTCATCTGCAAAACAGGGATAATATTTACCTTGTAGGCTTTTTATAAAGATTAAAAATTAAATACTAATAGTGATACGCAAATGTAATATATTTGTTAATATATGTTTGCAAGAATTTTTCCAGTCGAAACAAGCATAATAGTTTACGTTTTTGTAAGTTCTTGCTTATCTGAAGTTGGTGTTTGCTTCTTAATCATCACCATTTTTTTTTCTTTAATTTCAAGGGAATATTTTGAGTCTTGATATTTTAGGACTTGGAGAGCTTATAATAAAAGACATTAATGGGATACCGAGGAGAGTATTACTGTCTAAACATGTGTTGATGACTTTGTGCTTTTAGGTACACCAAGCTTGGCTACGCAGGCAACACTGAGCCACAGTTCATTATTCCTTCATGTAAGTAAAGCTCCACCCTTGGTTTGTAAAGGATTGTGTTTCTCTCAATTGTCCTAAGCATTCTAATTCTGTTTTTCAAGGTGTGCTAATTGACTTACCTTCTTCTTTTAGAAGATTGTTCTGGTTACTGGGGAGTTATTTATTTGACATCTGGTTGCCAAGTATTGCTGTTGGCTGCAGCTGTCACCTGAGACCCACCACCTGTCCAGTCCTTTGCTTCTCTTCTGATACAGTCCTGCATCACAGTTTCGGGAGTTTGAGCTTGGGTGGCTGGCAGGGCCTTCATTCAGTCATAAATATCTGAGCTGCTTACACCAAGTATATCTGGTTCCTTAAGGCTGATTTGCCATCTTCAGGAAGTGCAGTTGTATCAGCTTGGGACTGGGGTGGACTCGATATTTATTGTATTGCACTACTGACTCCATTGAAAGAGCTTTTTTTTTTTTTTTTTAAATGAGAGGGGCCTGGTGACTGTTTTACTGTGCTCAGAAGTGTTCTGTTTTTGTTTAACTTTTAGTTGGTAGAGCATGATGGAGGAAGGAACATCCTCAGATCTGATAGGAGTGCATCCTGCCCATTCTTTATTCACAGGACCTCAAGGTCAGGTTGCTTGTCTTTAGGGAGACAGCCTTCTCTGAAACTCTTTTTAAATTCTGGGTTACTATTTGGAGACAGTTCACTGAAGAGTAAGTGTATCAATCAAGAGTGAAGTGAAATTCTGCCTGATAAGTGCAGCCCTTGCAGGACAAGTTATGACCGTAGAAACTGTAGCCTGTTACGGGTCAGGGGCGTTTGAGTAACAGGCTCTGTGACCAGTGTGGGCCGGGGACAGCTGCGCAGAGCTGGAGGGAAGGAGCTTAGTTCGTAGTATTTATTCAAGGCGGGTACGGGCGCTCAGCTCCCTGGAGAGTGGGCTCCGGATTCCTTGAGAACACTTCACCCCGTCCCATTTCCGTGCTGGCTGGATAACTGCTCGGGAATTTGACTTCTGGGTCTACAGACCTGGTTTCCGCCCTGGGAGAGCTCATGATTTGGTGCATGAGTTGCTCGCGCTGGTCTAACAGTACCGCGGGCTGGACATCGTAAACCGCACAAGTTAGTTTCGTCACAGGTACAGGCTGCAAGGGCAAGGTGCCCGCAGGACTGGTTTCTCTGAGGCCTCACCAGGCCTTGGCTCGCAGGTGGTGCCTTGTGTCCTCACAAGGCCCTTGTTGTGTGTGTGGCTGAGAGACCTCTGCCGTCTCCCCTTCTCATAAGGATGCCAGGGCTATGGGTCCTGTGGGATGGAGGCCCTGCCTGTCTGACCTCATTGGACCTTTGTTACTCCCCGAGAGGGCCCATCTCCGGATACAGTCACACGGGGACAGGGCTCCAACACATGAACGTTGGGGGCACGCAGTTCAGTCCGTGGCAGTTGGCATTGTGCAGGGTAGGGCCGTGTCTTGTGAGTTTCCTTATCGTGAACGCCACATAACTCGATCGTTCCATGCTGAATTGATAAGTCGGACTTGCTGCTTTTTCACAGCAGATTAGATTTTAGCCTTGTTAAGTGCGACAGCTCTAAAAGGCTGACCTTGTCCCTTTTGCTTTAATAAAATTGTCAGCAGCATTCAGTTAGCGGCCCCATTTAACCTGTCGTCATTAATGGGGGCAGTTGATAGCACAATTTCCTTCACTGACGGAAGGCACAGCAGCTCTTGGCGTGGTGCTGTCAGAACCTTAGCAGGGGCAGAAGCTAGGAGGAGATGTCAGGGCGGCGGGAGGAGGAGCTATGTTGCTGGCGGAACCTGTTGCAGGAAACAGAAGAGCCCCAGGGACAAGGCCGGGTGTCTGGGTGTCCGGGCAGAAGTGTCTGTTGGGAGAGGGAGAGAGAGGGCCTCGGGTACCTTGGCCAGTTGGCCTGCTGCTCGTTTCAGTCCAGGAACGGAACCAATTTTCTGGTTATAGACGCTCCTTTCACAAGGTGAAGTTCAAGATGCAAGTGGCAGAGTTCCTGCTGTGGTGTGGTGGGTTGAGACTCCGACTGCAGCCGCTCAGGTCGTGTGTGTGTGTTCAATCCCCGGCCCGGCACAGTGGGTTAAAGGATCCAGCCTTGTCGCAGCTGTGGCTCAGATTCCATCCCTGGCCCGGGAACTTGCACATGCCATGGATGCAGCCATTTAAAAAAAGAAAAAAAAAAAAGACGCAAAGTGGCTTCCAAAGAGAAAAGAGGGGTTTTGTGTACGCGTGTGGTGAGCGTTGATCAAGGCCTCTCCAGGCGGAGGGGGAGGCACACCCCCTGCGGAGAGCGGTGGGAGCGCTGGGCCCCGCAGAAGGGCCAGATGCTGGGGAACTTTAAACTGTTGTCTTAAGGTATTTTTTTTCTTTTTGCAGCCATACCTGCGGCATATCAGGGGTTGAACCAGAGCCTCATCTGCAACTTAACACCACAGCCATGGCAATACCAGATCCTCAGCCCACTGAGCAAGGCCAGGGATCGAACCTGTGACCTCACAGAGACAACGTCGGGTCCTTAACCCGTTGAGCCACAACAGGAATTCCAAGGAATTTTAATTTTATTTTGCATACCAGGAATTTTCATGCTGTTTCTGAGGCTCCCTCAGGGGCCTTGTCCCAGACTAGGGAGAAGCAGAACCCGGTCCTGCATCACCAGGGCGGCCCTGCTTGTATCTCGTTTGAGTTTCTGGGCAGAATTTGCTTGTTTTTAAGAAAGGTTTTCTTTACCCTCTTTCCCCCCTTTAGGTTGTTGGGGAATGTTGAGAGTCGTTGGAAGTTTCAGGCACAGGAGAACGTGTGTTGGTCACATCCCTAGAAGAGGACGTGCAGGGCAGGGAGGGGTCAGGAGACTTTTTGGGGAATTCAGGTGTAAAGGTCTCCGTCTCCTAGGCAACCAGTGGCCGCTCTGATGCCTGGGGAGAGGTCTAGACTGGAGACAGAGATTGAGCCTACAGGCTCACGGGTCTTGAAAAGTCTTTTTCTGTCAAAAAAGAAAAGAAAAGGGCAAAAGACAAAGATAATGTAATAAAAACCCATGTACCCACCAGCCAGAATGAGCAGATGTTACCACGGTCCTGTAAACACAGAAGTGCTGACATGCATCCGAGGGAGAGCCGGCCCTCTCTGTTCTCCTGCAGTCCTTCCCCGCGCCCCTTCCTCTGGGACGCTTGCTGAGTCTAGTCCATGGTGCGTCCTTGTGTGACAGCCGCAAGGTACCACGACAGCAGGTACTATTGTTTTGTGAATTTAAACATTTCCAAAATGATATCATACAGTAATAGGGAAAAATCATTTTCTGCACTTTTTTTCTGTTTTTGCAGGGGGCGGGGTGTGAGGCTGTGCCCACAGCATGTGGAAGTTCCTGGGCCGGGGTCAAACCCATGCCACAGCAGTGACCCGAGCCATTGTACTAACAATACCAGATCCTTACCCTGCTGCTCCACAAGAGAGCTCCACTTCCTGCATTTTAAAAAATCTTCAGTACTAGTTTTTATGATGTATTAGTGTTGATATATACAGATCTGGATCAGAATTCTAATATGTGAATCTGCAATATTTGGGCATTTTCCAGTTTTCTTTTAAATGGTGACTGTCTTCTTATCTACATGTGCTTAATTGTCTGTTTCTATCTTTGCCTATTTTTCTATTGCATTTTTTATCTTTTTTATGGAATTACAGGAACTCTTGTATGCTTTGAATACCAATTTCTTGTAAATACTTTCCCTATTCTATGATATCTTTTTTAAATACAGAAGTTTAAAAATTTCATATAGTCCAGTCTTTTGGTTTATGTTTTTATAATTTGTTTTTATTAAAAATGCATTTATAATATAAAGACTTTCTATGCTTTCTTCTAAGAAAATTTTAAGTTTATTATTTATTTATTTATTTGTCTTTTCTAGGGATGTGCCTGTGGCATATGGAGGTTCCCAGGCCAGGGGTCTAATCAGAGCCGTAGCTGCCAGCCTGCACCACAGCCACAGCAACGCAGGATCTGAGCCACATCTGCAACCTACACCACAGCTCATGGCAACGCCGGATCCTGAACCTGCTGAGTGACGCCTGGGATCAAACCTGCATCCTCATGGATATTAGTTGGGTGCATTACCACTGAGCCACAATGGGAACTCCCAAGTTTGTTTTTTAATGTGGTATGAGAGAAATAGTTTTATTTGTTTTCCAAATGGAGGGCCAGTTTTCTCAACACCATTTATTCAGTCATATTGAGGTACCATATATGGTTCAGAATATTTCTGGTGTTTTTATTTTGTTTGATTCATGCATCTGTTTATCTCTGTTCCACATTCACACTATCTTAAGTTCTGTCACCTTGACATGTGTCTTTATATTCAGTAGGTCTGGTTCCTCTTCCTTTTTTTTTTCTTAGAATACTTTTGGCTATTTGTAGGTCCTTACTCTTTATCATCAATTTCAGAATCATTTTACGGTCCATGAAAAATTGTAATGGGATTTTGAGTAGAGACACAGTAAATTTGTAGATTAATTTGGGGAAAACATTTATCTTTATGAATTGAATTTTCCCACATGAATATGGTACATATGTTTTATTATTTATTCATGTTTTGTATGGTTTTTAGTAATGTTTTGCAGTATTCTTCAAAAAGCTCATACATACCTTTTGCTACATTTATTTTTAGGTACCTTTAATGTTTTTGATGCTGTTGTGAATTTTTTTTTAAATTAAAATTTCTCATTACTTATTGCCAGCATAGTGGGAATGCTGCTGAGTTAAAAGTTGTCTTTGGATCCAACAGTCTTTTAAGTTTCATTAATTTTTTTTTTTTTTTTTGGTCTTCTTGCCATTTCTTGGGCTGCCCCCCTGGCATATGGAGGTTCCCAGGCTAGGGGTCGAACAGGAGCTGTAGCTGCCAGCCTATGCCAGAGCCACAGCAACATGGGATCCGAGCCGCGTCTGTGACCTACACCACAGCTCACGGCAACGCTGAATCCTTAACCCACTGAGCAAGGCCAGGGATCGAACCCGCAACCTCATGGTTCCTAGTCGGATTCGTTAACCCCTGCGCCAGGGCGGGAACTCCAAGTTTCATTAATTTCTGATGTTTATTTCCTTCCATTTTCTTGCTTTGGGTTTATTTTGCTCTTCTAGCTTTTTAAGGCAGGAACTTAGGTTATTGATTTGAGACTTTTTCTCTTTTCTAACGTGAGCATGTACTGTTAAAATTTTTCCTCTTAGCACTGCTCTAGCTATGTCCCACACATTTTCATATTTTGTAGTTTCAGCTGCTTCGTGTAGTTTTTAGTTTCTCCGAGACTTCTTCTTCGATGTGTGGCTTATTCAGAACTATGTTGTTTAGTTTCCAAGAGCTTGGGAGATTTTCTGGTTATTTTTCTGTTGTTGATTTCTGGGTTAATTCCATTGTAGTCCAAAAGCACACTCTGTATGATTTTAATTCTTTTAAATGTGTTGGGATTTGTTTTATGGTCCCACGTAAGGCTTTTGGGGGGCCGACGTGCCCTTGAAAACAGTGTGTGCTCTGCTGTCTCTGGGTGGAGTCTTCTGTGTCTGTTGGTTAGATCCTGAGGGTTGCTCGTGTTGTTTCTCTTCTGCATCCGTGCTGCTTTTCTCTCTACCTGTTCCATCAATTGTCGAGAGAGAGGTGTTGAAGTCTGAGTCTACAGTCGTGGATTTGTCTGTTTCTCCTTTTAGTTTTTGCCTCATATGTTTTGCATCACCCTTCTTTGGTACATACACATGTAGGATTGCTATGTTTTCTTTATGGATTGACCTTTTATCATTGTTTAATGTCCCTCCATCAGTGGTAATTTTCTTTGCTGTAAAGTTTACTTTTCCTGATAGCAGTATGGCCTCTCATACTTTATTTGGTTAATGTGTCCTGGAATTTTTTTTTTTTTTTTTTAATCTTTCTAGTTTTAAGCTACCTACAGGCCTCCCTTGGAGATGTGGGTTTGGTTCCAGACCGCTGCAGTAAAAGCGAATATAACCATAAAGCAAGTCGTACGGAATGTTGGTTTTCCAGCCCATGTGACAGTGAGGTTTACACTGACTGTAGTCTGCTAAGTGTGCCCTAGTGTGTGTCAAAAAATGTGTGTACCGTAATTAAAAACTAGTGTTAAAAACTGCTCGCCATCATCTGAGAATTCAGCAAGTCATAGTAACATCCGTGATCACTGATCACAGGTCCCCATGGCAAATATAATAATAATGAAAGGTTTGAAATACGGCGAGAATGACCAAAATGTGATATGACTCGAAGTGAGCAAATGCTGTTGGGGAAGTGGTGCCGATAGATTTGTTCAACCTAAGGGTTGCTAAAAACCTTCAATTAAAAAAAAAAAACCTCAGTAAATCGAAGCACAGTAAAGTAAGGTGTGCTAAGAGAGTTTCCTGCGGTCAGTGTAGAGTTCAGTCATGTTTTGTCTGTCTGTCTGTTTGTTTTTGGCTGGCCCACAGCATGTGGAAGTTCCTGAGATCTCCCCACACCAGAGCAGTGACAATGCTGGATCTTTAACCACGAGGCTGTCAGGGATCTCCCACAGTCATGGTGTTTTTTGTTGCTTTTTGGCGGCACTTGCAGCATGTGGAAGTTCTTGGGCCAGGGATTGAACCCATGCCACGGTAGTGACAAAACTTGGATCCTTAACCCACTGAGCCACAAGGAAACTCCTCAGTCGTGTGTTTTTAATCCACTCTGCTAATAACCTGTCTCTTAACTGGTGTGTTTAGACCACTTACATTTATTGTAATTATTGATTAGTGCTTTCTCTCTCTCTCTCTCTCTCTCTTTTTTTTTTTTTTTAGGGCCATACCCACGGCATTTGGAGGATCCCAGGCTAGGGGTTGAAACCGCAGCCGCTGGCCTACAGCACAGCCACAGCAACTCGGGATCCGAGCCACATCTGTGACCTATACCGCAGTTCAGGGCAATGCCAGATCCTTGACCCGCTGATCGAGGCCAGGGATCGAACCTGCAACCTCATGGATACTAGTCAGATTTGTTTCTGACGAGCCATGACAGGAGCTCCCTAGCTGCCGTGTTTTTGAGTGCTTCTCTCCGTGTAGCTTTTAAATCGGTTCTTCTAGCTGTTACCTTATATGTACGTGATGTTTCTTAGTGGTGTCAGCATTTAGTGGTTTAGTAACTCACCTCCCTTGATGTCCCTTCCCCCCTACTTTCTGTTATAATTGTCCTAAATATTTCCTCTGTGTACCATGAGAAGCACATCGGGATTATAATTTTTGCTTCGACTGCCAAAGATAATGTAGCAAACGTAAGAGGAGAGGGAAAGTAGTTGTAATTGCTCCTATTTGTGCTCTTTTCATTGTTCGTCTTTCCTTTTGGATGTTCCAGGCTCCCTTCTTTTATCATCTCTTTTCTGTTTAGGGAACTTTGTTTAGCCATTCTTTTAGAGTAGGTATATTGGTGACAAGTTCTGTTTTGTTTATTTGAGAAAGTTTTGATTTGCTCTGCAGTTTTGAAGGAAATTTTGCTGAATATAGAATTCAGAGTGGGCAGTTCTGTCAGCATGCAACTTCTTTTTGGGCTCTCTGATTTCTGATGAGAAATTTGCTAGAGGCATTCAGAATTTTTTCTTTGGTCTTTAGTTTTTAGAAGTTTGACTATAATGTGTCTTGTTGTGGATTTCTCTGAGTTTGTCCTGTTTGGAGTTTGTTCAGTCTTGAATCTGTAGGCCCTCCCTCCCTCCCTTCCTTCCTCGCATCCTTTTATCAAATTTGTCAAAGTTTTAGTCATAGTTTCTTTGGATGCCTTTCCAGCCCTACCTCCTTTTTTCTCTCGTCTGAAATTCGAGATGCATGAATGTTAAATCTGCTGTCATACAACCTGTGTGTCCCTGGGGCCCCGTTTACTTACTTTTCAGGCTTGTTTTCTCTTGGTTGTTCAGATTGGGTAATTTCTGTCATTCTGTCTTCAAGTCAGTGATTCTTTCCCTTGTCCTTTTCTGCCACCGGGCCCATCCACTGAGATTTTTATTTCAGATATTGTGGGTTTTTTGGTTCTAAAATTTCCACGTGGTTTTGTCTTTTATGTTTTGTCTTTGCTGTGACTTTGTGTTTCTTTGCCGACTTTCTTTTATTCATTTGTTTCAAGTGTGTTTGTCTTTGCTCATTGAAGCATTTTATGATGGCTCCTAAAACCTTGTTTGATAATTCTGTTATTTGTGTCATCTCACTGTTTGCATCTGTTGTTCATCTTTTCCCATTTCAGTTGAGATGTTCCTGATTCTTGCTGTGGTGAGAGATTTTTTTCCTATTGACACCTAAGCAGTTTGGGTAGTATATCATGAGATTCTAGATCTTATTTAAATCTTATGTTTAGCAAGTCTTTTCTGATATTGTACCTGCTAGGGCGGCAGGGACTACCCCCTGTTAGTGCCAGCTTGGCCTTGAAGTTCAGGTTTTCCTTGCGGCCTTTGCTGATGCCCCATTGGGGCGAGGCTCCATGTTACTGCTGAGTGTGGGCAGGAGTTCAGGCTCCCCACTAGGCTTCCGCAGGTGCCGTCCACTGGGAGGGCGAGGGGTGCCCTGCTGTCATCAGTGGACCTGTTGACTTCCTGCTGGGCCCTCTGACAGAGCTCAGTGTGGAGGCAGAGGGGTGGGATGGAAGTCCTGGCTCCCTGTGTGTGTCTACACTGCTGGTAGGGGCTTGTTTTTCTGTCGTTTGACTGGAGTCAGGTAGTTATTGTTTAACAATTTTCTGTTTTCTCCCACCCTTTCCTCTCCTTTGGCTGGAGATAGGCTTTCAGGGAGACCTTCTTTGTTTGTTCCCACTGGTATCTCTGGGTTGTTGGCTTCCCTGGCAGCCAGTGTGGGGTACCTGGGACAAGAAACCCAGGAAGTCACCACTGCCCAGGACTGCTGCCTTCTCCCAGTCTGCTGCCTTCTCCTCACCTCTCAGCACCTTCCTGTTTCTTTCAAATGCAAAGTCCAGGGATTCTAGCTGTGCTCAGAGAAGTAGGGCAAAGTGTGCTTACTCCGTCTTCCCAAGTTTAATCAGTTTGAGTAATAATACATTCATGTGGCATACGAATTAAATGGTACAAACAGATGTGCAGTGGAAGTTAACTTTCTCCCACCCACGTCCCCTCTTAGATGGCCATCACCGTTTCTGGTCTCCTGTGGTTCCTTTCAGAGGTAACTCTGCGCATTCCAGCAGATACACACAGACAGGTTTTTACGCAAGTGGTGGCATGTGCCACACACAGCACCTTGCACCTGGCTTTTTTCTCCTAACCTCCGGTTTAGTGAACCCTCTGGATGAGGACGTGAAGAACAGCTTCCTTCTTCTCCATGGCCTCTTCGCCTTGCCTGGCGATGCCACGTGTATGTCACCAGGCGGAGTGCTGAGACGTTGATCCTCTTACCTGGTACATATTTATTGCCCTTTCCAGCGTAGTGTCCTCCGCCCATTTCTTGTTTCCTGTGTTTACACCCAGTCGGGGTCCAGTAGTGAGCTGAGGGCTGCTGGAGGAGGCTTAGAAGTCTGTTCTAGGAGGCGTGTGTGCTCCATGGATACTCGGACGCCCACCGATAGCGACGCCTCTAGACTCGTTTCTCCATCATAGTCGCAGGGACTGTGTGGACCATGTTTTGCTTTCTGTGGGCATAAAGGAACGAGTTTGAGTATAAGCGCTGTATACTTCCACTCGCTTTCGTGGATCCAGTCGCTTCTGTGTAATAGTTAAAAAAGAACACTTTGGTTTTTTGTTGTTGCTGTTGCTGTTTTCTAAGGGCCACTAGAAACAGATCTGCTGTGATTCGGGGTCAGAGTACTTTTGGGTGGGATAAGATTTACTCTGTTGTCATTTAAATTTTTGAGTGTGATAGTTTCATTCTAAGTTGGGCGTTTTTTTCTCTAAGGTGGTGATTTTCTTCTGCTTAGATAGAGTGCCCTCAAATTCTTGGTAAGTGTGAATGATGTCATGAGTTGAAGAATCTTTTTGCCTTTGTCTCTTTAGAGTCTTTTGTATTGACCTGGCAGTTTAATTCTAAGTTCATGCATAGTTAAGTGTGCCCTTGCCCAGAGGGTGGAACCTGCCAGTTTGCACAGGGTTTTTGAGGTCTGCTGCAAGCCATCTGGCCAGGGGCCCTTTGAGATGCTAACAGGTGCATCAGGTGTTTCAGTGTGGGGCCTGTCAGGGTGCTGTTGAGTGGTGTGGTCAGGGTTCAGGGGGTTGTGGTCATTTCTACAGATTGCCTTCGTAAGTTTTGGCCCCGAAGACTTGTCTGGCCCCCTTCTCAGCCTCATGACCCCGACATGCTCCCTGCTTCTGACCTGGACACTTTGCCTGGACTCAGCCCCCGTGTTCCACATCCCATCTGCTTCTTTAGTCCTGCTGAAGCTCTGTTCTTCAGGTTTGTGCCACCTTTTGTGACTTGAAAGCTTCCAGACTAAATATGGCAGCGAGTTGGAGTGGGCCAAGGAGGGGGGCAGAGTGATTTCTGTCCTGTGCCTCTTGTTCCTTCACCTCTTCAGGTTGTTACTTCCACACGCCTTCCCGAAAAAAGGATTTAAAATCACCCCCACAGCTTTGTTGCTATTTTTCATTTGTAATAAATAAGGGATTTCACATAATCTTCTTTTAAAAGTAATTGTATATGTTTACTAATTTGTTTTGGAAGAAACTCGATGAAGGTGAGTTTATGGAATTGGAAGTGTACATACAAGGCTTAGGAATTTTGTGAAGCTTTCCCCATCTCCACGTTAGATGGAACTTTAGGACTGATTCTTCATTCCTAAGTATCAAGGCTATGTGGTTATTAAAATAATGTATTATTAAAAAAAAGCAATATTCTTACGTAACAGTTGTTCGAGTATTTTCTTCTGTCGACGTTAGTCTTAAGTTTTTCTTTTAATGGGGTGGCAGTGTTTTATTTTTTATTTCTTGGTAACAATCAGTTTACTCTCTTTTTCTGTATTACTTTTGTTGCCTGTATTCCATTTTCAAATTTGGAATCTATTGATACATATACACTCTGTGGGCATTTCACTTACTATCGTGAGGGATTTTTTTCAGAGGGAACTGAGAAATTCAGTATGTGGCTTGTCAGCAGTAAAGGCAGACCAACTCGATTCCTTTGGGCCACGCAGAAAATAACACTGGAGCATCAGAGCTTGCTTCTGGGTAACTTGATGTGCTCATAGACAGGGTCTTTTCTGCGAGCACCCTCCACCCCAGATGGAACCCTCGCATTGACAGTGTGCTTGTACCTGCGCAGGGGGGACACTGCCCTTTCTCCGTCGCTGAAATGAGTGTGGGCGGTGACGGAAACCTGTGCCTTTCCCCCCAGGCATCGCCATCAGAGAGTCGGCAAAGGTGGTCGACCAAGCCCAGAGGAGGGTGCTCAGAGGGGTCGACGACCTGGACTTCTTCATCGGGGACGAAGCCATAGACAAACCCACGTACGCCACAAAGGTCAGCTCCTGGCCGGGAGTCGTGTCCCTGGGGGGACAGGCAAGAACCCAGCAGCAGCGCGAATCATGCGGGGCGGTAGCAGCTTGTGTAGGGAGTGCACGTGGGCGTGGGGTGGAAAGAGGTCTTGTCGCCGTTGTCTTTGACGTGGGCCGCTGGTGAATTTATTGCACGGCCCAGCAGGCAGAATGGATCGGGGGACGCTGCGTGCCGCGGTGAGCAAGGTCTGCTCCTGCGGGAAATTGGGGGTTGACGAGTTGACCTGTCCGATGGGGAAAGGGGCGGGTTGATTAATGTAAAAGAAGCACTGCAAGTATTTAACTAGACATTTGTGGTGGAAAAACCCCAAACTCCAGATTGAATGGTGCGGCGCTGGAGCTGCGCTGCCCCGTCTGTTCCCGCGCTGTTGAGACGGTTCTTTGCCCTCAGGAGTAGGGGGACTGGAGCATAAACAACAGCGTGGCTGAATCTTCCTGGTAAAGGGCCTGTTGTTTCTTTACATAAATTAACATTCACTCCAAGCAAAGGACCTGTGTTCTCTAATAACTCCGTCTCTTCCGGGCCGGGGCTGTGGTTAAACTATTGCTCTTACAGCTGGAACTGAAGCTTGACGAGGTTTGGTTTGTCCTGCTTTAGTGGCCGATAAGACATGGAATAATTGAAGACTGGGATCTAATGGAAAGGTTCATGGAACAAGTGATTTTTAAATATCTTCGAGCTGAACCTGAGGATCATTATTTTTTAATGGTGAGTAACTGGAACGAAGAGGAGTGTCTCGTCGTACATTTTAAGTTGTTGAGGTTTTAAACCCACGATATTCTTCCCTGGGGCATTTTTGCCTGTGGGAATTGGGGTGGCCTTTCGGCCAATAGCAGACGCTCAACAAAAATGCTTATTTTTTTGTGAAGCAGGCAGGTGGGAGCCAGGCGGAGCAGGGCTGGTGGTTTCACCAGCTCAGAGGCAGAGGCGAGGATCCAGCCTGAGTCACTGGTTCGGCCTCTTGTGTTGGTTCCTGCAGCCCTGGGGTGGTTGCCCAAGTTCCCTTACCCGCTCTTGGTGTATTTGCTTTCAGAGGTAGAAGCACTTTTTAAGAATTAAGACTCCCTTTCCCAGAAGTTTCCCAGCAGAGTTGCCCCATCTGTCTGTACCTAACCTGGTCCCTTGCAGGGGGGCTGGAGTTCCTTTGACAGGTGGAGGTTGACCTAGATCTCTCTCTCCCCAGGGCCGGTGAGGGGACCGTGTCTGAGCACCTGGCCTCACAGGGCGAGTACCTGGCAGGCCTTCAGCAACGGGGAAGACGGGGCAGGAAGGGATTTGGGCAGGAGCCTGCTGTGTACTTAGATGTGCTTGTGATGTAACTGGACGCCTCTAACTTTTGCTTCCTACTGCAGAGAAGACTGAGTGTTTTTTTGCCAAGGTTTAAATCTTACTCTAAAAAAAAAAAAAACTGAGCTGAGTTACGGGCCCTGATATTATGGTACTTAATTGATCTTATTCAGCCAAAATAAAACATTACAGAGAAATGAAAAGAAGTATCTCTTGGTTATAGAATCTGTTCTAATTGTTCCACTCAGCATCACGTGTTTCCTCCCATGAAATGTTCTTTTTAAGTTTAAATTGATTACATGTAGAAAATAACTTGCTTTATAGAGCGCAATTGCACGTAGCATAAGCTGCACATTAAAACCTACATAATTTAGGTTTGGATCGTTTCCATGCAAGTACATTGTCAAATGGTCCCTGATCCAATATGTAATTCTTCCTGATGTTAAATATGGAGTGTTCTTTAGAATTACCTGGCTTAAAATATGTTAACTACAAGGCTTTTATGGTAGTTAGTGGAATCTATATATTGAGTATCTATTACAGCAAGTCCTTGAAAGTGCTCTGATCTTTTCCTCTGGCTGTATCTTCACAACTAGGAATTGCCAAGTTTGAGTACATGTTTTTACAGGCCACTGTGTATTTTCTTTCCTGTGCAGCTTCAGTGGTATATGAGAAAGAAATGGAGCCAGGAAAGTGACAGTGTGTCTGAGCGGCTTTGTCTTTATAGCCAAAACAAATCTCAGATCCCACCTGTCCCGCTTGGCACTTTCCCTTCTCTCGCCTGTCTCGTGACTACCTGTTGGGTGGGATCCGGGCCCTGGCGCTGTTCCCGGCTGCTTCCTTCCGTCTGCCTCAGCTTCCCGTCCAGGAGTACACCCCCCCCCCCCGGCCCCCCTGCGGGGTCGGCTAGTCTCAGGTCTGTGGCACAAATGCACATCACCAGGACCCGGCCCAGAGGACATTTTCCCTGCAAGAAAGTTTTTCTTGCTTTAGCTGGTGTATGTATAGTCTAGTAAGATAAAACCACTTTCCGGGAAGGAGTTGGAAGTGTTTGGTGTGAAAATGGAAAGGCTTGAGTCCATTTGCCAAAACGAGTACTCGCAGTGAATGTTCAGAAATCACCAAGTTTATTAGACACTGTAAGAAAATACTGTGTTCCATGTACCGTGCTCTGAATTTTGCAGGTGAGCGCATTGCCTGTGTGACTGTGGAAGTGCTGAGACGGTCAGTTTCTTTCGGGTCTGTGCGCACCGTCCTTAGCTGATGGAATAGTTAGAGGGGAGTGAAGCGGGGATGCACGTTTGTGGCCAAGTCTTAAAGTTAATTGAAGACGGGACTCCCCTGGTGGCTCACAGCAGAGCTGCACGGCGTTGCTTCTGCGTGGCCGTGGCTCCGTCCCTACCTTGGGAACGTCCACATCCTACTGTGTGGCCACTTGTCTAAGGAAGTTAAAAAAAAAAAGGTAATTGAAGACAGTTACTGAAATGCTGTGTTAGGATGAGGTAAGGGCTTCGTGATGCAAGAGAGTCTAAAGGATTTAAGTAAAAGGTCCCTCAGAAGCCCGCAGAATTGTTCTTTGGCTGCTGGGACTGGTCATCTGAACACACAGTGTGAGAATGCGCTCCTTGTGGCTCGTATTTTTCAAGACGTTTCAGAAACTCAGCTCCTGTTGTCCTGTGCATTGAGCACATAGCAGACGGGAAGCCTACACTTTTCTCCAGTACTGAGTTGCCCAGTGTTCCAAACAGATTCATGTACTTTATGATTGCCCTTGGGTGGAACGAAAGTTCGGCTTTAAAAGAGATTTGCAGACGTTTAAAATAGAAACCCGGGAGGCAAGAGCGGGCCTCAGGTGCTGCTCAAGAACGCTCGAGAACCGGGAGCGAGCAGGAGTGAGCGAGCCTCGCCCTGCCTTCGTCCTTTGTCCCCTTCGTGTCCCCAGCAGCTCGGGTGGTGGCACCCACAGTGGGGAGTCTCCTATCTTTACTCAGCCTGCGGAACGCTTATCCCTTCCAGACACACCCAGAATAGTGTCCTGCCAGCTCTCCAGGTGTCCCTTAGCCCAGATGAGCTGACCCATAAAATGAACCATGACACGAGGTACGTCCCGACTCCTGGGGTGGTTCCCTTCCTGGCCCTTGAGAATGACTTGGACCTGCTCCGTCCAGCCTGGCGGCCACCAGCCAGGGCAGAGGCCGACCTCCCTGGCTGTGGCTCGTCCGGTACTGCCAACCTCCGCTGTATCATCTTCGCCTCTCCTGTCCTCCCTGCCCCTTGGGGATTTATATTTTTAAAAAGCTTTCTTTACTTTTTAAAATTATATAGAGAGGTTTGGGGGTGAGGCAGTATTAGGTTACATGTGTTCATTTGCTGTCTTTATGCAGAAATAGGGATTGGTTTTTATGGCACTGATTAATTATTCATTTTTGAATTAATACCAGATGATACTTTACCACTGTTATGAATAAAAATGTTTGTGTGACTTGCATTCCTGTGAAGTTTTAATTATATATTTCAGTAATAAAAAGTAAGAAAAACTTGATAACTCCAGTTTAGATCTTGTCATAAATAATGGTTTGGAAAGTTGTTTTTAAATTGGTCTCCTACAGGAATAATTACTGGTGATAAACATGAAAGAAATGGAGGATTGAGGAAAAAATGGATTTATGATTATGGTTCTCAGGACCCATAAGAATATGCCTTTAATAATGCTGAATTTGATTCAGGAACCAGGAAAACCTAATTATATCATAAACATTCTCTTAAATGGAAAAATGTAGATTTTAGTGTAAAATTCTTCACAGATGGTGGATTGTTTGGCAGCAGGTAATTAAATGTAGACAGTTGTTTAGGCAAGTTAAGGGTTTTATTTTCTTAGGTGCATGTGTAGCACGGAGGCCAGGGCTGGTATGGCAGCTACCTGGTGTCATCAGGGATCTTTGGGCTCTAGTATCTTTAGCATGGCTTCCATTCAAAGGTTGCCTTATGATCACACGTTGGCTACTGCAGCTCCAGGCATCACCTCTGCATTCCAGGAAAGAGGGTATTAAGAGCAGAAGGGAATCTACTGCTGAGTCTACCTTCAGCCTTGTTAAAGCCATTTCCTAGAAGCCGCATCCAGCAGCATTTACTTCTCATTGGCCAGAACATTCTCTCTTAGCCTTCCCTGTTCACGAAGGAGTCTGGGAAGTGCTTTTCCTCTGGGCCTGTGATTGTTTAGGGTTCTGGCATTTAGGCAGAAGGGAGAGTAGCTGGTGGGTAGGTCACTTGCAGTGCCTGCCACGATGATGTGACCACAGGTATGAGGACAGTGGCATTTAAGAATTCATGCAGGTGTCCATGCAGGGCTGGCTGGACATGGGAGTGTCATCTGTGTCACAGAGCCACCGGCCAGGGTGATGCACGGCTGCTCCCCTGCTCTGTGCCACCTCCTCGCCTCTGGCAGTCTCCTCAGGAAGTGGTACTGGGGTTTCTGTGGTCTTTGCACACGGGAGTAACCCAGGGCTTCACAGCTCTTGAAAAGATTTTTTTCTTATTATGTAGAACTATAAGTGTGATTTAGAACATCTGTGGGCCTTTTTGCGCTCCTACCCTGTTAACAGAAATATTAACATTTAGTATAAATCTTCCCTTAGTCTTTTCACCAGGTGTTAGATGAGTTTGCATCCAGCATTGTGGCCTCCGCCCCTCTCTCCCCATTTTCTTACATGGCTTTCGTCACCTTCGTGTTAACGGCTAGGTCGTCATCTGTCCAGGGGACATTCCCTGTGTCGCAGTGCCCCTCTTTCTAGGTGTTTGTTCCTGTTTCCAGTTTCCTGGTTTTATAAGAACTAATATGAATGATAAGAACTAATCTTTGCACATGTTTTCCTATATTTAGAGCATTTTTTATATTAATAAAATTATGTGTATTATATATAACTTGAAGGTCCAGAAGTGTTAATAATTTTGAATCTTCAACATGCCCTTCCACACGGAAATCTTCACTGTACAAGAGGCCACATTATTTGAACTCTTGTCAGCATTAATGAATGTCATTTTTGATTGATTTTTTTAAGTTTACTTTTTTTTTGTCTTTTGTCTTTTTTGTTGTTGTTGTTGTTGTTGCTATTTCTTGGGCCGCTCCCCTGGCATATGGAGGTTCCCAGGCTAGGGGTCGAATTGGAGCTGTAGCCACCGGCCTACACAGAGCCACAGCAACGCGGGATCCGAGCCGCGTCTGCAACCTACGCCACAGCTCATGGCACCGCCGGATCGTTAACCCACTGAGCAAGGGCAGGGATCGAACCCACAACCTCATGGTTCCTAGTCAGATTCGTGAACCACTGCGCCACGACGGGAACTCCTAAATTTACATTTTAATATCTTTGACCTTATACGTTTTTGGACCTGTTTATTCGCTGTGTTTTCTCTTTTGTAAGTTGCCTGTGCATGTTCTGTGTGTTGTACATACCCGTGTTTTTTTGCTTTTCTTATTGCTATGATTTCTATGAACTTTCTTTACCCTCAATTTTTCTTTTGCATGAAATGTACCTACCATAAAACTCATCATTTTAGGAGTTCCCATGGTGGCGCAGTGGTTAACGAATCCAACTAGGAACCATGAGGTTGCGGGTTTGGCCCCTGCCCTTGCTCAGTGGGTTGACGGTCCGGCGTTGCCGTGAGCTGTGGTGTAGGTTGCAGACGCGGCTCGGATCCTGCGTTGCTGTGGCTCTGGCGTAGGCCGGTGGCTACAGCTCCGATTCGACCCCTAGCCTGGGAACCTCCATATGCCGCGGGAGCAGCCCAAGAAATAGCAAAAAGACAAAAAAAAAAAAAAACCTCATCATTTTAGCCATTTTTGAGTGGGCAGTTTGGTGAATTGAGCCCTTTCACATGCTCTGTATCCATTACAGCCACCCATCTTCCAAACCGAAACTCTGACCTGTTTAGAGAATAACCCCCCTCCCCCTTTCCCCAGTCCCTGGCACCCACATCCTGCTTTCTTTCTCTGTGACTAGCTATTCTAGGTCCTCATGTAAGTGGCATCACACAGTATTTGTCTTTTCTGACTGGCTTATTGCACTTAGTATGATGTCTTCACAGTGCAGCCATATTGTAACAGGGGTCAGAATTTCCTTCCTTTTTTAGGCTGAATAATATTCTGTGGTATGTATGTCCCACATTTTGTTTATACTGTGATCTCTTTCATGTAATAAATAAGAAGCTTTTGTCAGGAGCAGATACTTTTTCTTGGTTGATTTTTTTTTTTTTGTCTTTGTAGGTTTTTTTGGAACATCTATAACTAAATTATTATTATTATTATTATTGTTTGCTTTTTAGGGCTGCGCCTGTAGCATATGGAGTTCACAGGCTAGGAGTCCAGTCGAAGCTACAGTTGCCGGCCTACACCACAGCCACAGCAATGCCAGATCCGTAATCCCCTGAGCGAGGCCAGGGATCGAACCCACAGCTGGTTCATGGTTCCTAGTTGGATTCGTTTCCACTGCGCCACGACGAACTCCTATAACTGTAAATTTTTATGTAGGAAACCTTTTTTCCTTCGATATTTATACAAATCTATTTGGGATTTATTTGATACATCATTTGACACTGATCTTAAAGCCAGGAAGAATCCAGGAGGCAGGGTTAATCTGCTTCTTGCTGGGAATGTCTTCTCTAGGCTCACGTTTTGCTTCAAACCAAATAGGTAGCTCTCAGCTGGCAGGCAGGAAACACTGTTTGCACTCGGCTGCCTTCTTAGCCTTCCTCTCTTGGTTCCTTTTCCCCCTCAACTCAGTTTAAATGCTTCGTTTATCAAGTTAACTTACTGGAGTTCCCGCTGTGGTGCAGTGGGTTAAGAATCTGACTGCGGTGGCTCAGGTGGCTGTGGAGGCACTAGCTCGACCCCTGGTCCAGTGCAGTGGGTTAAAGGATCTGGCGTTGCAGCTGCTGTGGCTCGGATTCAGTCCCTGGTCCACATACTACGCTTTGCCATGGGTTTTGCCAAAAAATGTAAGAAAAAAAAAATTGACTTGTTAAGGTGCTTGGCTTCCTCTTCAAGGTGCGAAAAGAGCTTATAGATTTCCGAAGTTAGTATATGTGATTTCTTCTGGTATGAGAGACACCACTGAGTGTTCAGCTGGTTTTCTTCCACACTTGTTATATGTGCCTGGCCCTCCCCCACGGGTAGATCCACGGTCACTCAGTTATTTAATCCCACCAACAACCCTGAGGTAGGAGGTTATTAGGCCTGTTTTTCGGATTGACAGGAGGAAGTTTAAGGAGGTAAGTTGTAACCAGTATTGTTGGAATCTGCAGCCATTATTCATGTGCTTTAAGTGAAAGAAATCTCAGGTAGAACTTGCTGACACAGTGCTAATAACTCTGTGCTGGGTACTTCAAGGCAGTAACACATTTCATCTCAACCCCTTGAGGTCGGCACAGTCTACGAAGTTATGTGTGGTTGAGTGACTTTTAGATCCCGCGTTTGCAGTCTGCCTTTGATGAGGGTCACTTCTCGCATGTGTCTTAGGATGGCTTTCTCTCTCCCATCCAGGGACTGTGTTGATTCTCATTACAGTGTTGGAGCTTTGCATCAGTTGCTACACCAGAGTCTAAACGAAAGCCCCCAGCGTGTTGATAGCCAGATGTGCTCGAGTGTTTGAGAACAGCTGCAGCACAGAATTCAAAAGGCCTAGAAGGGTTTCGGGTGCACGTGTGTCTGCCTCCCTCCCTCCGTGCTGCCGCCGGAGCCCCTTTCCTAGAGGAAAGCGTCTTTACCAGCTCTTAACCAGACAGCCGTGTGCAGGCGCAGGGTTATATATGTAACCTTATTTTGTGCAATGGGTATGAAACAGACATACTGTTGTATACCTTTTAAAAAAATTTTTAAAAAATGTAATAATTTTTAAAACTGATTAAAAGCATTATATGGTATTTACCATTTTAAGGTACGGTTCAGTAGTTAACGTATATTCACATTGTTGTGTGACAGGTCTCTAGAACTTTCCTGTCTTGGGAAACCAAAATCTGCCATTGAACAGCTCCTGGTTCCTCTCTCCCTTGCACCTTGTTTGTTTAAAGAGAGTTGTTGCTACAAAGTGTTTAAGAACGAATGCAGTGTGGAAAGGCCTCTTTTCGTGTAGCAGTTTATCATAGAGATTGTATCAGCACACACAGAGCTCATCCTTTTTATGTGCTGCGAAGTATTATTTTATGAATACTTTGGATGAATTTGTTTCATCAGTTCCCTGTGATGGACGCTTAGCTTGTTTCTGATCTCAGGAGCAGTGTTGACTTTGGAGCCTCAGGGCTCCTTGTTGTGGATGGTCTCTTGCCTAGAGGATGTGATTTGATGTTGTTCTGTGATCTTAGCCAAGAGACCTCCTTAGTAGGTAGACTTCTCCTTGGTACTCGCTGGTGATCTTAGCAATCATGATGCACCTTCTGGAGCCTGTCCCCCTGCCAGGTGCTGCCACGTGCACCTACTTAGGCTCCTGTGAAGTCCTAAGGGCAGACAGAGGAAATCACTCTAAAGCCTAGCAAAATCAGAGGCGGGATGACCCAGCCGATTGGACCGCAGAGCTGTCAGTTAACCATGCTGGTGTGGCCTGCTGCTGGATATGGCCTTAGTTCACCTGTTTTAGCTGTAAGCTATGTCTTCTGTGTTTAATGTGTTTTATTTGTGTATTAATATTTTAAAACCCAATCTTAGTATTCTCTTTGATTTCTTTAAAAACATTTTTTTGAGAGATTGTTTTTATTATTTTTTGGTTGTGCCCACGGCACGTGGAAGTTCCTGGGCCAGAGATCGAACCCAGGTTGCATTGCCGCTGTGGCAGCACTGGATCCTTAACTCAGAGCATCACATGGGAGCTTCCTTGTTTGATGTCTGTTAGATATGTGTTATTTCTGATAATTTGGTACTTGAAAAAAATATTGAAAGTTCCTGCTGTGGCACAGTGGGTTAAGAATCTGACTGTGCCGCTAAGGAGGTGCAGATTCGATCCCTGGCCTGGAGCAGTGGGTTAAAGGAGCCAGCATAGGTCCCAGCTGCAACTCGGATTCAGTCTCTTGCCCGAGAACTGCCATATGCTGTGGGTGTGGCAGTAAAAAGAAAAAGAAACAAAATTTTGTATAATATCTTTATCTGGATTAAGAAGGTATATATATATATATATATATACAGTGGAATACTACTCAGCCATTAACAAGAACAAAATAATGCCATTTGCAGCAACATGGTTGGAACTAGAGACTCTCATACTAAGTGAAGTACGTCAGAAAGAGAAAGAACAAATACCATATGGTATCACTTATATCTGGAATCTAATATACAGCACAAAGGAATGTTTCTGTAGAAAAAGAAAATCATGGACATGGAGAACAGACTTGTGGTTGCCGAGGGGGAGGGAATGGGAGGCACTGGGAGTTTGGGGTTAATAGACGCAAACTATTGCCTTTGAATTGGATAAGCAGTGAGGTCCTGCTGTATGGCACAGGGAACTATATCTAATTACTTGTGATGGAACATACGGGAGCATAATGTGAGAAAAAGAATGTATGTATGTATGTGTGACTGGATCACCTTGCTGAACAGTAGAAAATTGACAGAACACTGTAAGCCAGCTAAAATGGAAAAAAAATAAAAATCATTAAATAAAATACAAAAAACACCTTTGTGTGTTTAGGGATGATTACTTCCTCCTGTGCTGAATGACCACGTTGGTACATTTCCACATTTTCTTACCTCCTCTGTCATCTGCTTCTTACTGTGTCACTAAACTTCTAATATTTATATTTCTAACTTTGTGTATACTAATGTTTCTGATATTCTATCCATAGAACAATGTCTTTTGAGTCTGTGATAGGATATCAGTATCTCTGTTCTTTCCTCCTGTTCATCTGTACCTCTTGATACTTTTCCTGCTGTTTTAATTTATGTTTCCCGTCTGTTCCATAGCTGTAATGCTCAGAAAAGAAAAATCTTTATTCCCACATCTTAAACGGATTAATTGTTCATTCTAAGTCTGGCTGTACTTTTTTGCCTTCCTGTTGTTTGGCTAAAGCTTATCTTCTGATAGTTGATTACTGAAGGGTTTGTAGGAACCAGATTCTCCCAAGTTCTCACATGTTTGAAGATAGTTTGTTTTTGTAAAGTACTTGATTGGCTGTGTGGTCAGATGTCGAATCTCAGGCCACGCGCTCCTGCTCTGAGACCTGGCCCCACGTGGCTGTGCCATTGACCGAGGCTGGCTGGGCCTTCCTGCTCTGAGTCCGCTCAGACTGGGCACAGCCACATTCCACCGGCTGAGCGGCTCATGGTCCTGGGGCCGGAGGTCCGAGGCGAAGGTGCTGGCAGGGTGGGTTTCTGGTGGGCTCTCTTCCTGGCTGGCAGACGGCCGCCTCCCCACTGTGTCCTCTCCAGACTTTCCTCTGTCTGTGCCCAGAGGGCTCTCTGGTGTCCCTTCCTTCTTTGTAAGTGACGTTATTTCTGTCCAATTAGGCTCCCCTCTCACGAGCTCCTTCAACCTTAATTATCTTTCTTGATGTGTCACCTCCAGATTTAGGCACTTGGGGGCTGGGCCCTCACTGTAGGAACTTGGGGAGTCACAGCTCAGTCTGTAACAGTCGGTAATGTGGAAATTTTGGCCAAAGGCCCAGAGAATTTTTATTTATTCTTTCTTTTTTTTCTTTCTTTTTCTTTTTTGCAGCTTAAATATGTGATGTGTATCCATATTATTGACATGGAAAAATGTTCCCAACCTATTGCTGAATGACAAAAAGCAGGTTTATTTATTCTTTTTATCTTTCTGTAATCCCATTAATTTCCTCCTGATTCATAGTGGTTATTGTTTTAAAATAGATACTTGAATTTTTTAATATCTTTGTCATGATTTTCATCTGCTTTATTTTTGTATTTTTCTGGGTACGTGTTTTTTGTCTGCCTTTGCTTTTCCTATTACTTTTTTCTCTCTCTCCTTCTCTTCTCATAGTACTTTGAGATGCTCTTTGGCTGGTTTCTTCGTGTCCTTTCCTCATCTTTGAGTGAGGGGCTTCTTTCTGACCCGCTGTGTGTGAGTCCAGGCTGGGCAGGGGCCAGCGGCCGGGTGTGGCTGCTTCGGCCCCTGGTCTTCCCGCTCACACTCGAAGGCAAAGATGCTTCCTCTGACCTTTGCCGCCTGTGCTCTGATGGCTGCTGGGCTTCGGGAGGGAGGCCTCTGCTCTTCGGCTCAGACTGCTCTTGTTCCGGGCAAGGGCTCCTGTGTTTGCTCCTCTTTGAAGCTGTATGGCTTACCTGGATCTGGTGTGCCGGGTCCTCACCCGTCTCGACTGGGTTCTTCCTGCTCTTGGCAGCTCCCTGCTGGGCTCTTGCGTTTCAGGGTGCTTGGGTGTGACGTTCGTGCAGGTAGGGTTTCCTTTTCTGTAACTGGCTCTTGTTGGGGGGCGGTTACGCAGAGCAGACGGGTTTAGAGAGGTCTTTACTCCGCGGTCTCCAGGCTTGGAAGCCCCACAGCCAAGTCGCTGTCCCTTTCTCGAGGTGCAGATGTCTTTAGCGTAGCCTCTGGGCGGACGCAGTCTGTACGTCTAGCAGGTGGTACAGCATCCTAACGAACGTGCTTTCAGGTTCACTGTTTTGTGGTGCTGATGCAATTACATGAAACCGGGTGAACACCAGCTACAGTGGCTGTTGTCTTGCAGACAGAACCTCCGCTGAACACCCCAGAAAACAGAGAGTACCTGGCGGAAATCCTGTTCGAATCATTTAACGTCCCGGGACTCTACATTGCAGTCCAGGTAAAAGCAGCCGTGTCCACGACCCCCACGACCCCCGCGACCCCGGCTGGCTGACCGGGAAGAAACGGCGATCCCACGGGCTCCGTTGTCACCCTCAGCACCCACTCATACCCACCATTCAGGTGTGAACGTACACACGGTACAGAACAGCTCCTGTGATTTAGGTTCTTATGTTTTCACTGCTGGTGCAGCACTTGTCCAGCGTTTGTCTTTGTATATGCACGAAATGCTACTGTTTTCATCTCTGAGTGACACAGTAGGGATGTAAGTACGGTTCTTTTGTGTCTTCTTTCACTTCTGATCATCAAAGCACAATGCCATCTGCTAAAGACCAAACAGATGCCTTTAGAGGGTCCCCCTAGGGATGCGGGTTCCATGAGCTGGTAGAACTTCCTCTGAAGCCACTTGCCCGGAGTGTGGGGATTTTGTTGGTTTTGCTTGTTGTTCACTCTCTGCCCCCCTGTAGATGGGAACTGACTGAAGTTTTGGGGAATCAGTTTAAGGAGGTGTCTCCCACAGTCTCTTCTGCACATCCTGGTCCCTCTGAGGAGGAGGAGGAGTTGCATAGGAAATTGATGTGCAGGTGCCACATGCCATGACCTGCTGATTCACACTGGCTTCCCTTTGCCAAACTTTGATTTATTTTATCGAAAACGTGACTCCATCCGATTGTGTGCAAAATGTGCGTGTTGTCCAATTTGGAATTTGAATTTTAGGGGGAAGAGGGAGGCTGAGGAAGGGAAAGAGCTCCTCAGACTGACGGAGTAAGAAAGGGCGTGTTGCTTGACCCTGAGAACCGTCAGGCACCGTTTGCACTCCCTGGCAGGCGTTGCCTTTCTGCTCACGGTCCCGTGTCTCGTGCAGGCAGTGCTGGCCTTGGCCGCGTCTTGGACGTCGAGACAAGTTGGCGAACGCACGTTGACGGGGATCGTCATTGACAGCGGGGACGGGGTCACCCACGCTATCCCGGTGGTAAGCAGACTCTCAGGGCCTCGGTCTCCGGCGGCCTCCCCGAAGGAAGGAGTGACTCCCTTGTCACTGCTGGGCAAAGGAACAAGAGGTTCTGAACCCAGGCACTGGAGAGAGAAGACGCCGCCCAGCATCTGTGCTGCCGGTGCTTAGCAATCCATGGTGGTGGGACTCTGGGCTCTGCTTGAGCGGGGGTCGGGGGGGTGGGGGGGCGTCACTAGGAGGCTCGTCCTGGCTTACATTCTGAGCTGTCACCTTGGACGTCAGCAGGTGTGGTGCGCAGCCGCTGAAGGACGGGCCCTGTGCTCTGACAAGACGGGGATGGCTTCAGTCAGCTCATGCTTTAGGGAAGGGCTTGTTTTTTAAAATTTATTTATTTATTTATTGTCTTTTTTTAGGGCTGCATCCTCAGCATATGGAGGTTCCCAGGCTAGGGGTCGAATCAGAGCTACAGCTGCTGGCCTACACCGCAGCCATAGCAACACCAGATCCTTTACCCACTGAATGAGGCCAGGGATCGAACCTGCATCCTCAATACTAGTCAGGTTCATTTCCACTGAGCCACGACAGGAACTCCTGTTTTTTAAAATTTAAGAGCCAGGAAGGGGAGATTGTTTATTTGACTCACAGAATGCTCTGCAGTGTTTTTTGGTTTTAATTTTTAAAATATTAGAGAAGTGGTTCCTAATTCTGGCTTTAAGAGACAGTACCTATATTTTTCTTTCAGTCCAGTGGACTGTTTAGGTGAATTATTTGAAGTTTGTTTTTTGAAAATTAATTGAAGCTGCCTGAAGGGGGTGTACAGTGGATAGACCCCTCATTCCTGGCCTTCCTCCTCCAGGTTCCCTGCTTAGAGGGAACCTTATTTCTAGTTACTTGTTATTTATATATATTACAACTATGTTGGAGTTCCCTGGTGGCATGGCAGGTTCAGGATCTGGCATCATCACTGCAGCAGCTGGGGTTGCTGCTGTGGCACAGGTTTGATACCTGGCCCAGGAACTTTCACGAGCCATGGGTACAGCTCACCACTGCAAAAGACAGCCAGGTTATGTTTTGTGTGTGTGTGTGTGTGTGTGTGTGTGTGTGTGTAGCTCCTTTTAAAAATGCTCCTTGGGCTTTTTAAAAAACAATTCATGGACTTCAATTGAAGAAATGGCCACTGTTTTATTTCAGGAAGCTGGAGGAATGATAATACTAACGTGCTAAGGCTTTAATTCCTCAGAAGCCAGAAATCACTGAAGGAGGTCGGCATGTCCACTGTCAGGAGGAGGAAAGCCCGGCCCCTGCCCTCCTGTCCCGTCCTGTCCCCGGGGCCCAGCCGGTGGGGGCGAGGAGGGAGGGGGCGGGGCGCACTCTGCACACTTGCTGCCTCGGGTCACGAGAAGTGTGAGTGCCCCTGAGGGGGAACCTGACTGGCTGTCTCTCTGAGCTTGTGCCCTCAGACGGCAGTGCAGCCGAGGTCGCCAGAGGGTCTCCCGGGCCCTGCTCTTTTGCCTCCCTCGTGCGTCTGACTCAGAAGAAGAGAGCAGAAGTTCACGTAGCAAGCAGGCCCCCAGAGAAAGCTGTTCACGTTTTTATCTCTTCCTTTGTTCTGTCTTTTTCCTGATTTTAAAAATTACATTTGTTGCACAAAATTTGGATAAAATGGAGAAATGTGAAGAAGGAAATAAAATGACCCATAAACCCACCTGGACAACTGCGTTATACAGTCGTATGGCCTTCTAAGCGCTTTTTTTTTTTTTTTTTTGGTCTTTTTGCTATTTCTTGGGCCATTCCCACGGCATATGGAGGTTCCCAGGCTAGGGGTCGAATCGGAGCTGTAGCCACCGGCCTACACAGAGCCACAGCAACGCAGGATCCGAGCCGCGTCTGCGACCTACACCACAGCTCACGGCAATGCCGGATCGTTAACCCACTGAGCAAGGCCAAGGATCGAACCCGCAACCTCATGGTTCCTAGTTGGATTCGTTAACCACTGCGCCACGACGGGAACTCCTTTTTTTTTTGGTGTGTGTAAGCACTTTTTCTTAAACACAGGTGTACACACTTTCAGCAAAATTGGAATATCCTGTATCTGATTTTATATTCTAATTGTACAATATAATCCTGAAACTGTATTTTGCATGTTGGTTTATCCCTAATGTTTTTTCCTGTTGTTAAGCATTCTGTGCAAGAATCGTCACCGCATGATAGCCCATCGCGTGGGTATGAAGTACTGCACGTACTCTCCTGTTTTTGGATATGTGTGTTGTTTTGATATAGTTAATGCTGTGATGAAGCTGACGCGTATTTACAGCTGGTTGAATTAATTTTAGAACATGTTCTATATAAGGCATAGAATATAAAAATCACGCATAGCTTCCGTGAGAGAGCTAATATTATGAGTTTAAGTTGATCTTTGCTATTTTAATAATTTCTACTTATATTTTATCTTGATCTTAAAATATTTTATAAATGGCTTGGACGTTCTGGAAAGGCCCTGCCTTTCCTCACTTGTGGACGTTGGGTAAATCCGAAGAAAACGTGGGAGGAATCCTGCAACTTGTTCTTGCGGCTTAGCTGGTGACCGAGTCTGTGCTTGTGGTCACGAAAACCTGTACATTCCCAGTGGTTCGTTCATTCCGCCTCCTCTGTCTCAGGGGCACGTGGCACAGAGGCGGTGCCATCTCTTCTTTACCTGGTGAGGCTGGGGTGGCGGTTGTCACTCTGACCATCAGCTCCCGGTAGAGCCAGTGGGAGTTCCCAGCCTGAGGCTTCCGTGGGAAGCTGAGCCCTCAGGGAGGTTGGCGAGGGCCCTGGGGCTGAGCAGCTGCTGCTTCCCTGCCCCGGAGGGCGGCTAAACCAGAGGAGCCTGGCTCCCGCCGCACGGGTGTCACAGGGCGTAGGGTGTAGGCGAACCTGCCGGCGTTCCTCTTGCAGACCAGGGACCATTCACTGAGCACTGGCTGCAGGTCCAGCAGGGCTGCACTTGACCCTGCATTTTATTACTGTGTTGCCGCCCCCTGCCCCACGTTGTGGATGAAGGTGCTGAGGCTGAAACATGTTAACACACGTGTCCACGGCTACTCAGCCCCAAATGTGGGGCAGGGTTTGAGTCCGGGGTTAGAATCCAAGTCCTGAAGCCAAATGGTTGACTTTTCAATGCAGGACGATTTATAGGTGGCTCAACAGTTTATAGACACGACTTCTTTTTTGTTAGAGGAACAAAGAAAATGATTGGCCCTTTGTTCTGACAGACAGCAGTACTTTTTGGCAATGAACTATTTCATGTGGTTTTCTCCTCACATTCCTCTTGAAAGCATCACTCGGGTGGCTCTTGGGGCATCTCAGGTTCTGCTGATGGAGCTGGAGTTGCGTGTGCTCTCATTTGAGAAGGCCTCCAGGCCCGAGCTCCACACAGGCTGGGGGTCAGTAAATGCTTGTGATCCCGGAGGGGCAGGTGAGCAGGGCGCTCACCCCAGGGTCACTCACCGGCCTTCCTCCTCCTCCCCCCCAGGCAGAAGGGTATGTCATCGGAAGCTGCATCAAACACATTCCCATTGCGGGCCGAGACATCACCTATTTCATCCAGCAGCTGCTGAGGGAGAGGGAGGTGGGCGTCCCTCCCGAGCAGTCCCTGGAGACCGCAAAGGCCATCAAGGTAAAACCATGGGGATGGGCGGTCTCAAGGGGGCTGGCGTCGGGTGCCTCCCCTGCGCCGTCGCCCTGCTCCCACCTCCCCCGTCCCCTGGATCTGTTTACCACTTGTGCTTGTGGAGCTTCCCGCGGTGAATGAGAACAGCTAGTTAAGTGGTATGAAGCACCGTGCAGAGTGAGCAGCCCTTTAATTGGAGCCTAACTAGACAGACCTTCAGTTAGCTGTCTGCATCCACCCCCCGCCCCCGCCCCGCGTGCTTCATCTCTGGGATAGGGAGCAGGGAGTCATGCGCCTTTGCAGCACCTGGAGTATCCCGGCGCCCAGGGAGTCATTCGGCAGGCTCCACCTGTATTTCCTAGACTCTCGTTAACATGCTGGGAAAGTTACAGGAATTTTTAAAATGAAATCAGGAAGATTAGAGGAAAGATGGCTGATTGGTCCTTATTTAAAATGCCTGCCTGACCTGACCCATCAGTTTGGTCTCTGTATTACTCTGTATGTGGCAGTTGACAGACCCCCCCCCCCTTTTCAAAGCTTCAATGAAGTGGAGTTGGTTTTCAGTGCTGTGATCATTTTTGCTGTGCCGCAGTGATCCGCTTACACACATACACACACCCATTTTTTTCAGATTCTTCTCCCAGGTAGACTGTCACAGGATATTGGGTAGAGTTGCCTGTGCTGTACAGCGGCTCCGTGTTGGCCAGTCATTCCATAGACCTCAGTGTGCATGTGCTGGTCCCACAGCCTCAGGCCATCCCTCCCCCAGCCTGTCCCCTTTGGTCACCATAAGTTTGTTTTCAAAGTCTCTGAGTCTGTTTTCTGTTGACAGACCCTTTTTAAGGAATTTTCTTCTCAGGTTGCAAAATTAGGACAAATTATTGGTTTTTTTAAGTCAAAATGCAAGAGATTTTTAGTACTACAGGGATTATTATTATTATATAGTCGAAGAGCAAGAGTTTTGTTTTTGGAGAAGAATTTATATGTGGGTGACAGGTGGCCTGGAGCACCTCCCTTCCCGTAGAACACGCGGTTTCTGTCTGAGCTGCAGGGGAGCTCTGCCTGCCCTCCGCCTGCACCCCGGCCCTTTCCTCCCAGGAAGCACCAGAGGCTTAGTTGAAGGCTGGTTGAAGGGGAGGGAGCCGGGCAACCCCCCACCCCCACCGTTGGCCGGTGCTCGTGGTGAACACAGGCAGTTTGAGGACAGAGTGCGCTGGCGTGGGGCAGGAGCAGGTCGGTCCTTCCCGGGGGCAGTGGGGGGGAGTTGACGGAAGCAGCAGTGGGCTTTTTTAGACGGAATACTTCACACATTTTCCCTCCTTCCCTTGCTTTTCTTCAAGAAACGAAATCTGGTCGTTTGACCCAGTTCCCTCCCCACCCACCTCTGTCACAAAGGTGACTGACACCTCTTGCTCCCGACTCTCAACTCTCGAGCGAGCCCTGAGTGTGTGTGACCGTGAGGCTGCTCTCCTGGTCCTCACGGTGGCATTTTCTTTATTGCTGGCTGTTTGGGGTCCGTTCTGACTTTGAACCCGGGGCTGGCCCACTCAGGCCGTGACGGGGGCGCTGGGATCAGAGAGTCCTTGTGTTCTGTCCAGGTGAGCTGCACTGGCCCTGCTGGGACAGAGGAGGGCCTGGAGGGAGCGGCTCAGAGCTGCCCCGCCTCTTACCCCTCCTGAGGTCACCGGTCACGAGCGGGGTGGGTGCTGGCACACCCCGCCCTGCAGCGAGAGCCCAGCGCTTAGGGCTACCGCAGCCACGCTCGCAGCCACGCTCGCAGCCACGCTCGTCCTTTGTCGCAGCATTTCATGCCGTCTGCTAAGCCGGCTGAGACGGCCTAAGAAACTGGCTGGGCCTCTTAGGGCAGCTTCACGTTCCCGTCTCCAGTCTGTAGCTTTAAGGTTCTGCAGACTGACCCGTGCTCTCCGTTATCAACGGACACAGGGTGGTGTAGCTTATAATTCTGCAGAGCACATCGAGAGGGTATTAGGATCTGTTCCAGGGAGTCTAAGAAACCTTAAACTTAATATGGTGAAAATGCTCTCCGAGGTCCTTCTAAAACGGGTAGTGAGCACCAGCTGTGGCCCTGGTGTTGAACAAAGCCCATCTGGCCCACAAGACGCTTGCTTTCAGAATCTGGTACCCAAGTGCCACCTGCTGCTTTGCTGAGGTAGCTCTAAGGACAGATGGTCAACCCGAAGGTCCGTCGCGCATCCCTGGATGCTGAGGAGACACGTTTCGTATCTCAGGAGGGGCTGGTGTAGGGCGAAAGCCATGTGCACTGACACACGGGGCTCCTCCTGCCCCAGCAGCCTTTTCTCTTGTCCTTGGTACCTAGACTGTGTTCTCACCGCGGCTGCTTCCTCCCTGACGCTCAGCCAGAGCGTGGGCTCCAGCGGGCAGGCATTTACTCCCTGTGCGTCCCAGGTGCTGGGCCCTCGGCACGTCTTAGCCGTGGAGGCGCTGACCGCGGGCGTCAGACTGCACAGCAGATGAAGAGCCTGCGGGCCGGCATCAGGCTGGAGCCTCTGCCTTCAGGGCCCTGGGCTGCAGCGCAGGGCCGCTGGTCCAGGCTGGGTGGCAGTGGATGCCCAGGCGGGCGCCATATGGAGGCCCAAGAGGAATGAGGAAGGGAGAAGTTGGAGACGGGATCCTTAGCAGACACTGTTAGACATTATTTCAGATGGTCTGCAGCAAAATTGGAGTAAGGCTGAGATTGATAGCCAGGCTGCAGAGAGCACAGATTGGCGTGTTCAGAGCGTGGTCGTGAAAAGTCTCAGAGGCTTAAAGCATGTCCGTCGTGGAGGTGTGGTTGTGGGCAGGACGCACTTCAGGGGTGTTCCGGGGTCACTGGGCATTTGTCTGAGGGCAGACTCTGGGCAGCTGTTAACGCGTGGTGGCCTCTCGGTGTGTCTGCAGGAGAAGTACTGTTACATCTGCCCGGATATAGTCAAGGAGTTTGCCAAGTATGACGTGGATCCTCGCAGGTGGATCAAGCAGTACACGGGGATCAACGCCATCAACCAGAAGAAGTTCGTGGTAGACGTCGGCTACGAGCGGTTCCTGGGCCCTGAGATTTTCTTTCACCCGGAGGTAAGGCGTCCACCCTCCGAGGGCTCTGAGCGCAGCTGCCCCCCGGTGTGCGGGCAGAGCCCCGGCAGTGGGAACCGCCCCCCGGCCCTGTGCCTGCCTGACTGGTTGACTCTTCAGCTCCATTGTCTGTTCAATAGATAATGGTTCATTAAACCCCGAGTGGTTAGGAAGAAGCTTTAAGAGCAATAGAAGACAATGGAATCCAAAGTCATCTCATAGGAAAACCAGTTAATCTCGGGGACCGAATGAAATTTACCTCTGTACGAGGTGACATCTCACCTCTCCCTTGGTGCTGCTCCATCCAAATTCGAGTTTTTAACCCAGAACAGGTGGTCCTGCTGTGTTCCCTGCCTTAGCAAAGGCTTCTGAGGACTAGCCTTTCCATTAGTTAAATGGCGTTTAAGAATTACGGATAGCGGAGTTCTCGTCGTGGTGCAGTGGTTAACGAATCCTACTAGGAACCATGAGGTTGCGGGTTTGGCTCCTGCCCTTGCTCAGTGGGTTGACGGTCCGGCGTTGCCGTGAGCTGTGGTGTAGGTTGCAAACGCAGCTCAGATCCTGCGTTGCTGTGGCTCTGGCATAGGCCGGTGGCTACAGCTCCAGTTCGACCCCTAGCCTGGGAATCTGCATGTGCTGCGGGAGCGGCCCAAGAAATAACTAAAAAGACCAAAAAAAAAAAAAAAAAGAATTACGGATAGCATCCTTTTAACTAGCAGTCACAAAGAATTATTATTACTTTTGCAGCAGAAGCAGTAATTAAGAGGCAGCATTTCAAGGCTTAAATGGATTTTGTCTTTTGGTGTATTTTTCCACCTCATTCAGTTTCCATGTGATGGGTAGGTTACAAACTGCTGCCTTGTTTTTAGATGGGTATGGCACACGATGTATGCCTTGCTGTAACCCACGCTGTCAGGCTCATTCATTCATGCCTTTCATAGCGTTGATTTAGAATAGACGTCAAACCCACAGTGTCCAGCTGGTGCGTGACTGGGTGTTACCTTCCTCCCCAGAGCACATTAACGCCTTCCTTGGGTTTTAAAGCATGTTGCAAAATTTTGTTATTGGATTACTTGTACTTTAGCTTACTTATTTAAACAGACTTGAATCCAAGCCTGTTTACTCAGGAACATGGTTGGTCACATTGACGATTTCATTTAAAAGACACCGTCTTTAAACTTACAAAAAATAAAGAAAAAAGAAAAACCACCGTCTTAGAGCCTCTCCAGTCGTCTAGCTCAGGTTCGCAGTGTGGTCTTTCACTGACTGCTTTTTCTTTTTCCTTTTTTTTTTGTCTTTTTGCCTTTTTCTTGATCTGCTCCCTTGGCATATGGAGGTTCCCAGGCTAGGGGTCCGTTTGGAGCTGTAGCCACCGGCCTACACCCCAGCCACAGCCACATGGGATCTGAGCCACATCTGCAACCTACACCACAGCTCTTGGCCACGGTGGATCCTTAACCCACTGAGCAAGGGCAGGGATCGAACCCGTAACCTCATGGTTCCTAGTCGGATTCGTTAACCACTGCACCACGACGGGAACTCCTCATTGTCTGCTTTTTCTTCCTGTATCCTTAGCTAAGTTTTTCATGATATCAGTGTTCATAACTGATGAACTCATTATATTCTCCCGTGTTTTTCATCACCTACCACACACGTGATGCGCGCGCTTGCCGCAGTCTCGTACTGTGGATTCTCACACACGGCTGGTCTATCCTTGGTCCTTTTGGAGGCTTTCTGTCACTACACCCACGTGTGTCATCTCTGGAGGGGACCTGTCACGGTCCCTCCATGCACACACATAGTCGCTTGGATTCATCTTCATACTCATTCCAGTGTGATGGTTTTATAGGAAATCGTGGATTTGTTAAGGTTCCTTCTTAAAAAAAGTTACTGAGAGAAATATGTACTGTCTCTTTTATTTATTTATGTAAAACTTAGTTTGCCAACCCCGACTTCATGGAATCCATCTCGGATGTCGTTGATGAAGTGATTCAGAACTGCCCCATCGACGTGCGCCGTCCGCTGTATAAGGTACAGGCTGCTTGGGTAAGGTGCTTGGGTTTCATTCCGCAGTTCTCAGCAAGTCCCAGCGTTCTCAGACTAATAGGGTCTTCCCATCATATGCAGCATTGCTGTTCCACTCCTGTTTTATAGGATTTGTCAAAGACAAGTGCACTGGTAAAATATTTTTCTTGGAAGAGAGATGACTTAAATGTTTGGAAATAAGACTCAGTTAAATGGAAGCACTTAATTGAAATATTCTTTTATCTTTATTTTTACCTGGCCAGTTATATTTCACATTGGACAATTTTAACCCTGTGTCTTTTTTTTTCTTTTCTTTTTTTTTGGTCTTTTTGCCATTTCTTGGGCCGCTCTCGCGGCACATGGAGGTTCCCAGGCTAGGGGTCGAATCGGAGCTGTAGCCGCCAGCCTACGCCAGAGCCACAGCAACGCGGGATCCAAGCTGCGTCTGCAACCTACATCACAGCTCATGGCAACGCCGGATCGTTAACCCACTGAGCAAGGGCAGGGACCAAACCCGCAACCTCATGGTTCCTAGTCGGATTCGTCAACCACTGCCCCACCATGGGAACTCCAGCCCTGTGTCTTGATGGAAAGAGAAATGGGTCCTTCCCTCACCCTTTGCGTGAACTTACTGGTCCTGCTTCCTGTCCATTTAAGTTTGTGCCAGATATGCTGTTTCCAGAAAGAAGTCAAAGCCTGAAGTGGAACAATCTAGGAGAAAATATACTTATGTAATATTTTTTTCCAAAATTCTTTGAGTACAGGGAGTTTTGACCTTGCAGTGAGGAAAAGCTAGGCTGTGTAATTACAGGATAAAAGAGAAGTTTGCTGGATATCGAGAGGGATGGTAATCCCTCATCTGCAGTTACCTCTGCTTGGGAGCCTCCCTCTGCCCTCAGCTTCTAACTTCCTCCTACGTCCTCAGGCTCGGGGAGCGGAATTTTAAAGGGGAGAGTTCAGACTCAGTAGTGAGGGTGTAATAAATTTTGTTTCCTCTACACAGTGGGGTACTGTGCAGCCTTTGAAAAGAGTGAGGTAAATCGCAGTTCCTGTGTGGCACAGCAGGTTAAGAATCCAGCGTTGTCACTGCTGTAGTGTGGGTTCAGCCCTTGGCCTAGGAACCTTCACATGCCATGGGTGCAGCCCCCCCCCCCCCAAAAAAGAATGAGGTAAATCAATGTAAATTCAGATGAAAAGATGTCTATGATACATATTGCTAAGTGAAAAAACAAGCTGCAACATTTACACCTGGTAGTATTTCATTTTATTTAAAAATATAGTTGGCGTATATGTATAAGAAAAGGCTTTGGATGACACATGCTGAACTCTGAGAATGTCTTTGGGGATGGGAGATGGATCACTTCTACTTTTTGTCTTAAAATTGTTTGAAGTTGTATAGTTAATAAACATTACTTTTAGCAGTGGAAAATATTTTCCTCTATATAGAGACAATTTTTTATGGGTGAAAACAAATTATAATTCTATACTCTTAAACACCTCTCTCTCTCTCAATAAAATGTGCAAGAAAGGGAAAGTAGAGACAGATGGGGGTGTTCAAGTTTGGTAGAATCCGTGCCTTGTCTCCCTGCTTCCTACATCTCCCTTACCCTTAGCTGGGTCGTCTTGTCCGTGAAAACAAGGAACGGCTGAGTCCTCATTTCGTCGTGGGGGAAGTGAAATGTCTGCCAGTGGTTCAGATGGTTCATGAGAAGGTGACTATTTCTCATTAGACAGTTTCACTCCCGTTCAGTGGATGTACGGGTTCGTAAGGCAGAGATGGCTTTGTAGACGGGGCTCCCTGCTTAGTGGGTATTGACCTTGACCCCTGAGATGGACCCTGCTCACATGGAGCCAATTGGTCTGAGACACTTAAAAAAGAAACTTGAGATGTAGTCAATGTACAGTAGTATATAAATTTCCTAGTGAGTCGCGATGTTTAAATTTATGCTCCGTTTCTCTAGCATTATAAAATGTTGGCTGTATTCTCTGTGCTCTATAGTATATCCCAATAGCTTATTTATTTTAGACATAAGTAGTTTGTATATCTTAATTCCCTCCCTTTATCTTGCTGTCTCCCCATTAATAACCACGAGTTTGTTCTCTATTTGTGAGTGTATTTCCTATTTGTTATGTTTGTAGTTTGTTTTCTCTGTTAGATTCCACATGCATGTCACATCATCCAGTATTTGTCTTCCTCTGACTTATTTCACTTCGTATAATACTCTCCAAGTCTATCCATGTTGTTGCAAATGGCAGCATTGCATTCTTTCTTTAAAGACTGAGTCATATTCCCTTGGGTATCTGTACCACGTCTTTGTCCGCTCCCCTGTTGATGGACATGTGCGTTGCTTCTGTATCTTGGATTTTGTAAATAGAGTTTGTTGCTAGGAACACTAGGGGTACATACACATCTTTTTGAGTTAGTGTTTCCACTTTCTTTGGATAAATACCCAGCAGAGGGATTGTTGGATCATATGGTAGTTCTATTTTTAGTTTCCTGAGCAATCTCCATACTGTTTTCCATGGCGGCTGCACCCATTTACGTTCCTTCCAGCAGTGCACAAGGGTTCCGTTTTCTCCACATCCCGGCCGATATTTGTGTGTGTGTGTGTGGTCTTGTGGATGATAGTTCATCTGACAGGTGTGAGGCGATGTCTCATTTTGATTTTAATTTGCATTTCTCTAATGATTAATGATGTCGAGCATCTTTTCATGTGCCTGTTGGCCATCTCTGTGTCTTCTTTGGAAAAATGTCTGCTCAGATAGTCTGCCCATTTTTTGATTTTTTGATTTTTTTTTTTTGGTCTTTTTGCCATTTCTTGGGCCGCTCCTGCGGCATATGGAGATTTCCAGGGTTGAATTGGAGCTGTAGCCACCGGCCTACACCAGAGCCACAGCAACTCGGGATCCAAGCCGAGTCTGCAACCTACACCACAGCTCATGGCAATGCTGGATCCTTAACCCGCTGAGCAAGGCCAGGGATTGAACCCGCAACCTCATGGTTCCTAGTCGGATTCGTTAACCACTGTGCCACGACGGGAACTCCTTGATTGTTTTTTTTTATGTTGAGTTGTGCGGGCTGTTTATATATTTGGGTGTTAATAACCCCTGTTTTTTATGTTGAGTTGTGTGGGCTGTTTATATATTTGGGTATTAATAACCCCTGTTTTTTTGTGTTGAGTTGTACGGGCTGTTTATATATTTGGGTATTAATAACCCCGTATTGACCATGTCATTTGCAAATATTTTCTACCTTTCATCACCTACTATTTTCATCTTGTCCGTAGTTTCCTTTGTTGTTCAAAAGCTTTAAGTTTAATTGGGTCCCATTTGTTTCTTTTTGCTTTATTTCCTCTGATTTAGACAGGTCCAGAAAAACATTGCCACTCTCTATGTCAGGGATGGAACCTGCGTCCTCATGGATGCCAGTCGAGTTTGTTACTGCTGAGCCACGACGGGAACTCCAAGAGCCTTTGGATTTCGAGTCCATTTCCCACATCTTTGAAAACCCATGCTTTTCCCACCACGTGACCCTGAGGATCATGGAAAATGTGGGAGGAAGGTGATTCCCCAAAGAGGGACACCCGCTCCCGGCCCTTTCCCCACCAGGACCGGCCTTGCCTCCCGGGGGTGGTGGCAGCAGGGTCTCCGCCCGCCCCGTTTGCTGGCTGTGCTCCCTCAGCTGTGTGCTGCTTTCAGGGCCTTGGCAGAGTGACTGCAGCCTTGTGAGGGGCTGGAGGGAGCTGACTGGGAGCTGACCGTGTTTCTCTCCTGTCGGGCTCTGTTCCCTGTGGGGGTGGAGGGACACGCATGGGCCCACCCCACTCTGCTGCCCGCGGGCTGGGGCCCTGCATGGGTGGGTGAGCCCCAGCACCTCTTCGCCTGCTCCCAAGGCTGTCCGGTGGGGCCGCAGCCCTGTGGTCACCCTGCAAGGGAGCCAGCTGGCAGGCCACCTCGCTCTCGCCCACCTGTCACTGTCACGGGGCTTCAGGGAGGGTGAGGACTGTCTGCTGGCACCCCCACCTCTGCCACGGCCACCGCCAAGGGGACTGTTCCCAACACAGAGGGCTTGATGAGCGAATGGAAGTTTCACACCGAGGCCGAAGCATGTGCTTTGCTGTCCCTTAACCGGCCGGGTCCCGGCTTCGGTCGTGCTCTCTTCCCCTGGCGATCTCGGACCAGGGCTTGGCCAGCTTGTTCTGCACAGGGCCGGACGGTGACTATTTCTGGCTTTGTGGGCCATCGGGTCTACACCGCATCTGCTCTCTTCTGCCCAGGCAGCCTTGTGACCGGGAGGGGCTTGCTCCTAGGAGCTCATGCAGGAGAACAGGTGTTGGGGACGTGGTTGAACTTTCCAGATTGGGCCTCACAGGCCAGTCAGGCCGCGGTCACTTAGCACATCTGCTGCTGCTGTTGGGGAGGACTTCGGAGAGAGTGGCCGTCTGCTCCTCCCCCTGCAGGGCCCCGTGGCTCCATTGTAGCGGCTCTGCCCACTCGTCTCCTGAAGCCACTGCCCGGGGTGAGGGCTCCGGGCAGGCATCTCGACGGGCGGGCGGCCTTGTTGGGATTCACTCTGTGTGTTTAGTCCTGCCTTCCCCACCCCTCCTCCTGAGTGTGGACGTGCGCTTGCTGTGGAAAGAACCTTCCACCACGACATCTATGTTCATGAAATGCACGGATGTTTGTCTGTGGGATTTTGAAAGTACTTCCAAGACCCTCTCGGAGTTGGAAGGCGTAGTAGGTACGAGTGCTTCTGCACAGCTGCTCTGCGAGCCGAGTATTCTGCGTCTCCAGCCTTGCCCTTACCCCATCGCTGCCCCCTTACCTGCTGGGCCCACGCTTGTCCTGCCGCGGGGCTTACACAGTTCTCAGCACTGAAGCCACTGAAGAAGCAGGAAGCTGCCGCTGGTACCCGAAGACGTCCACCACCGAAGGGGGAAGCAGCCCCTGCCGAGCTCTGTCGGTTTACCTGGATGGGCAGGATGCCCTCTGGGAGGCCGGCTTCCTGACCTCTGCCCCGTGCACTGTGCCTCCAGCCCCCTGGCCTCAGGGCAGCTGTGGTGGCTGAAGCGAAGCAGAGCTCCGACAGCTCCTTGGTGCCCGAGGCCTGCCGCTCCCCTTGGCCGAGCTGCTCCCAAAGACGCCCAGGGGACGGTCGGGCCAGGCCTCCTTCCGTTTCCCAGGCTCAGTCGGGAACTGCGGGTGGAGATTCTCAGGTGAAGCAAGAAGAGGCCCTCCTGAGACCACCTGAGAGCTTGGCCTTTGAGTTAGCACTTACTCAGGCTAAGAGACAGGAAGAGGATGGTGGAGAAAAAAATACGGCCTTGAAAATTTAGATTCTTTTTTTCTTTTTAGAGCTACACCTGCGGCATATGGAGGTTCCCAGGCTAGGGATCAAATTGGAGCTGCAGCTGCCGGCCTACACCACAGCCACAGCCATGTGGGATCTGAGTCCTGTCTGTGACCTACACCACAGCTCATGGCAACACTAGATCCACAACCCACTGAGCGAGGCCGGGGATTGAACTCACATCCTCATGCATACTAGTCAGGTTCCTAACTTGCTGAGCCACACGGGGAACTCCCTGATAATTTAGATTATTTTAAAAAAGCAAAACAGTTTTTTTTAAGACAAAAGGAGTCATAATCTAATGCTTCTTTCAGTCTGGCCTGTAAGAAGGGCATTCACACGCCGCCTGTTTCTGTTCGAGGGAGATGGGTCTGCAGGGGACCCGTGTGTCAGAGGTGAGTCTTGGATACCCGTGAGTCCTCCGAGGGGCCAGGCCGTTGAAGGCAGCGGGTGCTGCTTGAAACAAGAAGTTTTCCGGCCTGGCTGTCCCTGGACACCACCCGAGGAGCATCAGCATATACAGGTGTCTGGTCCCACCCAGAGTCTCATATAACTGGGCCAGGCATCTGGCTTTTGAAAGCATCCCACATGATTTTACTGCGTAGCCAGATGGAGAACCACTCTTAGCAATTAGCTCACTGGGTTAGCCAGTGTTTAGTACCTTGGATGCTTTGTTTGAGGGCTTTGTAATGTAACTGAGTGTCTTCTCTTCCTGAATTCTGTTTATCAGATGTCTGAGTTTCCACTAAATACGAGACACTATTCTTGTTAAATTAGAAGATTCGCGTATGTATGAGAGAGGGTTCTTGTCTTCAAGGGCTTATAAAAAAGCTAAATATAATACTGAAATAATTCCCAGGAGTTCCCTGGTGGCCTAGTTGGTTAAGGACCTGGTGTTGTCACTGCTGTGGCATTGGTTCTCTCCCTGTCTGGAACTTCTGTGTGCCACACGCACAGCCAAAAAACCCTGAAATAATTC
The DNA here is from genome assembly GCF_016906955.1 of Phacochoerus africanus. NCBI lineage: Eukaryota > Metazoa > Chordata > Mammalia > Artiodactyla > Suidae > Phacochoerus > Phacochoerus africanus. Next base: position 4,692,487 of record NC_062559.1, on the reverse strand, counting down.
TCCTGGGAACCACCAAGCTACACGTCATTAAGGTGACTCATGGAAATTATGGGCATGGCGAGAAGGGCAGATTGCATATCATTAGAAGGGTTCAAGAAAGGCTTGGAGAAGGTGGTGTGGAGGTGAGTCTGGGGCGTGGCCTGCAGAGCCGAGAGGAGGAGGCAGGCCAGGTGGAGGGCACTTGGCGGAGGTGGAGGTGGGGCCAGGGCAGGGTTGCAGAAATCTGCCTTGAGCGGAGCCCGAAGTGGTGTTGAAGGTGGTGGGGAGGAATCTCGGGGCAGTGGGAGGGGCCGGCAAGACAATATATATATTTTTAAAATTTATTTATTTTTTTGTCTTTTTGCCATTTCTTGGGCCGCTCCTGCGGCATATGGAGGCTCCCAGGCTAGGCGTCTATTCACAGCTATAGCCACCAGCCTACACCACAGCAACACTGGATTCCAGCCGTGTCTGCGACCTACACCACAGCTCACGGCAACGCCGGATCCTTAACCCACTGAGCAAGGCCAGGGATGGAACCCGCAACCTCATGGTTCCTAGTTGGATTTGTTAACCACTGCTCCACGACGGGAACTCCTCCTACAATATTTTTAAACCTGCTTTATCAGTGGCTTGGGAGTTGACAGAAATTCTTTTTCATTATGTTTGTCAAGCAGATGTGAATGCATCTTGATACAGTTTAAGGAATGATATTTTCACAGCAGATTGCTTAAATAGGGTTTATATATTATAGTGATGTTAATACCCTTTAAATCAGAGAAGCATATTGTACAGTTGTGTGTGTGTATATATATATTTATATAAATATATATATATATTTTAGCTTTTTAAAGCCACACCTGCAGCATATGGAGGTTGCCAGGCTAGGGGTTGAATTGGAGCTGTAGCCACCAGCCTACACCACAGCCATGTCAATGCCAGATCCAAGCCATATCTGCACCTACACCACAGCTCACAGCAACGCTGGATCCTTAACCCACTGAGTGAGGCCAGGGATCGAACCCGCAACCTCATGGATCCTAGTCAGATTCGTTTCCACTGCGCCACAACGGGAACTCCCTACATATATGTATATAATTTTTTATTCATAATGTTGAATGAGTAAAAATGTCTTTAATACTTGAAAGAAAAATATTTACTGTAAGATACTGGTTTTTTCCAGTCCTTCTCAAAACAGGCCTTTTAGTCAGGTGAGATCCTGAATGCGGTCTGATCAGTGAGCAGGTGGGAAGGCAGTTTGGGGTGGTGGTGGACAGAGCAGGTCCAGCCCCGGCTCCACATGCACCCCCATCATCCTTAGCCGATGCGTCCTGCGCAGGTGTCCAGAAGTGGCACAACCCCGGTGTCCCCAGGAGGGAGGAGCCATGCTCACAGCCGCACACGCCCTGCCTGGAGGAGAGGCCTGTCGTAACGAGAGCGAGGATGGGCTCGGTGCTGACCCCACGGTTGTCACTGCCTTGAACAAATGTGCAGCGAGCACCCTTGGAGGGCCTGGCCTTGTGTGGCACTGGGACCGACCCTGAGGGCAGTGTATGACCTGCGGGCTCTCGGGGACACTGCCAGCCGGTGCTGTCCCGCGTGACCGGGGCGGGGGGGGGAGTATTCAGTTCCTGTGGCGTTTAGTAGAGTCGCCACTGGCCACGTGTGGCTGAAGAACATCATGTGACACGCTGTCTACTGTATTTAAATGCAGCAGCTGTGGCTGTGGCCACCACGAGTCCTGAGGCTGCTGTGACTTCCAGCAGCTGGGTAGCTTGTTCCAGCTGATCAGCAGTCAGTTGGTCCTGAAGGTGGAACTTCTCCCTGCAGACCCTCAGGGTGGGGGTGGGGGTGGGGGGGGGGTCGGCGTAGACTCCCAGGGGGACCACAGCCTCACTGGCCGCTCTTCTGGTTTCACCTGCTGATCTGGAGGCTGAATGGGGGTGGAGGTTAACAAGAAAGGAGTGCTGGCTGCCTCGCCCGAGGGCAACAGGAGGCAGGAATGGGTGAATCTGATCTCCTCTGACCTGTCACCCGGGTCCCCAGACGGGAAGGCGTGTCCCGCACGCTGGCGCCTGTGCCTTCTGCTGACGGGTTCAGGGCCACCTCAAGGTCTGGGAGTCGGGCTTTCTGGCTCTGTGAGGCGGTGCTTGGTTTTCCTTCTCCAGTTTTCTCAAATGGTTACTTTCCCTAAGAAAGGTCAGGATGCACTTAATTCCACTTTCATCACCCTGGGTAATATCCTGCAGCCTGAAAGGATCCGACTTTTCTATCCGTTGATAAGAGATTTAGTGCGGTTCCCTTCTGTCCCTCTTCCACGCACGCAGGCTCCTGTCGCAGCCGCTCAGGGGCCCTAGAGTGATGGAGGGGAGGGAGCGGCAAGGCCCCCACGGCACCCTTCTGGAAGGGCTCAGGTGTTAATTGGACGCCCCCCCCCCCATGATCGTTAAGGCAAAGTAGCTAAAGATCAAATGTCACTTTGGCTTTAGATGTTTATTATGACAAGTTGTCTGTTGATTTAGCTTGTTTTGGCCTCCTGGACCTTGCAGAGCTTTGTAGTGTCCACAGGGAGCCCGTGGGAGAATTGCTTTATGTTTTCTCTTGGTTATAATTGGAGAAAAAGCACAGAGAGAAAGAATTTCTGGGGTTCCCATTGTGGCTCAGCTGGTTAAGAACCTGACGTAGTCTCCTTGAGGATGCGGGTTCCACTCCAGACTTTGCTCAGTGGGTTAAGGATCCAGTGTTGCCACCAGCTGCTTAGGTTGCACATGTGGCTTGGATCCTGTGTGGCTGTGGCTGTGGTGTAGGCCTGTAGCATGGATTCAGCCCCTAGCCTGGGAACTTCCACATGCTGTAGAGGCGCGGCCCCAAAAAAGAAAAACAAAAACCCAAACCAGACAAACAGAATTTGTGACACAGAAAAAAAATACGATTGGTACTTTTTTGATCACATTACCTTTGCTTCAGCTGTTATCTTTTCATGTAGGTTGAAGTGTGTGCTATTCAGACCATCAGTTTGGTACGGGGGATTTCGCCGTGACCGGTGGAGAAGAGCGTGAGTGGGTGTCCTCATGGAAGGAAACCTCTGCTTTGTGTCTTTTAGAATGTCGTTCTTTCAGGAGGCTCGACAATGTTCAGGGATTTTGGACGTCGACTGCAGAGAGACTTAAAAAGGGTGGTGGACGCCAGGTTGAAACTCAGCGAAGAGCTCAGCGGCGGCAGAATAAAGGTAGCGGCCCGAGCGGGGCGGGGCCTCGGGGGCGGGGCCTCGGGGGGCGGGGCTGGTCCACCCCCGCCCGAGAGCTGGGGGCCTCTGCGTCTCTGCAGCCCAGAGTGAGACAAGCTTGAATTGCTCTCTCAGGCAAACAAATTATCTGTAGAGGTTTGTTTCCTGAACTCCCTCCTTGCGCGCAGTTGGGGTGATGTAGACCGCAGCGTCCCCGCTCCGCCAGCCGTTTCTTTTGTACCCTGAGCGGTCAGGCAGGTGGCGTCGCAGTGTCCTGAGATGCTGTCGGCTTACAGGGTGGAAACATTCTCATTAAATCAAAGTTACTACTGTGAGCGGGGAGTTAGGTGTTTTTCTCCAAGCTAATAACTCTCAGCTAGCTGGGGAGTTTACTCCACCATCTGGCGAGGTTGGGCTTCCGTGTGGAGTACATGGGAGCAAACTGGGATCCCTAGTGGGATTGCACTGCTGGCAAAATGTAATTTCTTACGGTATTTCTGCGACACTTATCTTTATTTGGAATTCTCTCTACGTGCTAAAACATCTCATTTGTTTAGTTAGGAAAAAAGCGATTGGGTTATTTGCTTGCATGTTTCACTTTTTAGAGTGGCTTTGGGTAAAGGTAGTGCCCTTGACCTGTGTGCTCTGGGGATTCTCCGGCTGGGCCGGGGGAGGGGTGGGGTGGGGTCCGGTGTGTGCCAGGTGGGTGTGGCCCCAGCTGCGGCTGCAGGATGGGAGGAGGTCCTGTCTCCGGGAAGGCGGTGGGGTGCACGCGTCTGCCTGCCGGGCGGGGGCGGGGTAAACAGGGGAGTAAACACCTCCCTTGGCTTTCCAGCCCAAGCCCGTGGAGGTTCAGGTGATAACGCACCATATGCAGCGCTACGCGGTGTGGTTCGGGGGTTCTATGCTCGCCTCAACTGTAAGTCCTTTTCGAGAGTGTTCCATGTGTTCATTTCTGTGTCCTCTGCAGAGTTTGAATAAATACTGTCTTACGGAGGTTAAATTGTGTGTGTTCTTATTGTGTAGCTCTAAACGGCTGTACATTTAATTCTGTGGGCTAGAAAGAATGTTTTGACTGCCGTTTAAATTGCGCGGCTAATTCTCGAGCATCCGGGCCAGACCCTCAGTGTGGAGGCATCTGAAAAGTACTCGAGACATCTGGCATCAGTCATTTCTTCCAGTGACTTTTCCAAGCAGCGATGGCTTTTCCTCCTCAAATATGTGATTAGCTAACGAATTGCTGTTTTAAAAATGCGGTCAGAACCTGTGCCGGTGGGGGAGGAGTGGAGGTTGCGGGGAGGCTTTTCTCATTTGCTTACTAGCGACTGTAATTGTATTTCCTTCTGGACCATTTTTTGTGTTCCTCCGACCTTGCCTCGCAGCCGGAGTTCTTCCAGGTCTGTCACACCAAGAAGGACTACGAGGAGTACGGCCCCAGCATCTGCCGCCACAACCCAGTCTTCGGCGTCATGTCTTAGTGTCACGTGCACACCTCTCCCGCAGGCAGCGCTGCTGCGGCGGCGGCGGCGGCCCGGGGAGGCCTGCTCGCTGCCCAGTGCATGGGGCGCCTCCCGGCAGCTCCGCGGAGCACCGGCGCCCGCCTCCCTCCTCCCTCGCTCGCCGCCCCGCCGCCCGCCGCCCGCCCACCCGAGCTTCTAGTCCACTGGTGCGATGCTGAAGGGATTCAGCCGCGGCTCGACAACCGTAGGGAAAACCCTAGAATACGGCACAGAACAGTTCCCGCAGGACAGTGAGGGGCGCACACCCCTTCCCTTCCAGACTATTTTTGTAAATAAAATGTTGTAAACTTGAAATACAAATTGATGTTTATATTTCCTATCATTTTGTATTTTATGGTATTTGGTACCACTGGCTGATCCTGAGCACGAATCGATCCTGGCGTCCTGCAGTGTTGTAGCGACACGTTTCTAATTGTGAGGCATGTTCCGATATGTTTGCAGGCAAACAAAAGGACACAGGGCAAACTTTTTTGCCACATGTTTGCTAGAAAATGATGACACTTTATTGGAGTGATAGGAGGTTTAAACACTAAGCAGTATTGTATGAGAATTATTACGGACAACGTTATCTTGTTTTTTTTTGTTTGAACTTTCCGGAGAGGAGCTGTTTTACAGAAGATGCTGGTTTGCTGTTGGTGAGCTCTGGATGAACGACTACCTTGCACCGTTGTAATAAAAGCAGTTAGGCTCTTTATAAAGATTTCCTCCTGCGCTGTGGTGGTCTTTTACTTTCTCCCTTTCTGCGTCTACTTCGTCTAAAGACTTGAATTTCTTTGACATCAGTGACGGATCTGATGACTGCCACCCAAGTTTTGGGGGGAGTTTCCTAAAATGCGGTGAACTGCCTGCCCTTCACCTGGTCATTGGAGTGATGTGGGTGAGCCTGGAGAGTCCTGGGGGGGGGGAAGCGGCGACCCTCCTGGTGACGCCCACCGTCCTTCCTGGGAATTCGTGATTCATGGCTTTGAGCTTCCAGTAAGTACTCTGACATTGGCTGAGCAGACTGCTGGTTTGAAAGGTAATTTGCTCAATTAAGAGATTTCATTTTATTCATTCGTCATAATACTTAAATTACTTTTTTAAACTGTTAACTATGCTATTTCTTCTAGGTCATGAAAGATGTTGTGTTCTCTGAAAATTTGCCTTTGTAAAGAGACATTGGGTTTTATTCTGTAAGGTTAAGAAGAAGTTGGGGAGCACTGCCATAATCTTTAGGTTCAGGATGGTAACCTCTGGATCTCCCGCGCTGTAGACGGTCCCTGCTGCTCGCTCCTGATGCTCAGCAACCCTGGGCCCTCGGGCTTCTTGGTGGAGGGTCTCAGACCCCTCGGTTCTTCCCTTGTCCAACAGGCTGCTTCTCCGCCTTTCCCCTGGGGTGTGCCCTGCGCAGGGCTCCAGGACCGTTCTGCCTTCTCTGAGTCTTCCAGCCGCTTTATTGCAAGGAGCTGGGGTCCATCTGTCTCCTGCGAGCGCCCCGTGCACTACACATGTCAGCAGGATCGCTTCCTCTAACACCGCCTTCTGTTCAGGAACCATGGCACCTGCAGGGTCCCTCCCGTCTCCAAGGGTGGTGGGTGTCTTCCCACTCGGGCCTTGGCCTCATCAGCCTCACTGTCCCTGCGCTTCTTACAGTGAAGTGCCGTTTCTACCTCTCCACCTGCGTTCCTACCTGTTTTTGCTTGGCCAGGTGCTTTGTGGGCAGGTGCATCTCCCTCCCCCAGACTCCTAGGTGATGCGCTCCTGTGTGTCGGCACCGGTCCTGGGCGTCAGAGCAGTCACACACGCTTTCTTTTTGGGGTGGCTCCTCAGATGACGCTGTGTCAGGAGTCTAGTACTGCCAGCATAGGCTAAACTAGAACTAATGTCACCTGTTCTTCAGGCGCAGAATTCCTAAAGCTTCTCTTGTCCTTGTTGGGGACAGGATTATCTTTGAGGCTGTACTTCTGGTTTTTTTTTTTTTTTGTATTAAAAAAATTTTTATTATTATGATTTACATTGTTGTGTCAATTACTGCTGTGCAGCAAAGTGACCCAGTCATACATCTATACACACTCTCTTTCTCATATTGTCTTCCAGTCATCTTCCATCCCAAGTGAATGGACCTAGTTCCCTGTGCTGTGCAGCAGGACCTCATTGTCTATGCATTCTAAATGGAATAGTTTGCATCTATTAACCCTGAACTCCTTCCCCCACCTCTCGCCCCTTGGCAGCCACAAGTCTGCTGTCCGTGTCTGTGAGTCTCTTTCTGTTCTGTACTTCTGTTTCTCATCTTACAGGCGTTCATCAGAGCGTTTTCTTTTAACAGAAAATTGAAGGGGCCGGGATGCTACATTAGATCTCGACTGGTGTGATTCAGGGGTCTCCGCTGAATTAGAGTGTCAGGGTGGGCGGGAACAGGGAAGACATTTGTGTTATGCTTTCTGTTTTGAAGCCCCACAGGTGATGCCAGTCTGTAGACAGAGCCCAAAATCCTGGTGAGCAGAAGCGAGGGCTTTTGAATCTGAAGGATCTGAGTCTGAATTCTGGCTGTTCCTTAAGCAAATGACTTTTGATCCTGTCTCCTTATCTGAGAATTGCAGTGGCCCTATTGCAGAGTTGTTATAATTTTTTGTTTTTTCCATAAGCCTGCCAGATATTGCATGTAGAAATGGGATATGATTATGCAGTGAGCATTGGTCATTCTGTAAGGAGGAAAAATGCTTAAAGTTAGTAATTTTAAGAAAATCTGCATGTACTTTTTCTTCAGATTGAATTAGCACTAGATCATGATGTAGTGGGGAGTTAAGTGTCACTGGGGCTTATGGGTACAATCAACCTGTGATGACAATGCCTTCTAACTCTCAGTGGACAGTTTTCTGTAAAACATTTCAACAAATGCACACTTTAATGAAGCATATTCTAAAATCTTAAGTCAAGAGTTTTTACAACTATTAAACTTTTAACTAGTGTAGGAAGTTGCTTCACCCTATTTAATGGATACAGACATGAGCTCAGCTTTGTGATGATAAGAATATTATAGGAATGCTTTACTTAAAGAAAATCTAGTAACTGGTGAATATGTGAATATTTGCCAGTTATTTTTCTAACGAGAAGTTATGCTGTCCCTGGCTTGTTCATTACAACATACCAGCTCCTAAGGGCTTCCATTTCTGTGTTTATTAATTTTCTAGCCAAGTCTGGATTAAAGAACATGAGGCTTAGGATTGTTTTCCTGCGCATGTGACAGGGTAGGGAAAAAACACCAGAGAGGGAGGTTGAAAATCCTGGGAGATGGAGTTCTTGCTGTGGCTCAGTGGCTTAAGAACCCCACTAGTATCCATGAGGATGCAAGTTCGATCCCTGGCCCCACTCAGTGGGTTAAGGATCTGGCGTTGCCATGAGCTGTGGTGTAGGTCGCAGACAAGGCTCAGATCCTCTGTTGCCGTGGCTGTGGTGTAGGCCAGCAACTGTAGCTCCAATTCAACCTCTAGCCTGGAAATTTCCATATGCCACGGGTGTGGCCTGAGAAAGAAAGAAAGAAAGGAAAGAAAAGAAAGAAAATCCCTGGGGGAGGAGTGGGTAGCTCTTTGATCCAGGTCCTCTCAGAGGTGGGGGATGACAGGTCCAGAGTCGAGCTGGAGGAGGAGCCCAGGAAGCCCCAGGTGCTTCTAGTGGAACAAACCCATGTGGCTGGGCGCCCTCCACGGGGCTTCCCTGTAACCGAATGGAAGAGGGAAGAAGGCAGCAAGTTGACCTCTTGGGGTTGGGGCTTTGCTGGGCAAGTATGGTGGCAGGGCAGGTGTGCTGGGGGTCTTCTGTCCTTGAATGAAGTCTGGGCAGGGTCGGAGTGAAGGGAGGACCGGAGGGCCTGAGCTTCAAGGTCGGGAGATTGTGGTGACAGGGAGATGTGTCACAGGTGCGACCCTTCTCTGTGGGAATGAGGTCAGTGACGTCGCTGCGTGGAGGCTGAATTCATTGGATAGGGGAGAGTTTGGGGAATTTTGAGATGCGGGTGTTAGATTGTCTGGGAGGTGCTGGCATCGGCCGGGTGGGCACAGGGCCTTGGCGATGAGATCAAGACTGTGACCCAGTTGTCAGAGTCCCGCGTCCGTGTGGGAGTGGCCGCAAGCTGAGCTGAGTGTGTGGGAACTTGGCCGGGTGCTCACCACGTGACCTGATGTAAGCTCAGCCGGCTGGGAAGGCGGCCTTGCTGTTAGCCCCCCATTTTCCAGATGGGAAGCTATGGCTCAAAGAAATGTAATCGCACGCTCAGGACCACGCCGCTAGGAGGCAGAGAAATCGTTATTTGCTCTAAATTGTGCATTCCTTGAAATACTGTCATCTGCAGTAACACGGGTGGACGTGGAGATGACCACACTAAGTGAAGACAGAGGAAGACAAATACCACGTGATGTCACTTGCACGTGGAATCTGAAATATGATTCAGGTGGGGAGTTCCCGTTGTGCCTCAGCAGTTAACGAACCTGACTGGCATCCATGAAGAGGCAGGTTCGATCCCTGGCTTCGATTAGCGGGTTAAGGATCCAGCATGCCGTGAGCTGTGGTGCAGGTCACAGATGCAGCTCAGATCCCACGTGGCTGTGGCTATGGCGTGGGCTGGTGGCTACAGCTCCGTTTGGACCCCTAGCCTGGGAGCTTCCATATGCCACAGGTGCGGCCCTAAAAAGACAAAGAAACCAAAAAATTAGAAAATAAAATATGACGCAAATGAACATAGTTACAAAACAGGCTCACAGGCATAGAAAGTTTTCCAAAGGGGAAGGCAGGGAAGGGGAGGGATCAGTTAGGAGTTTGGGATTAGCAGATACACGCTGCTATGTATAAACAGCAAGGTCGCTCTGTATGGCACTGTGTTTACTGTCTTATATTAACATATAATGGAAAAGAAGATGGAAAATTACATATGTGTCACTGAATCACTTTGCTGCACCCGCCACATATGGAGGTTCCCAGGCCAAGGGTTGAATCAGAGCTACAGCTGCTGGCCTACGCCACAGCCACAGCAATGCCAAATCGAGCTGCGTCTGCGACCTACACCACAGCTCACCGTAATGCTGGATCCTTAACCCACTGAGCGAGACCAGGGATTGCACCTGCATCCTCATGGGTACTGGCCAGGTTCTTAACCTGCTGAGCCACAATGGGAACGCCAAGAAATATTTGTTTAAATGATATTGGTATTTAAGTTGCAGCATCTAAAATGACTAGGCGCTCTCTTATGATTACGTTGCTGATATAATTGGATCACTTTCATCATCCCTGTAATAAAAAGCCACGCTGTTGCTGCGCAGCAGCTGTCTCCCCACCTGGCTCTGGGCTGGCAGGTCCCGCTTGTGACCCTTTATGAGGCCAGCTGCAGTTTCGGTCATGCACGTTGCATAGACGTGCTTTAGTTAAAGGCATGGGTTTGAAAGTTACTCTTGCATATCATAGTGTTATTTTGGCAGCAGGCTGGCGCACAGCATCCTGAAGAGGTCAGGGCCCCAGAAGGGTTTCTTTTCCTGCTTGTTCTTGCATTTTGGGAGGCGTTCACCCTTGTCTCCAGCATCTTCTGTGGGTGAAGCTGTCTTTGTCTTTCCACACTGAGCCGGCCTCTCCTAACCCAGGCACTGTTAGGCCCTGTCTCTCACCAGACTGAGGTTCTTGAAATCAAGGACTGGCATTTGTGCCCCAAGGACCTTTGCACAGCCTGGCACATGGTGGGTGCCCATAAATACTGAATTAAATTTCTATTCTCATGAAGACTCCATCTCTGGTTTTTCCCGGCTGTGTGTACTGAGAAGCATCGTGGTTTTGGATTAACCTTAAATGAAAGCTGGGCTTGGGGTGTCTGGGATGGTAGCTGTCCATTTCCTTAAGACTTTCTCCTTTGGCCGAGCCCATGGCATACTGAAGTTTCTGGGCCAGGGATCAAACCTGTGCCACATCAGTAACCCGAGCTGCTGCAGTGACAACGCCAGAGCCTTAACCCACTAGGCCACCTGGGAATTCCCTTTAAGGCTTTAATGATATAAAACCTAGCTGTTATATTAAGTAGGTCAGTGATTGCCTGGGAGAGGTTTGGGGGCCAGGGGAGGATGGGAGAGGGTGAGGGGTAACTACCAGTGGGCACAGGGTGTCTTTCCGGGTGACTGAAGTGTCCAGAATGGGTTGTGGTGAGGCTCGCACAACTCTGAATACATTGAAGGCCATTGAATTACATACACTAAATGGGTGAAGTGTATCTCAATAAAAGCTGTGAAAAACTTAGTTGGTTTCCAGGCGTTCCGGTCGTGGCGCAGCGAAAATGAATCTGACTAGGAACCGTGAAGTTGCGGGTTCGATCCCTGGCCTTGCTCAGTGGGTTAAGGATCTGGCGTTGCCATGAGCTGTGGTGTAGGTCGCAGACACGGCTCAGATCTGATGATGCTGTGACTGTGGCGTAGGCTGGCAGCTGTAGCTCCGATTCAGCCTCTAGCCTGGGAACCTCCATATGCCACAGGTGTGGCCCTAAAAAAGCAACAAAACAAAACAAAAAACCTCAAAAAACAAACAAAAAAAACTTAGTGGGTTTCTGTAAAAAAGGGGGGGGGGTTCCTTCAGTTGTGACCCCAGTAGGTGTTCCGTGTGGCGGAGAGGTGGGTGTGTGGCGCTCTGGCCCACTTGCGTCACCGTCCGCAGCAGTTCCCCCGCAGAAGTCTTGAAGGCCTAAGTGTTTTATGGCAGCAACGGCCAGTTCATTGCCCGGCTTAACTGATGTGAATCACGAGAGCTGTGTGTGACTAAAGTGCCCGTAGCTGGGGATGAATTCCTCTTTGCGGCTCCTCCAATTTATCTCATTTGTAAGAAGTACGATGGTGCCAAACAAGCTGGCGAGGTTAATCAAGTGTTCAGCTTATTTAAAACCGCGAGAGCCCCATTCAGAATATTTATCTGTTAAATAATTCTTTACTTAATTGAAGAATATTTCATAATGTTTCTTTTAAAAGTCACTGTCAGGCTTATGAAAGAGAACTATAAATTGATGGGCAAAATAATGGTGTGGGATCTAATTGGCAATTACCTCAATTTCACTTGGTTGGATGGAAATAAACCTTGTTAGAAAGGGAGAGGAGGAGTTCCCGTCGTGGCGCAGTGGTTAACGAATCTGACTAGGAACCATGAGGTCTTGGGTTTGATCCCTGGCCTTGCTCAGTGGGTTAAGGATCCGGCATTGCCGTGAGCTGTGGTCTGAGTTGCAGACATGGCTCAGACCCAGGGTTGTTGTGGCTGTGGCAGAGGCCGGCGGCTACAGCTCCGATTCGACCCCTAGCCTGGGAACTTCCATATGCCGCGGGAGCGGCCCCAAAAAATGGCAAAAAAGGCAAAAACAGACAAAAGAAAGGGAGAGGAAACCTGTAGTTTGATATTGGCATCATGGAGGGATCTTTCTAATATTAAAATATTAGTTCTTTCTACCCTGTATTTCTCAAAAGTAAGCAGCTTGGTTCTTTTCTTTTCTCTTCTTTTCTTTCTTTCTTTTTTTGGCTGTCCGACAGCATATGGACTTCCTGGCCAGGTTTCATATCTGTGCTGCAGTTGTGACCGACAGCGCAGCTGTGGCAACACCCGATCCTTAACCCACTGTGCTGGGCTGGGGATTGAACCTGTGTCCTAGCTAAGTAACTGTTTATTCTCTCTAGGTTGACATCTCAGGTTTTACCCTTTTGTTTTTAGCCTGGGATGCTACAGATTATTTTTGGTTATGTCTCTCTGTATATAATCATATGTATGTGTATATATTATATACGTATATATAGGTAGTATTTGCTAAGAATTTTTTTTTAGGAATTTATTTTTTATTGAAGTTTAGTTGGCTTACAATATTATGTTAGTTTTAGGAGTACAGCATAGTGATTCAATATTTTATAGATTAAATTCCATTTAAAGTTGTAAAATGCTAAGAATTTTAAAACATTTTAATTGATAAAATGGAATCTAGCTATACATTATTAAAAAAAAACTAATTACAAACCTAAGTATTTATGATGACCAATAAAACTTAAATGATATGGCATTGGCTGTATTTTCAATATTAAGGGGTCACATCAGCTCTAGTAATTGCTCAAAGCTCCATTTAATTCACTCTTGGCTGTAGAACTTACTGCGGATAAACTTTTAATGGTTTCCCATCAGACACACGTTGGCCTTGAGTAAACGTTCCTCGAGCTTCTGGCTTGCTTGGCCGTGGTGACCCAAGGAGACTGGGTTCTGAGGGGGGCGCTTTGTGTCCCTTTGTGGCTGAGTCTGGGGGTGACCGAGATGGGGTGTCTGAAATCCTGCCTCCAGACCCTGGCATTGCTGGTGGTCTGTGGCTGGTCCTTGGTGCCGTCAGCTCATTTCTCCCTCCTCCCCACTTGCTGAGGTGGTGATAGAGTCAGTGGCCGTGGAGCCCACGTGTCTGGGTGACTCCGATGGTTAGTGTTTCTAGAAGGATGAGTCAGGAGTTGGGGGTGTCGTGCAGGACACACAGCAGGCTGTGTCCTGCTCTCACTGCACCTGCCAGACTGCGGTCTATAGAACCACACGCCCTGGGTTTGCCTGTGATTGGAGGGCGGTGTTTTTTTTAGCTGGGAAAAGCCCTCGTTTGTGGAGTGCTTGCTGGGTCCTGGGTGCTGTGCTGAGTCCTCATTCCGTCAGCCCACATTTGCTGAGCGCCTCTGAGCCGTGAGCTGCCTGCGGGAGGTGGAGTTTCCTTTCCAGTGGGCGAGCTGGGAATTAAAGCACATTATCACAGGTAATTGCAGATGGGGATTGGGGGAGGGCCACGAGAGAAGGAAGCGCGGGTTGCAGCTGAGACACACAACAGGGGCCCTGGATGGGCATGTGGATGAGGAGGGGGCAAGGGGCTGAGGCTTCCCCTGTAAGTGACCGTCAGCTGAGACCTCAGGAGCACGTGGACAGCAGGCAGGTGGAGGGTGTAGGGGAGCAGCCCAGAAGGGGTTAACACGGCAAGTGCGTGCTTCTCTAACACGCGTGCCGGCTGTGGAGGGGAGCCTGGAGTAAGGACGTCTGAGATGGGGAGGGGGCAGAGCTTCGGTCTCTCTCTTGAGAACCGAGCCCTCGGGCAGGTTAAAAAGGTTTTCAGTGCAAGTGGATGAGGCGGTTTGCGCAGCCGTGCCTGGAAGTTTCGGTCAAGAACTGCAGCTTTCCTCCGGGGTCTGAGCAGGCGTGGAAGAGGAGGAGGGAAGCCGCTGGACCCCAGGGCTGCCCCAGAGCTTTCTCTGGGGAAAGCTGCCCCGTGGGACCAGGCAGTCTGCAGAAGTTGCCAGGGGAGCGCCTCGCCCTGCAGAATAGCGGGCAAAAAAATCAGAGGCCAGACGCTCTTTAGTTGAAGGTGGAAAGTCGAGTTTGGGGGGCTTGGTGTGGTAGACTGTATGGCCGGGGGTGCAGTTAGGTTTGTTTCAAACTGAAAGACACTTTCTCCTACTGAATTGAGGAGCGGTAGGCGTTTTTCACTCTTCTTAGCACCGTTCTTTCTTTGTTTTATAGAAAAAGCTCCTATGAGTTGTCCATCGCCAGTAGAATTTGAGAGCTGTTGAACAATAGCTTAAATATCACATGTAACCACTACTATGTGGAATCTAATCAAAATGATGCAAAAGACCTTATTCAAAACAGCAGAAGCAGACTTAAAGATTTCCCAAACCAAATTTAAATGCTTACTGAAGGGGAAATGGGGGGGGGGATAAATTAGGAGGTTGGAGTTAACATATTCACGTCACTCCGTGCAACACAGGTGAGTCCCAAGGACCTACTGTAGAGCACAGGGAACTCTCCTCTATCATTTGTACTAACCACTGTGGGAGGAGAATCTGAAAAAGAATGGCTGTGTGTAGACGTGTAACCGGTTCCCTTTGCTGTAGACCCGAAACTAACACCACCCCATAAGTCAACTATACTCCGATAAAATTAAAAAAAAAAAAAGTTATGGTACAACACACGCCAGAGAAAGTCTTCTAAATGGTAATTAGAAATAAGCGATCAAGAGAAACAAGCGGGTGAGCTGTAGAGTTACAAATGACGGGTGCTTTCACTGCCATGCCTCATCTTAATTAGGGTAGTTGACTGAACTTGCTTTTCTGATTATGCAGTCATTTCCTTGAGCTACATTAGTATGTTTTCACATTTATTCATTCGATCGTATGGCTGTGATAAACTTTAGAGGTAATCAAAGCATCATTGAGCGATGTGACAGCTCTGAGTTGGCCTCGAAGACTCGTGGCATCAGTATATGGAACTTAAACGCCCCCTCGTGGCAAAGGTGAAAAGCATTACGGCCTTTGCGGGAACGTGCCATTCACGTCCGAGTTGATGGGCAGCTGAGAAACGTTTCAAGAGCTGACAACCCTTGTGCTGAGCCTTTATGAACTCGGGAGGGAGCTTCCTCTGTGATTTGGCCGTAATCACTCCACCACTCGTGACAAGGCGTGTGCTGAGTCTGTCCTGCCGGCGTCCTGAGCAGTCGTTTATTCATGACATAGGGAAGTCGGTGCCTGGTGTGATAAGGACACATTAGGAAATGAGCCACATGGCAATGGAATGACGATGTCAATAGGGTTTAATAGCCACCCCCAGCACTGTTTTTTAGGTTTTTTGTTTTTTCTTTCTTTGGTTTACAGTGTGGTGTGAGTTGCCGGCATATAGCAGAGGGATTCAGATTCTTTTCCAACAGGATGTTGAATCCAGCCCCCTGTGCTATATGGTGGGACCTGCTTTATCTACCCTGGATAGACTGGTTTGCATCTGCTAATCCCAAACTCCCAATTCAACCCTCCCCCACCCCACCCCCATTTTCTTAAAAAAGAAATCGCTGATAAATTCACTCAAGTGGATATATATTTTTTTCCCCATTAAATCCTTTTATTTAAAAAAAAATTTTTAAAATCGCATCATACTGTGCCCTGGCTTTTTTTTTTTTTTGGCTTTTTAGGGCCACACCTGCAGCATATGGACGTTCTCAGGCTAGGGGTCGAATTGGAGCTGTAGCCGCCGGCCTACGCCACAGCCATAGCAATGCCGGATCCTTAACTGAACAAGGCCAGAGATCAAACCTGCGTCCTCACGGACACTAGTCACTGAGCCACGAGGGAAACTCCTTTTTCTTGACTCTTAAACTACCATTCCAGTGGGTCGCTCTGAAAGCCTGGGCTGTAAATGCTGGAGTTCCGGCTGTTCAGTCCCTTACCCAGTGGGAATAGAGGGGAAATGGACTTGGTGGTCCTTGCAAACCCAATGTTAGAGGTGGGTTTGTGGGGATGACAAGGTTACAGACCTTTAGACACAGCAGTTCACCTCTCCTCGCCCTCCCCTTGACCGGGTCCTCTTGATGACATGGGTTGAGAAGTGACTGATAGTGGTCAGAACTCCAGCCTGTGTCCGGGGCACAGTGTCAAGCTTGCTGGATTACACAGGACTCAAACCAGTGACCCTGTGGAGACCAGCAGATATTACTCAGTTCCGCTTACAAGTGAACTTCGGCTTAAGGCCAAACAATTGCTTCTGGATGTGCTTGTTACAGCAGAGACAGGAAAACAAGTACCAGCTTCAAATATGTTTAGGAATCCTTGTGTTAAAGAAATTGCATTTTGGAAGTTCCCGTTGTGGCTCAGTGGTAACGAACCTGACTAGTATCCACGCGGACTCGGGTTTGAACTCTGGCCTCGCTCAGTGGGTTCAGGATCCTGCGTTGCCTCATGCTGCAGTGTAGTTTGCAGATGAGGCTGTGATCCAGTGTGGCTATGGCTGTGGCATAGGCCTCAGCTGCAGCTCAAATTTGACCCCTGGCATGGGAAATTCCATATGCTACAGGTATGGCCATTAAAAAAAAAAAAAAAAAGATGTGTGGAGATAAAGAACCAAATTAGGGCAAGCAGAGTGAGTAAAGAAATATATTTTCAGATTTCCCTGGTGGCTCAGCAGGCCAAGGATCTGGTGGTGTCACTTCTGTGGCAATTTCTTTAACACAAGTTTTCCTAAATATATTTGAGCCTGGAGCTTGTTTTTCCTGTCTCTGCTGTAACAAGCGCATCCAGAAGCAATTGCTTGGTCTTAAGCCAAAGTTCACTTGTGAGTTGGAGGGGAAAACGAACATGTGGAAAAACACGGATCCTTAACCCACGGAGTGGGGCGAGGAATCAAACCACATCCTCAGGGAGACAGCGTTGGGTCCTGAACCTGCTGAGCCGTAATAGGATGGGACATGTGGGTTTGAGGGGAGACAGCAGACCCCTGATCTTTCGGACACCCGCTAGGACACTCTTCCAGGCAGCCCCGCTCTGCCCTCATTTACTATCCAGTCTAAGTGTTTAATGGATCCATAAGAAATTAAAACGGGGCGTTCGCATTATGACGCAGCACATAACCAGACCCCTGAACACACCTTTGCATCAACCACACAGGCCTCGGATTCCTGGGAGCTGACAGGTGTCCCTGGGCCCCGGGTCTCACCTGTAAGGGCGGGTAGTGAGGCCTCTCTCTCTGGTGGGAAGGGCTCAACACGGTCTCTGGAACAGAAGGGTCCTACTGTGAATAGGTATTAGAAATGCAGCCGCACCCCCTTGAATGCGGCATTTCGCACGTTGTCTCGTAATTATTTGTTTACTTGGGGTACAATCGAGGGTTGATCTTGCCCATAGAGAGGTCTGGCCTCTGCCTGGGGTGCCTGCCCAGTGCTCGCTGAGCCCCTGGGGTGTCCCCCCTGACGGGGTGTCTGTCCGTCTGGGCCTTGGGTCCTACCCCCCAGGCCTCTGCCGGCAGTGGGATTTCAGGTGGGGGCCTTGGGTCACCTGGGATCAGCCTGACCGCCCGAGTGGCCAGGGACCGAAGGTTCTGGGCGGCAGCCAGGCCTGCTTGCCTGAGCCCCACAAAGCCTGGGGAACCAGCCTTGGGCAGAGCTCCTGCGGAGGCCACACGGCCGCGCTGGGCAGAGGGAGCGCTGTCTATGGACCCCTGGAAGCCCCCCACGTATGGATGCTCCTGGACCCTGCCCCCTGCGCCTCTTGCACCCCCAGCCCCAATTTCCTCTGTATCTTTCGCTGTGGTAAACTGTAGCCATGAATGTAG
This sequence comes from Phacochoerus africanus, assembly GCF_016906955.1. Classification (NCBI taxonomy): domain Eukaryota; kingdom Metazoa; phylum Chordata; class Mammalia; order Artiodactyla; family Suidae; genus Phacochoerus; species Phacochoerus africanus. Next base: position 4,674,679 of record NC_062559.1, on the reverse strand, counting down.
GCATTGTCATGAGTTCTGTGAGTCCCTCATTGAATTCTCAGGCCTGAGTTGACCCCTCCTACCCTGCGGTAGGAGTACGGGTGGTCTCGGGGAGCTCCCCACCCACCTCTCCTACTGGAGATTGAGCCCCGTGAAATAGAGAAGGACAGCGTTTCAAGAATAGCCGTGTTCACCGATTTCAAGCAGGAATTTAAAAAAATAAACTACTAATCAATTCAAATAACATTTTTCTACCCTTTACTTTCTCAAGATTATCTTTATTTTCCCCAAAGAGTCTACTATTAATAAATGTTAGGAGTTTGGAGTTCCCATCCTGGCTCAGTGGTTAACGTATCCGACTAGGAACCATGAGGTTGCGGGTTCGATCCCTGGCCTTGCTCTGTGGGTTAACGATCCAGCATTGCTGTGAGCTGTGGTGTAGGTTGCAGATGCGGCTCGGATCCCGTGTTGCTGTGGCTGTGGTGTAGGCCGGTGGCTACAGCTCCAATTGGACCCCTAGCCTGGGAACCTCCATGTGCCATGGGTGTGGCCCTAAAAAGACAAGAGAAAAGTGTTAAGCGTTTGGCTCAGTTGAGGTTGTCCATCGGAACAGACCATTCTCATCTTCTGTTTGCAAAGCATGCTGGTTATCCATGGACAGAACACTCTGAAAACTCGATGTGATTGCCACAAAGTTAGGTTGGCAGGGCATTTTAAGAAATACCTGCATCAAGGCTTGCTTCCCCCTTGATATTTTCAAATTTAAGTAGGCTCCAGCAGCAGAGAGCTTGAAGGGTTTGCGTATGCAGTTCAGTGTGTATGTGTATATATAGGTTTAGTATAGGATTCCTGAAGTGGGGCAGGGGTTTGCCAACAAAATACCGTCTCCTCATTCATGTTCCATCTTACCGTGTATCAGAGTTTTAGTTCCAGACCACAGAGCACCAGGTAGTTTTAATTCATTTTATTATTTTAATTAGTGCTTTATTGAAGTAAGTCGACTTGCAATATTGCCTTAGTTTTAGGTGTACAGCATAGTGATTCAGTATTTTTATAGATTATACTCCATTTAAAATTATTAGAAAATGATGGCTGTACTGAGTTTAGGTTTTAAGAAAATAAGGATACCCAGGGGGGGCCAGAGCACAAGCACCAAGTGCCTGGAATCCAGCCAGCAATGCAGAACCGCTGGCCAACCCCCCTGTTACGGCTCCCGCCTAAAGAAACCCAAGGCTGCATCCTGTGCTGCAAGATACTTCTCAGCATGGGGCTGCTCCTTCCCACGGCTGACTTCTGCCAGGCAGACCCATGGCCCTCCTGGGTGGATGTGTCCTCCTGGGTGGATTTTTATCTGTAAATAAAAGGATCTACTTATGTTGAATGCTTGTGACAAAAAACCGGTATCGACGGTAATTTCGATACATAAGGTTTTATTGTTTTCCTGTAGTGGATCTGCTGTCCGCGGCTGGCATCGCCAGTTCCATGAAGGCCTCGGGACATGCTCCTTCCAGTGTTCCTTCCTATGCTCCCTAGATTGTGGCGCTAGCCTCATAGCCCAAAGTAGTGCCTGGAGCTCCAGCCTACACATCTGCTTTCCACCCAGCGGTGAAGAACGTGACAAAAAGAGTTCCTGCCGTGGCTCAGCGATAACAAAGCTGACTAGCATCCACGAGGACTTGCTCAGTGGGTTAAAGGATCCAACATTGCTGTGAGCGGTGGTGTAGGTCAAAGATGTGGCTTGGATCTGGCGTTGCTGTGGCGGTGGTGTAGGCCGGCAGCTATAGCTCCAGTGTGACCCTTAGTCTGGGAACGTCCATGTGCCTCAGGTGCAACCCTTTAAAAAAAAAAAGAAGAATGTGACAAAGAAGGCAGTGCCTCCTCCCTTGTCAGAAGCCCCATCCAGTATTTTCTAGGATTTGGTCGCATGGCAACAGCCAGCTACCAGGGGTGGCAGTGCCTGTAGTCATTTGGCTGGGGAGGCAACGGGCTTAGCTAAGACCCAGTATCTCATTATTAAAGAACAGGAGAGGGGGTGTCGGGCAGTGATGAGCTGAAGGATCCGTTTTTATAGATTTCTTTTTAAAGGGGTTGGTTGATGACCTTAGGGGACAGTAGGGCCCCCTTTCCTGGCCCGAGTGCTTCAGAGTCCCTGCTCTGCAGTTTCACACGTGCTGACATTAGGCTCCTTTTTCCAGGAGTCGGTCCTGTAGCTCAAAGGTGCACCATTGGGTTTCAGGGTGTCTTTTCTTTTTTCTTTTGCGGCTGCCCCCATGGCATATGGAAGTTCCCCGGGCCAGGGATCACATCCAAGCTGGAGCTGTGATCTATGCCACAGCTGTGGCAATGCTGAATCCTTAACCCATTGAGTGAGGCCAGGGATCGAGCCCTCATCCTCATGGGTGCTAGTCAGGTTCTTAACCTGCTGACCCCAGCAGGAACTTCTCCTTGGCCTTCCTTGGGTCCAGCCTCTGCCTCCGACCCCCATGGCCGCCTGCCCCCTGGCATCTGTCTTTGGGTGCCTTTCTCCCATCTATCTCTTCTTGTAGGAACATCTGTCATATGGGCGCAAGGGCTGCTCTACTCCAGTATGACCTAAGCTTTTTTTTTTTTTTAAATGATTTTTATCTTTTCTATTATAGTTGACTTACAGTGTTCTGTCACTTTCTACTTTTTTAAAATGATTTTTACTGACCTCATCTTAACTGACATTTTTTTTTTCTCCTTTTGACTGTGCCCGTGGCATGCAGAAATTTCCAGGCCAGGGATCAAACCCACGCCACAGCAGTGACAATGCCAGATCCCTAACCTGCTGTCACGCCAGGGAATTCTATTAACTTACATTTTAATTTCAGCTGCAAAGACCCTATTTCCAAATTTCACCTTTTCAGGTATCCAGAGTTGGGACTTGAACGTCTTTGGGGGGACATAGGTCATCCCCAAACCGCACACGGCCTGCTCAAGGCTCCGGCCCGGCCCCACCTACTGAATCCGACTCCGCATTTTAACAGGCTCCAGGCTGATCGTGTGCACATCCAAATTTGAGGAACTCTGGCCTGGAAGGGCGAGTGCCACGGTTCCGAGGGGTCAATGCTAACATGATCTGATGGTTCCAGTGGAGTCCGAGCCTGGATTAAATCCGGAAGGCTGTGGGTTTAATGGCTGAGAATCGCCTGGAAGAAGGCGGACCCCCAGCAGGGCATGAGTGGCAGGGCACTTGCTCCCGCTGGCCTGACCCAGGTGTGGCTGTGCCAAGACGTGCAGATGCAGTTGTGGGTGGCCCCTTGCGTCCCAGTGAGGGGGGACCTACAGATGGGGTGCACTGGGAGAGGGCCAGCGAGTCAAGGAGAAGCCCAGAGGGGCACTGTTGACACCCCCACATTTGCTACTTTTTTGTTGCTTTTTGCCCAGCTTTATTGAGATATAGTTGACACACAACGTTGTGTGAGCTTAAGGTATACAACCATACCTACTTTATTTATTTGTGTCTTTTTAGGGCCACACCCTGGGCATATGGAAGTTCCCATACTAGGGGTCGAATCAGAGCTACAGCTGCCGTCCTACACCACTGCCACAGCCACAGCCATGCGGGATCTGAGCGCCGACTTCGACCTATACCACAGCTCACGACAATGCTGGATCCCCAACCCACTGATCGAGGCCAGGGATTGAACCCGCATCCTCATGGATACCAGTTAGATTCGTTTCTGCTGCACCACAGAGGGAACTCCCACACTACCTACTTTTGAATGAATGTTTGATAGATCAAAGTTTTAAAGTTTACAACTAGAAATAACTTCCTTAAAATGCACATGTCCTGTTGAGGCAGTTAGCTTCTTGAAATACTGGAGTCACAAATGACAGCTGTCTTTTCCCCGGAAGGACGAGGAGAGGGAGTTCCCGTCGTGGCGCAGTGGTTAACGAATCCAATGAGGAACCATGAGATTTTGGGTTTGATCCCTGCCCTTGCTCAGTGGGTTAAGGATCCGGCGTTGCCATGAGCTGTGGTGTAGGTTGCACATGTGGCTCAGATCCCGCGTTGCTGTGGCTCTGGTGTAGGCTGGCAGCTATAGCTCCTATTCGACCCCTAGCCTGGGAACCACCATATGCCGCGGGAGCTGCCCAAGAAATGGCAAAAAGACAGAAAAAAGAAGGATGAGGAGAGCGGGATTGGGGGACAGGTCTTGGCCAACATCTGGCTCCATCCGGTTCTATGAAATAGGATGGAAGCTGCCACTTAGGGGTTTGCATGTTGACTGCCCCCCCCTGCCACCCCCTGGTGGAGCTCCAAGGGAGTTGTGCCCTCACTGCTTTGTGTGAAAGAGCAGAGGCTGGATCCAGAAGGACAAGCCCCATGTGGACATTCACAGTCTATGTAACTGAAGGCACGAGACCCAGTTTCCTGCTGACAAGGCGAGAAATCAGATCACTTACGTTTCGTGCTGTTGGGAGACTCAGACCCCCTGGAACTGCCTCTGCTGGCATCTGCACAGTCACTGTTGCTCGGATGGTGTTTAGAACCTGGCAGATGGGAGTTTCTGTTGGGGCTGAGCAGTAACGCACCTGACTAGTATCCATGAGGTTCGATCCCTGGCCTCGCTCAGTGCATTAAGGATCCAGCTTTGCCGTGCGCTGCTGTGTAGGTCACAGATAGGGCTCAGATCCTGCATTGCTGTGGCTGTGGGGTAGGCCCAGCTGTAGCTCCGATTCACCCCCTAGCCTGGGAGCTTCCATGTGCCGCAAGTGCAAGAACCTAGCAGGTGTCTGTGTGAAGGAGCCTCGTTCTTGGAGCACCTGTTGACCAGCGCATCGGGCTGTGAGACACGGCTGCTGTTCTCAGCATGTGCTGATGCAGAGGCAGGGCGTCTATCTGCAGGCCATCCTAACGACTACAGGGCGGCGAGGGCACGCCAGGGGATGCTGTGCGTCAGGGCTCCAAGGGTCAACACAGCATGAGGTCATGGGGGCGCCGATGGTTGGGGAGGCCTCTATGGAGTAACTGAGACTCAAGGCAGCTTCTGTGAGACAAAGCTAAGCAAACGGAGGCATCAGGATGGGCTCCCAAGGACCAGGCGGCGGCTGAGCATCTCTGGCTGTCTTCCAGGGCGACCTGATTGGTGGCAGGGGTATCGGAGGAAGGCTGGGCGCACAGACTTGATCGAGAAGATCAGAATTCAATGGAGCGAATGGGTGATCTGTTTCTCTGAAATTCTAATGAGGGGGAGCTGTGGAGTCTGCGATTTTTCTCTTCTGTGCTGTCTCTGCAAACCAATGAAGTGTTATTGCGTCTACACATCACCACGTATACTGGCAATAAGCAGAAGGCCTATTTAGTTTTTTGCCTTTGGGCTTTTAATGCAAAATCAGTTTATTGACTCTTATTAAGCTATTAGTGCATGTTGGATATTAACCTCTATTTTTCTTTCAAACCCTCTCCTACTTCCCCTTTTTGAGGAGTCTCTTGTGGCTTTAAAAATGGTGAATGCAGGTCCTCTAGGAGGCAGAGGAATAAACCAGATGCTCGCTAGACATTTCTTGGACCTTCCAAGAACTTTCTTTTTTTTTCTTTGTAGGGCCACATCTGCAGCACATGGAAGTTCCCAGGTGAGGGATTGCATTGGAGCTGCAGCTGCTGGCCGACACCACAGCCACAGCAACATGGGATCTGAGCTGCCTCTGTGAGTTACACCACAGCTTACAGCAATGCAGGATCCTTACCTCACTGAGGGAAGCCAGGGATCGAACCTGTATCCTCACAGAGACAACATCGGGTCCTTAACCTGATGAACCACAGCAGGAACTTCAAAATATTTTAATTAATTAATTAACTTACATTTTTTTTGGCTGCACCTATGGCATATGGATGTTCCTGGGCCAGAGACGGAATCCAAGTTTGAGCCACATCTGTGACCTATGCCACAGTTATGGTGACATTGGATCCTTAACCCAATGTGACAGGCCAGGGGGATGGAACCGGCAATGCCACAGAGACAACACCAGATCCTTAACCCATTGTGCCACACTGGGAACTCCTGCAAGAACTTTCTGATTGAATTATTAAATTCTTTGAGGCTTCTAATTTCTATGATCTAGCATCAGCTTTATTAATTCTTTATTAGCCTGTTAAGAAGTAGTACATTGAGGAATATCACTCAGCCATAAAAAAGAATGAAATCATGCCATTTGCAGCTATATGGGTGGACCTAGAGATGGTCATACTAAGTGAAGCAAGTCAGACAGAGAAAGACAAATCCCATATGATATCACTTAGAGGTGGAATCTAAAATAGGACTCAAATGAACTTTTCCACGAAACAGAAACAGACCCACAGACATAGAGGACAGACTTGTGGTGGGAAGGGGGAGGGATGTGGGGGAGAGATGGATGGGGAGTTCGGGATTCGCATGTGCAAGCTATAACAGACAGGACGGATAAACAACAGAGCCCTCCTGTACAGCACAGGGGACTATATTCAATATCCTGCGATAAATGAGAATGGAAAAGAATATAAAAAAGAATGTATATGTATGTATAACTGGGTCAACTTGCTTGCTGTGCACCGGAAACTAATGCAACTCTGTAAATCAACTATATTTCAAGAAAAAAAATAAATAAGCAAAGACCTCTGACCCAAAAGAACTGATCCCACCGAGAACTCAATGGCAATAGCCCTGCTGTAAGAGGCCCCGAAGGCATTGGCAGATCAGATGAACGGCACTTTCTAAAACAGGGAAGGCAGTTCATGGTGCCTGTGAGGTTCTGTTTTGTGTCCCCTTGGCTGGGCTCTGGTGCCAAGGGGTGTGGTCAAACACTAGTCTAGATGTTGCCATGAGGGGTTTTGTAGCTGTGATTGACAGCTTGGCTCCATTGACGGGAAGGAGACCTTCCATAATGTGGGCGGGCCTCATCAGTTGAAGGCTTCAAGAGCCACAACCCGAGTTTTCTGGGGAAGAAGGAACTCTGCCTTTAGACTGAAACATAGAAGAACTGCCTGAGCTTCCAGCTTGCTCGGCTGTGCTGCCGATTTCAGACCCAAGACAGCAGCACCAGCTCTTACCTGACTTGCTAGCAGGTTCAGTAACCCTGCGAGCTTCAGATGTGCCAAGAAACACCAACCACACGAGTGGATTCCTTTAAATGAATCCCTCCCTGGGAGCTGCGCTGTGGCTGCCGTTTCAGGGTCCCGCGTGGTCTCTGCGGGGTACGGGTTCCATCTCCTCACGTCCTCAGGCACCTGTACCTCTCCTGTTGGGCCTGCTTCTCTGGGAGCCCTGACTGACACATCACGCCTCAGGCGCAGGGCCTCCTGGGTACTTGCTGGCGATGCTCTTTCCTCCCGAGCCGGATGCGGCCTGGCCTCCGATGCACCTGGAGGAGGCCGAGACTCTGGTCGTTACAAGTCAGTGCTGGAGAGGGAACCTGTTTGCTGTTCCGATGCCAGGGGACAGCCTTTGTGGACGTTGGCTCATCGAAACAACTGTTCTCATAGGAAGGAGCGTGGAATTCATTTTTCAGCTAATGTGCGTGGGCTCTGATGCCCAAGTCCTGGGTTTAACATTCCGGGGGTCAGAGATGGATAAGGCACAGGGAAGGAAACGATCTGAGCCCAGCGCTTCTTTTCACCCACCTGCCTGGGAGCTGGCTGGGGGCAGAGGCAAGGAAGTGGTAGAGGCAGGAAGGGCATCGCGAGTTCCCGTGACCTGCACCACCTGCTACTCTTGATAAGCCGCAGAGACGGGAGGGAGGCAGGGCAGCCTGAGCTGATGGGCCAGAGGGAGCGGAGCACACGGGCCCCTGGGAGCTTGAAGCCAGAGCAGCCTGGGCTCATGGAGTAAAAGCAGTGCTCACCCCATCCTGGGTTTTTAACACTACTGTTCACCCCCAGCCTCTTCAAGTCAACTGGCTGTTACATGATCAGACCTGCAGTTGTGAGCTACACCCTAACTGGGGCAGGGCTGGATCCTTCAACCCACTGTGCCAACCCGGAGATCCAACCTGCGTCCTTGGTGCTGCAGAGACACCGCTGATCCTCTTGCACCACAGTGGGAACTCCAGAGTCGAGTTTTTAAGCAGAAAGGAAGGCGAACCAAGGCAGATGCAGTAGCAGTGATGGGCGAGGCTCTGGCGTGTGGGGTGTGGTTGAAATAACCAATGATGCCGTTAATACGCGAGGAGAAGCTTTTGCATGAACAGCAGCCCAAGATCAGAGATTAATTTTTTTAATGTTTTCTAACAAGAAAAATGAAGCAAATAAGTTCCAATGATGAGGAAATAATGAAGACCTTGCACGAGCAGCTCATCGCCAGAGGCAGGTAAGGGCTGTGGGGGTGCACATCCGCGGGCGCAGACACAGGCGTCTCCAGGCACCAAGGGAATCGGCTTGCTCGCTTTTTTTTTTTGTCCTATTGCCTCTTCTAGGACCACACCTGCGGCATATGGAGGTTCCCAGGCTAGGGGTCGAATCGGAGCTACAGCTCCGGCCTACACCACACAGCCACAGCAACGCCAAATCGAGCCGCATCTGCGACCTACACCATAGCTCATGGTAATGCCGGATGCTTAACCCACTAAGGGATGCCAGGGATGGAATCCACATGCTCATGGATACTAGTCGGGTTCGTTACCGCTGACCCACACGGGGCACTCCCCCCGAGTCACAGGATATTGAACCTGCTTAGTTCCCTGTGCTCTGCGGTAGGGCCTTGTTTATCCCTCCCACATATAACACGTTGGCATCTGCTAACCCCAAACGCCCAGTCCAGCCTTCCCTCCCCCTTGGCAACCACAAGTCTGTTCTCTGTGTCTGTGAGTCTGTTTCAGTTTTGTAGATGAGTTCATTTGAGTCCTATTTTAGATTCCACATACAAGTGATAAAATATTTGTCTTTCTCTGACTTATTTCACTTCATATGAGATAAGCTCTAGGTCCATCCCTGTTGCTGCAAATGACATTCTTTCATCCTTTTTTATGGCCGAGTAATATTCCATACACACCACATCTTCCTGTCCATTTCTCTGTTGAAGGACATTTAGCTTGTTTCCATGTTTTGGCTCTTGTGAATAGTACTGACTAGCATATCCTTAATAAACAATGCTGATTTTATCTTTAGCAGAATCCCTAAGGATTAGCTTTTTTTTTTTTTTTTTTTTTGGACACACCTGAAACATATGGAAGTTCCCAGGCCAGGGACTGAATCTGAGCCCAGAGATACGACTTGAGCAGTTAGAGACAACCCCCAATCCTTAACCTGCTGCAACACAGCAGGAACTCCCAGCATTTTGTTTTTTGTTTTTCTTTTCACAATCCAAATAAAATAATTCTGGGAATTTCCTGGCAGCCTAGCGGTTCAGGATTTGTTGTTGTCACTGCTGTGGTGTGGGTTTGGTCCCTGGGCTGGGAACACCTGCATGCCTCAGGTGTGGCAAAAACAGTTCTGGCTTTCATTTCCAATATTTGTGGAGGACTAGCATCTGATTGAAACTTTGATGATTTTGTGGGCAGAGGGGGGTTACATGCTCACATTTGTCCATGCATGGAAGCTGAAAACTCTTACTTATTTTTAAATTTGATATGGTGATAGAAAGGACGCCGGATGGAATGACTCAGTTAGGAACTTGGCAGGCCAGCTTGAATAATCTGCCGTATTTATATTCTTCAATATCTTGCCCCAGCAGAAATAACAGCGGTGCCCTCCGTCATGAAATATTGCTCATACTTGGATGAAGGGATGGGTTTGCCAGAAAGCTGATCTAGAATATGTATTGAGAAAAAATTTAAATAACCCAGGAACACAGTACCTGTTTGCCTGTATCATGACATAATGAACAAATGTAAATGATTAGCCCCATTCATGCCAAATTAGATTCATAAAAAAAATTCACTGCCCTCAATTCCAACGAGGGTGAAATGTTATATTACACTCAAGGCATTTAATGAGTGTTTTATTTTGCACAGAGAGAGAGAAAGTATTCGCCGACGGGAAAGTCGTTTCTGCCGAGACGAGTCTGCACAACAAGCCTCGCTGAGATGACCCTGATCTCCCGTCCCTTCCCCGTGTGTCTCCAGTCATTTCCCCGAAACCTACCGCCCCTACAATGCCAATTCCCCTTTTTCTTTTTTGCTTCATCATTTTGCCAGTTTTTTTCCCTTTGTTAAAATGGTATATAAGCCCCACGTCTGCTCATTTCTTTTTTTTTTTTTGTTGTTGTTGTTGCTATTTCTTGGGCCGCTCCCTTGGCATATGGAGGTTCCCAGGCTAGGGGTCCAATCGGAGCTGTAGCCACCGGCCTACACCACAGCCACAGCAACACAGGATCCGAGCTGTGTCTGCAACCCACACCACAGCTCACGGCAACGCCGGATCCTTAACCCACTGAGCAAGGGCAGGGCCCGAACCCGCAACCTCATGGTTCCTAGTCGGATTCGTGAACCACTGCGCCACGACGGGAACTCCATATCTGCTCATTTCTTTGGGGGGTTTCACTTCTTTTCCAGAAAGCCCCACTGAGCACATAGAAATATTATCATCAAATAAAATTTGTATGCTTTTCTCCCATTTAAAAAAAGACATTTTGGGAGTTCCCATTGTGGCTCAGCAGTTAATGAACCCGACTAGGATCCATGAGGATGTGAGTTTGATCCCTGGCCTCGCTCAGTGGGTTAAGCATCCGGCATTACCCTGAGTTGTGGTGTGGGTCGCAGACACAGCTTGGATCCCACATTGCCGTGGCTGTGGTGTAGGCCGGCAGCTGTAGCTCCAATTCGACTCCATAGGGAGTTTCCATATGCTGCAGGTGCAGCCCTAAAAAAGCAAAATAATAAAAAAAGGCGTTTCTTTCCATCTTTGCTAAATATACACTGGTTGAATATTGAAGACTTGCTCTGAAGAGGCACCTGATTTTCCTGGCATAACCTCATCTCTCTGCCTGGCTGTTTCGGGATGACCTGGGCCGGCCCTGCTGTGTCTCTGTCCATGCTCCCTCTTACCCCTTTCTGTACACCCCTCCCATTCTGCCTCCCCCCCCCGCCCATCTCTATTCCTCTCATACTTGACTTCCTAAAGCTGTTTTTGTGGCCCTGAAGATGGTCGCAGCCAGTTTTCAAATAGGGTTGTCAGATAAGACAGGACACTCAGTTAAACGGACATTCCTGATGAACAACAAATAATTATTTAGCCTAAATATGTCCCATGCAATATTTGGAATATGCCCCAAATATTGCATGGGACATATTTAGGCTAAAAAATTATCTATCATTTATCTATCTATCTGTAAGTTATTTTATAGCCGCACCTGCAGCATATGAAAGTTCCTAGGCTAGGGGTCAAATTGGAGCTGCAGCTGCTGGCCTACGCCACAGCCACAGCATCGCCAGATCCGAGCTGCATCTGCAACCTACACCACAGCTCATGGCAATGCCGGATCCTTAATCCACTGAGCGAGGCCAGGGATCGAACTCGCATCCTCATGGATACTAGTCCGGTCTGTAAACTGCTGAGCCAGAACGGCAACTCCAGGCAGGTCAGTCGTTGGTGTGTAATTTAACAAAATCACCTCTTTCGTTAGTGAAGACAAGACCCTGGATGGTAACTAACCCATGGTACAGAATCCTGTCCTGCCACATCATGCGGCCTTTCACGGTGCTTATGAGGCCCGACTTTCCTCTGTTAGTGAGCACCCAGGAAGGCCAAGGGCCTTTCCCCCCACCTTCTGCTTCTCCAAACCACAGGAAGCTTTCACTGGGTTCAACTTGTGTCTTCCATTAATTAGTACATACTGGCGTTTAAAAGCCCTGAGCTGAAAATGTGGAGCCAGGACTTTAACCCTGGGTCCTCACTTATGAGTTATGTGAACCTCAGTGTGTTTCTTATCCTCTGACCCTCAGTTTTGTGGTCCCCACTCGGAGGATGTAGCTGGAGCTGTCGGGGTTGTTGGGACGCTGATAGGGATGAAGGGTGCTAGACGGCCGTTCTCTGGGGACCCAGTCCTCCGCTCTCTTCCTTGACTTCGCTGTGCGACTCCTTAGGTTTCCAGGGATGGGAGCGTGTTCCCCCGCCCGCAAGGTGCTTGATTCCCCAGGCCCTGCGGTCAGTTCCTTCTGACCCTTGGAAGCAGGTTCCCGGGCTGCCGGTCCCAGAGGCGGACGGCAGAGGGCGCCCCGGCACCGCCGACCGCTCCGGTTACAAAGCGCTGAGATCACTACCGACCCTCAGAGGGCGCTTCTGAGTTGAGATCTGAAGGAACCGAGGACAAATTACACGCATTAACCCTTCCAGGTTACTCAAAACCCTTATCACAGCGCAGAGTGATAATGAACAAGAAGGGATTATTTGGGTGACAGAGAGCAAACTATTTTGCGACTTTACCTTCAGAGAGAACATGCTGGTAAAGCCCTCCCAGCCCTTTGGAAATAAGAATTCAGAGCCAAGGGCAAGTCCAAGGGCCTCCACCTCTGCTGATTGTACACCCAGCAGCCTCTCTGTGCGGGGTTTGCCAGGGAAGTGGGTCGGACGCCGGGACCCAGGACGGCTCGTGTGACCCTCGCCAGACCCCGTGCTGGGAGCCCTCCTCTCTCAGAGCTGCAGTGTCGGTCTGTCTGTCACTCATACACACGCCCCTCGGACAGTCCAATCAGAGGGGAGGAAGGGGCTGCACCCGCACTGTAGGAACGACCCCGGAGCCGAGAAAGAGGTCAGCTCAGCCCAACGGTTAGTGTGCACCCGTGGATGCTTCTGAAGGAGGAAGCAATGTGGTTGCTTCTCACCATTTAAGGGGCATGAAGTTGTATTTTAGCTTAAAATGGTTACAGTAAGGACTTGGTAATGAATAAGTAGAGCTAATTGAGTCATTTGGATTATTTTTTGTTTGTTTGTTTTTTGCTTTGTAAGGCTGCTCCTGTGGCACATGGAAGTTCCCAGGTTAGGGGTCGAATTGGAGCTACAGCTCCTGGCCAACACCACAGCCACAGCAACGCCAGATCCGAGCCGCGTCTTCGACCTGCACCACAGCTCATGGCAGTGCCAGATCCTTAACCCACTGAGCGGGGCCAGGGATCGAACCTGCATCCTGGACCCTCGTTGGGTTCATTTCCACTAAGCCATGACGGACAGTCCATGGAAATTTTATGTAAGGTGCCATCTCTGAGATGCTGTCTATATGTAAAGACGAGGTTCTCGTACTTTGCACATTTAACGGCTGGTAGTGGTTGAAGCATTTCCCCAGCGCATCCGGTTATTGGTAAGGGTGCGTGTGCCTGGTGGGCAGGGAGAGTGGGCAGATGGTGAGGCTGGGGTGAGGGCGGCGCCCCGCCCCCTTTCAGGTGATGGAGGTCTTTGTCGCTGGGACTCCTCAGGTGAGGGGGCAGAGGCCTGGGGGCTGAAGAGCACCTGGGAACCCCCCCGGGCAGCTCTGCCATTTGCTGTGATGCTTGGGGACAGGCTGTCCTGGTGTGTGGGACACGTGGGCACGGATCCAAATGGCAGAGGCAGCCTATGCAAGGATGTGGCCTTGGCTGGTGGGAGGGGAACCGTGGTTCTTCCTGGATGTGAGCCCTCTTGGCTGGGCTTCTCGTTTCTCTCCCCTGGGCTGCGCCCCGGGATGGCTTCCCCAGGGCGCTGCTGACGCCCCAGCACAGGAGGCTCAGGGCGGGGGGGATGCCTGGGTGGTGGGCTGTGGGTGCTGGGGGAGCAGAGGGTGGGGGGACCATCCACTCCCATGCTGCGGCCCAGGGGGGTCCTTCTGCCCCCTCCACTGCCCACAATGCCTCCCTCTCCCCTCGCTTCTCTGTCCCATCCTGCGTCTGGGACATCTGCTTTGTCCTGTGGGGTGTTAGCCGCGCTCGTGGTCCTAGCCACCCGCTTGCTCACAGGCGCCTGGCTCCGCACTGACCGGCTGGAGCTGCGTCTCCGCCAACCAGCCCGCCCAGCATCAAGCGGGCCCCGTGGGACATGGGAGGAAATATTAGGGCCTGTTCTTGACCCTTAAGCTTTTGTATCTTATTAGGGAAAGTCTATGTGTTAGCATGTAATCAAGGCTAGGACTCTGGTCTGTCTACAAGTGCTGCAGGATTGCTGAGGAGAAACCAGAGTGAAATTTTGGTGTGTGGCTGGGCTGGGAGTGTCAGGTGAAAAAGTTTTGGAGGGGAGCCTGGGTGGGGTGCTGGAGCGGCTTCATTGTCTGTTGGAGAGACTGGGGTAAGCGGTCTGCCAATGGTCATAGGGTCTGCCAAGGCAATGGCAATAGGGAGTGCCAACGGTTGTAGGGTTTGCCAGTGGTCATAGGGTCTGCCAAGGCAATGGCAATAGGGAGTGCCAATGGCCATAGGGCATGCTAGTGGTCATAGGGCATGCCAAGAATTATAGGATATGCCAGTGGTCACAGGGCATGCTGGCAGTCATACAGCATGCCAGTGATTATAGGGTTTGCCAGTGGTCACAGGATGTGCCATATTTGGGGCTACCTCCTTTCTCTGGACCAGATCATCCTTTGACTTCTTTTAATAACAATGGGGAAAAAATGTCAAGATACCAAGATATAGAACCTGGGAGTTCCCCTGTGGCTCAGCAAGTTAAGGATCCAGTATTGTCACTGCAGTGGCCCGGGTCTCTGCTGTGGCACAGGTTGGACCCCTAGCCCAGGAACTTGCACATGCTGCAGGCATGGCCAAAAATAAAGATTCTTTAAAAGAAAAAAAGCCCATTGTCTGAACATTTCTTGCCTCTCAACTCTTGTTGAAGAGTTAAATGAAAAGGACAAGATAAAGAACCAGCTCCTGTGGCCGAAGGCCCTCTGTGCTCTGGCGAGGGCGGGGCTCGGTTTCTGGCTTGTTTCCCTCCTGGGCCCTGCAACCAGGAGGGCACGTGGAGGTGTCGGAGCAGCACTGTACCCCAGGGGTGCACAGAGGCACACCGGGCTTCCTCATGGGACAGGAGGACAGAAGCCCGGCCCCTTCCAGCAACACCCCATAGGGGTTCTCTCCATTCCCGACGTGTTTTCAGCATTCGAGACTTGAGATGAACAGAGCACACGTCCCTCTGCCTTGTTCAGACTGCGCATGGGGCCTTCCTCCCTAATCTATGGCTTTTCTCTGCGCAGAGCTGGTCCTCCTTGGAGAAGTCCGGTGACCGCTTTCTTCTCTCCGGTCTCTGCGTATCGGCAAGAGCCAGCAAGCAGGCTTTCCCACCTCAGGGCCCGTAATCAGAAGATAAGCAAGTGGCAAAAAGTCAAATACACAACAAAAGACAAAAGACAAAAAAAAAAAAAAAAAGGAGTTCCCGTCGTGGCGCAGTGGTTAACGAATCCGACTAGGAACCATGAGGTTGCGGGTTCGGTCCCTGCCCTCGCTCAGTGGGTGAACGATCCGGCGTTGCCGTGAGCTGTGGTGTAGGTTGCAGACGCGGCTCGGATCCCGCGTTGCTGTGGCTCTGGCGTAGGCCGGTGGCTACAGCTCCGATTCGACCCGTAGCCTGGGAACCTCCATATGCCGCGGGAGCAGCCCAAGAAATAGCAACAACAACAACAAAAGACAAAAGACAAAAAAAAAAAGTCAAATACATTCAAGGGCTGAGCTGCTGACACTGGCCGCGTGGGTGCACCTCCAGCCCTTCCTCCAGGGGGTCCCCGTGGGGCTGGGCCCCTCTCTGGCCTGGCAAGGACCGGGCAAGGACCAGGCACCCCCCCCCCCCATTTCCGGTGGGAATGAGGCCCAGCGTCCAGGAGCAGTGTGGTGGGCCCTGCGGTCAGCTCTGCGGGCCCCGCCTGCTCCCAGGGGAAGCGAAAAGGATTACCTAGCACCTGAGGGCTTCTGTCCCTTGTGTGTGTGCTGGCGGGGAGGGGGTCCCCGGTAGCCACAATGATACGGTTTATCTTGTTTGCAGATTGTGTCGACTTAGATGCTGGCGTCCCCATGTCCTAGGCCTGCCATTAAAAGGCCGCCGTGGCCGGGGCAGCTTCGACAAGACAGATTTCTCTGCTCCTGCCTCTGGAGGCTGGAAGTTGCAGATCGAGGTGTGGGCCAGGTTGGGGCCTTTGGGGGCCTGTCTCCTCCCCTGTAGGCTTGTGTGTCTTCGTCGTCACACTGACGTCTCTCTGGTGTCTCGTCTGCACGTCTGTCTCTGTGTGCAGTCTTCTCCCTTTGCAAAGGGCACCAGCCCTATTGGATTCAGGCTCCCCTAGCGACCTGATTTTAACTCGATTGGCTCTGCCACCACCCTATTTCCAAATAAGATCAGATCTCGGTCCTGGGGGTCAGGGCTCCGGCACATGCGTTTTGGGGAGGCCAGAGTTCCATCCCCAGCCACTGGCGGGGGTGGGTGAAGTCACTCTTAATCCTTCTCCCCGTGTGTGGGGGTGTCTTGGTCTATATTTACGCTTCTGTCTAAATCCAAATAATTTGCAACAGTGGCAGGGTGCTTCTCGAGACCGTGCGAGTGGCGCGTGGAAATTCCTTCCTGTAACAGGTCAGGGTCATGACCTGTGAACACGGGAGGCGGGTGCGGGCACGCAGTGGGTCTCTGTCCCCTGGCACACACGCGCCTCCCTCGTAAGGATGCTCTGGCCCCTGGACCTTTAACTTCTATCGGGAGCTGAAGGCCCCGGACTCTACAACCCCGCTCCAGCCCTTAAGCACGACTCAGGCTGCTCTTTCGTGTCCCTTCCTGAACAAAAGGAACCTTCTCTTTCAAGCCTGGAGTCAATGACGTCCTTTCTGAGGGCAAAAAGTCAAATACGTCCAAGGGCTGAGCTTCTGACATGGGCCGGGCCGCATGGATGCACTTCCCACCCTTTTCTCCAGGGGGTCCGCGTGGGGCCGCGTGCCCCGCTGGCCCGGCAAGGACCGGGCAAGGACTGGGCAAGGGCCAAGCAGCCCCCAGGTGATCCCCCAGGCGACTTCCCCTGCGGGAGGGAGAGCGGCGGCTGCGGCTGCTGGGGGGGAGGCGGAAGGCGGAGGGGTGGCTTTAGGAAACTGTTTGCAGATTTTCTTTTTTCATCTTGGAAGCCATCTGCCAGTGTAATCTAAACTGTTTTTCCAAATTAAATCCTGTCCAAACCCTCCAGTGTAGAGATGCAGATGGTGTTTGGGTTTCAAGCCATATTTCAGGGTGATTTGCGTAGAACTGCGTTTGTAAGAAGCGGCCAGGGTGCCCCCCGCCCCCACCCCGCTGAAAGTAACGTAATGTCTTTTCTCTCCAAGGACATCTTGGTGACCCCATGTTGCTCTGGTTTTGGCCAAAATGCTCTCCTGCGACCCCCTCCTCTTTCCCTCTTCTCCCAGTAACAGTGTGTTTCAAACGAGCCACCCATGCAGGATGTGCGCCCTGCCCTGACCCGTGGGAAGGGGACAGGTCCGTCACCTGGTTAGGGATCCACAGGGAGGGTCTTTTCTTCTTTGCTTGTGCGCGCTTTTTGCGCTCCCGCGCCCTCCTGCGGGAGGAAGGAGCCTTGTCTCCATCTCCCGTGTTCGTGTGTCTCATTTTCCGACACTGACGATCCGGGCCGTGTCCCCAGCGCCCCCCGCCCCCCGCCCAGCCCATCACGATGCAGCCCCTGGGCCCTGGGGACCCCCGCGTCATCTGAGAAGGTCGCAGAGTCCGAGTGTCTGACCAGCCGTCAAACAGGACAACCGTGCAGCTCCCTCGTATAGCTCCACACTTCTGGAGTTTTCCACGGGCAGTCTCTGAGGAGATTCTGAGAAGGCACAGCTCATTTGTGCCAAAATTCTCATCAGACTCTTCTGCCCCTCTGTCACCCCGAAGGATGCCGAGAACAAAATTAGAGCTAACGGTGTGTCTGGCTGCAGTCACCTGCTGCTTCATGGGGCCGCATCCTGGGGCTGCCACTCAGGAGGTCCTTTGAGAGACCACACCCCCAAACCCACTGAAGAAGAGCGTGTTTCCCGCTGGCCCCCTCCTGCGTTCATTATTTTATTTGTGTCCCTAAAAGTGGCCACGAGTTTTCATCACTCTACCGGCTTCTTCTCTTGGGGAGGGAGAGGGGCCACAGGTGGTCCAGGAAGCAGAGGCAGACCCGAACGTGGGGGCATGGGATGCAGAAGGCCTCAGAGGCTCCTGTCGAGGGTGGGGGCGGGGGGTGAGGCTCTCAGGAGGCCTGGAGGGGCAGGGCTGCGGCAAGACGGTGGTGGAGGGGGGACAAGTACTGGGGGAAGGGAGGTGGTGCCGAGCCCTGCAGGACGGTGGGGGCTGGACCCGCCGGGAGAGCCCCACCACCCCGGGGTGGGGGTGAAGTGGGCCCTGGGGAATTTTTGGGTGGCCTGGGGCAGGGCGTGGAAGGACACTGAGGGGCTGATTGTGAAGAAGGGGGCGGCTCCCAGCTCCTGGACCCCCGCTGGGAGGCCGGACACTGATCAATGTCCTCCACGTGCCAGGCCCGCCTTCAGGGGCTCCTGTATTCCAGGAGGTCACATTCAGACCAGCCCCTCCATTCTGATGATATGGTCCATGGAAACCCTCGGCAGAGCATCACACCCCGTGGTGAGTTTCTGGCCCGCTTTGAATGACAGGAGGTGTTGAGGGGCCTCAGGCTGGAGCTCCTACCTTCAGCGATCGACACCCCCACGGCGCCCAGCCTGGCTCGCCATCGCCGTTTCGCCATCGCCGTTTCTTCCAAACCTACCTGTCACCTGTCGCCTGAGGACGTTGCTAGGAGGGTAGTTAGCCGTCCGACAGACAGGGGTGGCTGACCTTCTGGGGTCAGGGTCACAACAACAGGACAGGTGACCTTCGTACATCGGCCTGATGACAAGCTGGCTTGGTTTCTCCTTATTTCCGTTGCCGTGTGCTGGGTCAGCTGACAGGGGCAGTTGCGACAGTCCCAGGTTGCAGAGCCCCAGCTGGCCCTGACTTGCAGGGTGGCCCTGGGACTGCAACGCAAAGGTGGCCAGTGCTCGATTTATGTGACACGCGTGTTCCTGGAAATTCACACGTTGTGGCAGATTTTCCCATGAAAAGTCGTGGCAGATGAGGCGTCTTGGGGTGACCTTCTACGTTTTTCTATCAATATAACATTTCCCACCAGTATTTGCACTAATCACATATTACATGACAATGAAAATACGTAACACATAGTGGGGGCGCTAAGAGGTCGGGTTCTGGATTGCGTCTGGGACCAAATTCTAGCCTTTTTCTTTCTAGTCAAAGATCTTTGGCAAGGTATTTTGCCTCTACAGTGTCTCACTCTCTCACCTGTCAGATGAAGGTAGTAATAGTTGCTGCCTCAGAAGTTTGTTTGAGAATTAAACAAGCATACCTGTTGATCAGTGCCTGGCTCTTGTAAATGCTTGATGACTTTTATTTTTTGTATTTTATTTTATTTTATTTATCTTTTTTAGGGCCGCACCCATGGCATATGGGGGTTCCCAGGCTAGGGGTCAAATCAGAGCTGAGGCTGCCGGCCTACACCCCAGCCACAGCAACGTGGGATCCAAGCCGCATCTGTGACCTACACCACAGCTCATGGCAACGCCGGATCCTTCACCCACTGAGAGAGGCCAGGGATCGCACCTGTGTCCTCATAGATGCTAATCAGATTCGTTTCCGCCGAGCCGCAGCGGGAACTCCTGCTTGATGACTTTCAAAGATGTTCTTATAAAATGAAAGGAACAAAGAGATACACATGCAGCTCCCTTTGGTTGTAGACGTGTGTGCGTCTTTCTGGAAAGATTCAGATGACTGGACGAAGACAGGGGTGACTCTTGGTGGTGGCTGAAGGAAGAAGGCATAGAGAAAGGAAGGAGCAAAAGGAGAGAAGGGCCAATGCGACGTCATCAGCACAGTGCGATGACGTCACGATGACCTCATCAAACAGCGGTGTTGCGGAAGAGATGGTGCTGTCCCTTCTTGAAGCTCAGACGCGTCCCCGGAGCAGAGGTGAAGCCACAGTTTTCACACGACTTCCCTGCCCCCTCGGGGCTGGTAAAGGCTGCCTGGTGTCTCCTTGCTCAAGTCTCTTTGTGGTATCAAATTTAATGGCAAAGAGAAAACCTTGAGCAGTTTCTTGACACAAGAACTTCCTGATTTCCTGACTTCCTGTCAGGCAAGGGGCAGACAGGAGAGAAGCCAGCCCCTCCGTGCAGCACAGGTGCGTCTAAAAGAGGGAGGTGACCGCAGGAGCAGGAGCGCCCCGCAGGGGTGAGGCACACCAGGGAGGGTGTCGCAGCCCAAGCACCGCAGTTCTGGCCGCTCACTCTGTCCTGCTGGCCAGCCTGCACGCAGGGGCTGCAGAAGATTCCAAAGCTTCCGTGAATACCACCCAACGAGTGAGGGCTGTTTATTCCCCGAGGCAGACACTGCTCCTGCGGGGCCAGTCGTCAAGGAGCATGCATGAAGACACTGTTCCACTGCTTTCTGAAATGAATGCTCCCACTTCCATGTTCATGTTCCTGGCCCAGCTGGCAAGAAGAAAGCTCTGGCCCTGTAATCTGAGATATTTTGTAAACTAGCAAGAAAATTGATTCAGTTTATACAGAGGCAATTTTAGTTGTAAGAGATGGGTGAGGTCAAAGTTACTGGATTAATTATAGCAAATTGGTGACTGCATTCAATTTTCTTTAGCAAACATTGTTCCCATCTCTTAAGAGGACAGGCATGCTTTTCTGCAAAAGCGCATTTCCACACATACAATTTCCTATAACAAGCATTTAAGGGAATCTGGAGTTAATCTAGATTTAAAGTTACAGGTAGGTAATGACAAATTCTTTGACGATGGAGGCTGGTGATGATCAGACAGAGAGCATATTAAATTTGACTCGAGGAGTTTCCTGGTGGCAGAGCAGGTTAAGGTTCAAGTGCTGTCACTGATGTGGCTTGGGTCACAGCTATGGCACCAGTTTGATCCCTGGCCTGGGAACTTCCACATGCCGTAGGTGTGGCCAAAGAACATTTTGTTTTCTTTCTTTTCTTTTCTTTTTTTTAAATCTTTTTCCAGGGCTGCACCCGTGGCATATGGAGGTTCCTAGGCTAGGAGTCTGATTGGAGCTGTAGCTGCCAGCCTACATCACAGCCATGGCAACGCCGGATCCTTAACCCACTGAGCGAGGCCAGGGATTGAACCTGCAACCTCAAGGTTCCTGGTTTGATTCGTTAACCACCACGATGGGAACTCCACCAAAAAAAAATTTTTTTTTTGACCTTAAAGGAAACCTAGTCCCTCTTGGCAGGGAGCATATTTTGTTCTTCTGCAAAGCATGTTGCTACAACATAAATGAAACTACAGGAAAGAAATGGTCAGGAGAATGTTTTCCGTATAATGCAAAACTTCACGTTTTTGTCAGTGATTTCTCTTAGCATGGAAACTAGCAAAAGAAAAGTAAACGAAACTCAAATTAAGCAGAAGAAAAGGGAACAATAAAGATAACAGAAATCCATGACCCAAGTAGCAGATAAACAATAAACGCCACCAAAAGTTATTTCTTTTTTTATGTCATTTTTATTTTTTATCCTGTTTTGTCTTTTTTTGCCATTTCTAGGGCTGCTCCCACGACATATGGAGGTTTCCAGGCTAGGGGTCGAATTGGAGCTGTAGCCACCGGCCTATGCCAGAGCCACAGCAACGCAGGATCCGAGCTGCATCTGCGACCTACACCACAGCTCACGGCAACGCCGGATCCTTAACCCACGGAGCGAGGCCAGGGATTGAACCCGCAACCTCATGGTTCCTTGTCGGATTTGTTAACCACTGTGCCACGACGGGAACTCCCGAAAGTTATTTCTTGGAGAAGATCAACCAAATGGATAAATATCTATCAAGACGGATTGGGAAATAAAGAGATAAAGCCCAAATTACCAGGATCAGGAATGAGAGAGAAATATCCCCCACGATAAGGATGAGAACAATTCACACCAAAAAAATCCCACAATTTAGATCAAATGAGTACATTTCTTGACAAACGTTCAACATTTACTTGACAAGGGCAAATATACCGAATAGCCCTGCATCTATGAAAAAAATTGAATGTGTAGTTAAAAATCTTCACCTAGGAGTTCCTGTTGTGGCTCAGCGGGTTAAGGACCTGATGTGGTTCCTCTGAGGACTTGGGTTTATCTTTTCAAATTCGTGGGTTTTTTCTTTTTTTTTTTTTCAGGTATGTACCCAGGAGTGGAATTTCTGGATCGTAGGGTAGTTCTGCTTGCAGCTTTCTGAGAAACCCCCGTGCCGTTTTCCGCAGTGGCCGCCCCAATTTACATTCCCAGCACATATGCACGGGTTCCCTTTTTCTCCACATCCTCACCAGCATTCGCTTTGTCTTTTTTGTTGTTGTTGTTGTTGTTGTTGTTGCTATTTCTTGGGCCGCTCCCGCGGCATATGGAGGTTCCCAGGCTAGGGGTTGAATCGGAGCTGTAGCCACCGGCGACGCCAGAGCCACAGCAACTCGGGATCCGAGCCACGTCTGCAACCTACACCACAGCTCACGGCAACGCCGGATCGTTAACCCACTGAGCAAGGGCAGGGACCGAACCCGCAACCTCATGGTTCCTAGTCGGATTCGTTAACCACTGCGCCACGACGGGAACTCCTTTCTTTTTTTTGTCTTTGTTGTTGTTGTTGTTGCTGAGCATTCGCTTTGTAGCCTGTTTGGTGATGGCCATGCTGACCCGGGTGAGGGGTTGTCTCCCTGTGGTTTTAATTTGCGTTTCTCCGACGACGAAGGATGTTGAACACCTTTTCATGTGCCCAGTGGCCGTCCGTGTAGTTTCTTTGGAAAAATGTCGACTCGGGTCTTGGGCTCCTTTTTTGGATTGAGTTGTGTTTTTATTACTTGAGTCGTGAGAGCAGTGAACTCCTTGTCAGTCGTATCCTTGGCAGATATTTGCTCCCATTTAGGAGGCTGTCTTTTCATTCTGTCAATGATAATATTTTTTTTGCTGCGCAAAAAAGCTTTTAAGATGAGTTGGGTCTCACTTGTTTATTTTTGTTTTCATTTCCTTTGTCTTAGGAGACAGATCCAAAAAAAAAAAAATACTGCTATGATTTATGTCAAAGAGAGTTCTACCTGTTTTCTCTTCTAGAAGTTTGGTGGTTTTAGGTCTTACATTTAGGCCTTTAATCCACAATAAAAATCTGTGCAAACTCAGGAGAGAAGTGGGGGGGGGGCTAAATAATGGCCCCCAAAGATACCTAGCTCTTAGTCCCTGGAAGCAGTGGACATTACCTTTTATGGCAAAAGGGATCCTGTGGGTATGATTAAGTTAAGATCTTAAAATGGGGAGTTCATCCTGGATAGTCTGGGTGGGCCCTGAATAGCTTCACAAATGTGGTTTTTGGGTTTTTTTTTTTTTTTTTGGTTGTTGTTTGTTTGTTTGTTTTGCTTTTTAGGGCCATGCTAGTGGCATATGGAGGTTCCCAGGCTAGGGGTTGAATTGGAGCTACAGCTGCCGGCCTGCACCACAGCCACAGCAATGCCAGATCCTTAACTCACTAAGCGAGGCCAGGGATTGAACCTGCAACCTCATGGATCCTGGTCAGGTTTGTTAACCTCTGAGCCACGAAGGGAACTCCCCGGAAGTCCCTGTACGAGGGCACGGGGGAGAGGAGCAGCTGCAGAAGAAGGCAAAAGGTGATGAAGGTGACCACTGGGGCAGGTGCTTCTCTCCTCGCTTCGAAGATGGGGGGAGGGGCTGCGGGTCATTCCAGAAGCAATGAGCTCTTGTAGCTGGGAAAGACAAGGAGGTAGATTCTGCCGTGGGAGTCTTGGATGGAGTCTGGCCTTACCCAGTCCGACTCTGACCTCCAGAACTGTAGGAGGCTCTGTATGCGTTGTTTTAACTCACCGTGTGTGGTGATTTGTTATAGCTGCCATAGGCCACCGTACCGGAAGAGGACTCGATACGAAAGCACAGCATCTCTCCTCGGCTGCAGGAGACATCCTCGCCGTGTTAGTTTGCTAGAGCGGCTGAGCTAAGTACCACCGATAGGGCGGCGTACGCAGGAAAATCTGTCTCATAGCCCTGGAGGCTGGAAGGCTGGCATCAAGGCTGGCAGGGCTGCGACGCAGAAGCTGTGTCAGGGCTGTCTGCTGGCTGCTGCTGGCTCACCGGTACTGTCCGGTGCTCCGCGGCTGGAGAGGCATCACCTTCATCTTCACAGGCAGGTGCTGCCTGGACTGTACGCCAGGCCCCAGTGTGACCCTGGACGCCGGAGCACTGCGAGCTTTCCCGGCAGGCAGCGCTTCCCTGCACTGCCTCCCCAGGTCCCGGGCCCTCCGGCTTCCATGGGGGTGGGAGGGAAGCCCCGGGAGGACGAGGTCACGGTGTTAATTTCTCCCCCTCCTCGCACTATGGAGCTGCCCACTGGCCACAGCCCTGCTCCTGGGTTCTGGTGACACCTCCTCCCCTGCCCCCTTGTCTAGGGATGAAGGCTCTCCATTGATCCTTCCTCTGGGAGCGTCACCGCCTCCTCTTGACTTCCCTGGATGAACGGACGTCTCCTTAAACGCCTCGACCAGCCCCTAGAGTGTCCGTTTATTTCCTTGCGGGGCCTTGCCGGATGTTGTTGATCTCGAGCCAGCCACACAGTAGGGATGCACTCTATCTGGAGAAATGTGTGTCGTGCATCTATAGTTTATAAATCCCAGTAGTGTCACCTATATGCCCCAAGCTGCATGCACAATCAGTACTGTTTCTTCAGTACTCAGTCCACGCTGGGTTCGAGTGCCACTTTGTAGACCCCTTGTAGTTATTTCCCAGGCTCCCAGGAAGGGTCCAGAGCTCTGAGCTTGGGAACCCCTGTCGTAGATCATTGGAAATCAGGCATCAGTCACCATTGCCTTGAAAATTTCTTGTGACTTAAATGTCACGGTGGCTGTCACGGAATCGCCCGAGCTCTTTAGAATGCTGATTCCCAGGCTCCACCCCATCCGTTCTGAGTTTCGCCCTGGGGGTGCCTCTGATGATCAGCCTTTGATCAAGGGTTTGCAATCAAGGGTCTAAGTAACGGCAGGTTCCCTTCGGGGACCAGGGAGTTTGAGTCACGAAAGGTTGGCTTCTGGAAGTAAAAGTCAGCAATGAAGGAGTTCCCTCTGTGGCTCAGCGGAAATGAACCTGACTAGTATCCATGAGGATGCAGGTTTGATCCCTGGCCTTTATTAGTGTGTTACGGATCCGGCGCTGCCATGAGCTATGTTGTAGGCTGGCAGCTGCAGCTCCAATTTGACCCCTAGCCTGGGAACCTCCATATGCTGCAGGTGTGGCCCTAAAAAGACAAAAAAAAAGAAAAAAAAATTTTTGTCTTTGAAATGTCTTTGAAATGTCTTTAAAATGTTTGAAATGATTCTAGGAGTCTCCTCTTGCTCCTTCCCCTTCTTTGCCTCTCCCTCCTCCTTATTTTACTTTTGGAAGAGCATTTCTTCGCAGCAGGGGCGAGCCGAGCACTGGTCCCGTGTGGGGAGATGGAGTCGGGAGGAGGGACCCCACGGTGCGGCTGTGCCCAGGGGGCTGGAGGGCAGCTGTCCTGCGCAAGGCTGTTCATGGGCTGCTCAGTCCTCAGAGGATTTGAATGAGATTCTCAGAGTGTAAATCTAGCCTTTAAATTGGTTTTTTTCATGTAGTTCATATATTCTGTTAGTACTGTGTTGCTGTTTTTAAAATGTTTAAATTATAGTCGATTTACAGTGTTGTGTGAATTTCTGCTGTACAGCAAAGTGGCCCACTCATACCTATATATACATTCTTTTTCTCATTTTATCTTCCATCATGTTCCATCGCAAGTGATTGGATTTAGTTCCCTGTGCTATACAGCAGGACCTCGTTGCTCAACCACTCCAAAGGCAATCGTTTGCATCTATTAACCCCAAACCCCCAGCCACTCCCCTCCCCTTCCCCCTTGGCAACCGCACAAGTCTGTTCTCCAGCTGTGAGTCTGTTTTCTGTTTATGATCGGTTCATTTGTGCCATATAGTAGATTCCACGTCGAAGTGACATCATATGTCATTTGTCTTTCTCTTCTTAGTATGAGAATCTCTAGTTCCATCCATGTTGCTGCAAATGTCATTATTTTGTTCTTTTTTATGGCTGAGTAGTTTTTTTTTTTTTTTTTTTAAGATCTCTTTTCAGTGATGGCCCACTTGATACCAATCAGCCTAAAGCAGAGGTTCTCAACCAGGGAGACTCCTGCATCTGGAGAGCATCTGGCTGTGTTGGGGGGTGTTTTGGGTTGTCGTGACTGGGTGGGGGGGTGTTGTCTGGCAGGACGAGGCCAGGGAGGTGCCCACACCCGACAATACAGAGGCAACCCCACGACCGAGAGCTGACGGCTCATGTGCCAGCAGTGCGGCTGGAGGAGGCTGGCCTGAGGGCGGAGGAGGAGGGATCGCCCTCGTCCTGCTGCCCCCGAGAAGTCAAAATGCAGGAACTCTGGGGAAAGACAAAGTCTCGGGTGACCCCCACGTGTGCATGCAGCCAGCCACCCACCCCTGGGTCCCCCGTCTGCTCTGAAGGGTTGTGCTGGCTTTCATGGGAGCCCTTTCTTCAGTCCTCCCGAGATGCTGCCAATCCCTTCTTTCTTGGGTGACAGGCAGAACCAGGGGACCTGGCACGGTGAGTCCCTGGGGAGCAGTTGGGACAGTTCATCTTGACTTTGACCTAACTCCCACCTGCTAGGAGAGTGTTCTCAGGGTTCTCCTTGTAGACGATAAGGTGGATGGAGTGGGGGTTGCTGGAGAACTTCCTGGAGGAAGCCTCGTTAGTGGGGGTTGAGCTCCTGTGTATTGTGTGTACTTCGCAGGGGGCTGTGTAAGGGCTGTGGACGGGGCTGCCTGTTCCCAGGCTGGTGGGGGGGGGGGTCCTGCATCCCTAGATCCTGAGAGGCCTTCAGGACCAGTCTTGGCCGAAGGGCTGCCACCTTCAGTGTCCAGTGTGGTGGGGACACGGAGGCTGGTCAGCAGGCTCGAGGCATCTCTGCAGCATCCCGCGTACCTCGGGGCCCCGGTATGCCCCACTCAGGGGCCATGGCAGCCTCAGCTCCGGGAAGCCGGCTGTGATGGGGAACCGAATATTCTGGAGGCTGGACATGTAGGGTTCAAGGGCTTCTGGAAGGGGCTGGAAGGCAGGACTTAATGCTCAGGAATGGAAACATCAAGGCCGTTAGACACAAAGGCATCCAGGACTGCTGAGGGAGTGCCTTTGGTGACGGCTTCTTGAGCAGTTATTCACAGCGGGCTCTGTATTTTCCTGGCTGTGCTACTCCTGACAAGATGAAACGCATTCCTGATGCCCAGAAGTTCCCAATAAAGATTTCATTGTCTCGTTCCCCTGGGGGAAGTAAGACATGAACTTGATATTTCTCTCTTCCAGCTTCATCAATAAACAATTTTTCTGGTTGGGTTATTCCTGTTGATTCTTAATGAAGTGGCGTTTTCTGAGGTGCCTGCATTCAGCTCTAAACTTCAGAAGGAGTCAGGGATGCAGGCAGAGCGGATGCATGGACCGTCCCGATGCATAGTGATGGCCGCGTGCCTTCATAACGCGGGGGGGTAATAAATACGCAGTTATCAGGGATTTAATACACCGCGTCCAGGAAAGGACACATCACACATTAGAACCTAATGACTGGCTGGGACTGGAAGTAGATCACCTGCTAAACCAGATTCATCAGCCTGACTCCATCCCTCAGCCCTTGAACCGGAGAGAACAGGTGCTGGGTCTGATGCCTCGCTGCCTCGCTAATACACTGAGTGGGCGACCATCCCTGGCCTGAAATATGTTGTCACCTAGTGACAGATAGCTTTGTGGCCCGGTGCACTGTCTGAAAATGAAATCCACAGTACCGTCTGGTTTCCTCAGCCAGGGCTGCCTGAGCAGCAGGCCGCCGTGGAGGGGGTGGAGGGGAACGCAGCTCCGGCCTCTGAGCCACTCTGATGGCCCCGCACGAGCGGCTCAGCTCTCCTCCAGGGGGTGGCAGAGGCTGTGGTTCAGGGCTGGCTCCCGTGCTGGCCGCAGGGCGCAGGGCCCAAGGTGGCTGCAGAGGGGCGAGAGCCTGACTGTGTGTGTGTGTGTGTGTGTGTGTGTGTGTGTGTCCAGTGAGGTCACCTTCTTCCTTTAATCTCCAGACACCGTCTTGCGCCGGGTGTGGGGAGGGGTGGAAAACCCTTTTTTTAAAAAAGTTTTAAATTTTCATTTTGTCTTTTTAGGGCAGCACCTGCGGCATAGGGAGGTTCCCAGGCTAGGGGTCCAATTGGAGCTGTAGCCGCATCTGCGACCTACACTACAGCCACACCACGCCGGATTCTTAACCCATGAGCAAGGCCAGGGATCGAACCCGAGTCCTCATGGATGCCAGTCGGGTTCGTTAACCACTGAGCCACGACAGGGACTCCTGGGAGACCCTGTTTATCTGCTTCCTCAGGGCTACTCTTTAAAGGGCTTCCTTCTCCCCAGACCACTCTTGCTGTTCACTTTCCCCA
This sequence comes from Phacochoerus africanus, assembly GCF_016906955.1. Classification (NCBI taxonomy): domain Eukaryota; kingdom Metazoa; phylum Chordata; class Mammalia; order Artiodactyla; family Suidae; genus Phacochoerus; species Phacochoerus africanus. The sequence continues at coordinate 4,646,293 of NC_062559.1, read as the reverse complement.
GGTTTAACTCCCAGAGGGATGCATGTGTGTCTCTGTGTTTGATGGTGTGTGTGTGTGTGTGTGTGTGTGTGTGTGGTGTGTGAATGTGTGAGTTGGTATGTGTTTGCGTGTATTCGTGGCGAGTGTGTGTTGTGTGTGTGGGTAGGTGGTGTGAGTGTGAGTTGGCATGTGTATGTGCTTGTGTAGATGGTGTGTCATTTGGGGGGAGTGTGTGTGTGTGTGTGTGTGTGTGTGTGTGTGAGACTTGCTTCAGGCTGTAGGCTTGTGTAGCCGCTGAGTCTCAGGAGCTGGCGGGGATGCTGACCACAGCGCACGGCCGGGCGGCCTCTTTCCCTGACGGCTGAGGAAACTGCTCTAAAGAGGGGCTGACTGGGCCGAGCCCCGCCTGTGGGTGGAGGACCAGGCTGTCCGGATGCTCAGGCCCACGGAGGGGCTGCAGGTGCAGTGCGCACAGCCTCCAGGGCGCCATGGGCGCGGCTCCCTGGGCAGCAGCTGGGGGCTCTGCGTGGTGGAGCCGGGGCGCGGGGGGTGGGGGGAATCTCGGGAGGAGAGTGTTGACTTTTGTAAGAAACTTCCCCCCATGTGGCTGCGCTAGTTTGGGTTCCCCCTGCAGGGCCGAGAGCCCCTGTGCGCCACACCCGCCAGCACCTGGTGGGTAGGGAGCATCTCTGTTGCCCAATTGACTTTAAAGAGATCTGGACGATTCTAGCCCCTCCCCTCTTGCCTTCACCTCCTCTGGCCTCCCAGCCCACTGTCCTCCGACCCAGCATGGCCCTGGAGCCTCGGGGACACTGGTAGGTGTCCCCTGACCCGGTGGGGACTCTCCCCCCAGGCTGGTGATGGTGGGAAGTGTCCCTTGCTCCAGGGAGCTCCCCACCCAGAGCCCCTTCCGCCCACACAGTGATCTGGGGGGTTGCGAGGAAGGGGCTCAGGTTGCTCAATTCACAGAAATGTGGATTGTCTGACACCCCCTGAATTCTCTAGATACTCCCTTTCTGGAAGTACCTGTCTCTCATTTGGTCTGCGTAAATTCTGCTGCTGAAGACCCAAATTAAATTAAATCCAGAATTCCTGCTCTCTTAGTCTCTTTGCTCCCTCCCCTGTCAAGTGTTCCCACTGAACTTGAAGGGTCAATTTCTAAAGTCATTAAAAGAGAGAAAAACGTTGAATAAACACGGCAGCATTTCAGTGGTCATGGGGGCCCTGGGGGGGGGGTGCCCCAGAGCAGACTGGCCACGACTTTGCCTGTCCTGGGCTTGGTCTCTCTGAACCACGCTGGCTTTTCAATTCCTTCCCATCTTTCTTCCCTGAAATGACAGGGTCTCTAAAAGGTCCCTCTGACTTTCATTCTCAAACTGGGCAGCTTGGGGGCGAGTGGGGGCAGGGCAGCCGCAGCCCCTCATATATGCTCTCCTGGTAAATGGGGGGGTGACAAGGGACCCTTAGGTAATTCAGTTCCTCTTATAAAGGGCTCCATGCACTGCTCTGTGAGCACATGACATAGTGGCCCCAGCCTGCCCGTGACACTCCCAGCCATTCTCGAAATCAAACATTGCAGGGCAGCCTCCTGGGGTGGGGGTGGGAAGAAGGCTTGTTAAACATTCAGCTGACTGGGCTCTGATTCTACAGCCCCCCATGGGCCCAGGAATATGTGTTTTTTTTTTCTTTTTAGGGTCACACCCATGGCATACGGGAGTTCCCAGCCTAGGGGTTGAATCGGAGCTGCAGCTGCCAGCCTACAGCACAGCCACAGCAACGCCAGATCCGAGCTGTATCTGTGACCACTTCCACAGCTCGCTGCAATGCCAGATCCTTAACCCACTGAGCAAGGTCAGGGATCAAACCCGCGTCCTCATGGATACTAGTTAGGTTCTTAACCTGCTGAGCCACAACGGGAATTGCCAGGAATCTGTATTTTGATCAAGTGCTTGCTATGGACTGAACTGTGTTCCCCCCTCCCCAGATTCATGTGTTGAAGTCCTAACCACCCACGGTTTGGGGGACAGGGCTGTTCTGGAGGTAATTCAGGAGAAGAGGGCAGAAGGGTGGGGCCCTGATCCGATGGGATCAGTAGCCCTGTAAGGAAAGGCAGGAGAGGTTTGCTCTCTGCAGCCTGTGAGGGAGGACTCAGTGAGAAGGCTGCCGTGGGCAAAGCCAGGAAGAGCCCTCACCAGGACCCAAATCGGCCAGCGCCTCCAGCTTGGACCTCCAGTCTCAGAGCTGTGAGAAGGGACATTTCGTGTTTATGTGCCTTGTTTATGGTGTTCTTTTAGGGCAGCCTGAGCGGACTGGTACAGAGCGGACTGGTACAGAGCAGACTGGTACAGCACTGCAGGTGCTTCTGGAGCAGAGTCCTTTTAGAGACACCAGAGGTGAACCCTGGTCTGCAGCCTGGTTCTTTCACTGAGTCCTTCCAACTTTGTGCTGAACCAGCCCTGGATGTGCCCTCATCTCTGGTGATGGAAGGTAAGGACCCCCCCGGGGCTCACAAGTGTCCAGGGCTGGGCGGCCGCTTTGTACGCGTCACTCATGTCAGCCCCTCTTCACGTGGGTCCTGTTACCCCTGTTTTACAGAGAAGTGCTTTGAGGTTCAGGGAGGAACGTGCAGGCCTGAGGCCACCCAGCTGGAGAATGACGGGACAGGATGGTTTGGATCCAGGTCAGCCTTCCTCTTTTTATCACGTCTGACAGCCTTGGATGTCAGCATGGCCACCTGCCCAGGTGTCTTCCCGAGTCTCCGGTGACATTCCTGGCTTTGCCACTGTCTCTGAGTGTGTGTGTTCAGAGCTGAGGGGCGTCTGGGCACACAGCTGGCCTTTTCTGCAGCTCTGAGGGTCGCGTGGTGGTGACATCTCTGAATCTACCGAATCCCTCCCTGCTGTCTCTCTCTTCATTTCCTTCTGGTGTTTGGAGGCTGGAAAGCAGCCTCTGCCCAGGGCCGCGGGCTTGGTGATATTTTATCGAGACGGCTTCTTGGACCTTCCCCTGCGGTTGTTAGATTGTTCCTTTACTTGAAGATGGAGAGCCCATTCCGGGAAGGGACATATATTTTTTTTCCAATTGATTTCTTGTCAGGTCTAACAAGATCAATCAAATCATAGGGGCAATAAAACTGATTTAGCACTCATAAAGTCCCCGGCATGTCATACACGCCGAGAATGAATGACAAGGAGGAAAGCTTCTCCACGTGGCTTTGCCCTCCTGGTCCCCGCGGACACCTTCTCTGAGGGGCTCACCTTCTCAGGCTCCCTCTGAGAAGGAACCAGGGAGCCACAGGGCTGGCAGGTCCCCTGGGGGCTGGGAGCAAGCAGAGCCGCAGGGACGGGGCAGCTGGAGTGGATTTTCTCCAGGGACCGGCAGGAGGAAGGAGGCAGAAACTGGCCTGATGGAGCCCTCGGAGAGGGAAAAATGTTGAGGAGCAAACAGATTTAATAGCTGCCATTTCGACCTTGAATTGGGAGGCCCTGTGGCCAAGGGGCACCTGCCCAGCTGGGATTGCGTCGTGTGACCTGGCCCTTCTGGGCCATGGTGGCTTGGTCAAGGATGGGCAGTGGTTCTACGATAGGCCGGAAGCGTCTTCCCTCTGGAATCTGAAAGTGGGCACGTGGAGATGAGCTAAGGCTGGAGGGAAGAGAGGAAGCCGCACCCGCAGGGTAGCCCGTCTCACTGGAGAGAGGCACTGGCCAGAGGGGTCACAGGACCCTTTGCCTGAGGTCCCTGGAGGTGCCCCAGCCCCATTTCTTCAGCTTTTCTTGGATCCCTGAACCCCACAGCCTACCATACATCCTCCTTTCTGGGGAGAGCCTTCCTGGATTTATGTTCCAGACAACCAAATACAGCCCGATCCAAACAAATTTCTTTGGGGATGACCGACCCTATCTCATATAGATCTTGCAAATGAGAAACTTCATGTGAAGTGGCCTTGAGAGACCATGCAGGCTGGGGGTTGCTGATTCACAGGGGTGTTTCTCGTGGATTGCATTTACAACTTTTGGAATTTTCTTAGACGCTGGCGTCGGCTCCCCAGCATGGCCCAGGCCCTACCGTGCCCCTCGGGCTCACGCCTTGACTATGCAGGCAGCGTCGCTCCCTCCCGGCCTTTGAGGATATCCAGCCTGTGACTCCTGATTGAACCCAAGTCGTGAAATTTACAGAGAGGTGACATGACTTCTCCAAGGCCACACAGTTAGGTAGTATCACGACAGGTGCCAAAGTCACATTTTTCTGATTTCCCAGCAGCATAGCTGAGGTGGTTATCCCTCCACCATCGCGTTGAAAGATCACTGGCATGTATGCCATCATGGAAGTTTAAGGTGTATAAGGCGATGATTTGATCCACGTACCCCTTACAAAGTGATTCTCGAAACAAGGTTCATTAAGACATTATGAGCATTGCTTTTGGGTGTCAGCCTGAGGATCCCCAGGTCGGTGGCAAAACATGATTTCTGGGTGTAGTGCGAGGGTGTTTCTGAGGAGGCTGGCATTTGAATCAGTGTCGGAGAACTTGGGGAGCCTGTTGCTTCTGACACAGACCGAGCAGAGGGCATTTAAGGTGTGCCTGAAGCTCCTCTTTGCTCTCGTGCTTTTGGGGAGCTGGCGTGGAGTCCTTTCTGGGGTCCCCACCGTCACGTACCTGGGCGGGCACCACCCCAGGGCCGTGCTCATTCGCAGACGTTGGCTGAGTCCCACAGAGCATCTCAGGAAAAGCAAGCCCAGTGCCTGGCCTGTCCACTTTGCTGGTGTCACTGGCAGAGACGGGCTGTGCCAGGCCTCCGGTGCCCGTGTGCTGCGTTTGATCTGGACAGTCACCATCTGGGTGCCCGGTCTTGTCTGAATTTCTGCCCATCCCCATAGTGGACATTCTGGGGATGACGAATCGTGTCCTTTTGTTACCTGGCGGTCTCCCCTTGATCAATGGCTGGGGGCCATGCAAGGCAGCAATGGATCACAGCCACCTGTCTCCAGAATGGCATGCAGGGAAGATGTGCCGTCGCCATGTCGGCACGGTGTTTGGGTGAGAGAGAGAGAGTGTGTGCACATGTGTATATTCAGAGGCACTGGGGTGGGGGTGGGGCGAACCCACACCCAGGACCAGAATGACACAATTATAAATGTGGGAGGGGGAGCTATGCTCTCTACGCTGTGACAGATGGAACGCTGGGCAAATGATTTTGATGGATAAACCACCTAGGTGAGTTTGAAGACCAACAGCAGTGGACTGTATGTTGCAACAGTTCCCAAGCGAGGGCCTCTAGCAAAGAGCTCTTCTGTCTGTAGCATCCACGCAGCAGTAACTCCGAGACCTGGAGCCCCAGGCTCAGGGCACCTGACCTCAGGCGGCCCCTTGAGGGTGAGACTGCTTCCACCTGGAAACCTCAGCCCGGAGGGGTTTCCAACCTGGGGTGGGTAAGGCGCACTTGCCACTCATGCCTCAATCAGAAAGATCTAGGACCTTTTCACCTGCGTGCAGCCCTGGGCAGGGGCAGGAGAACTCGGGGAGATGGTGGTACCCACCTGGGCACACCTGGCCTTAGCAGACCTGAAGATAAAATGAAACCCTTGGGGGAAGCGGACCCCGGCAGAGTGAGGGGCTCCCACACGGGCCGTGTGTATCTCCAGGGCTGAGGGAGTTTTCCGACTACAGAGAGGCCACACCGAGGGCGGATCTAACTCCGCAGAAGGTTAAAGGCGAGGCTGAAGTCCAGGGGCGGGCTTTGCAGAGTACGGGGCTGGGATTCCCACGCCGAGATGGGAGTTTAGGGCAGGAGCAAAACCGCAGAGCCGCTGTCCTGGCCACGCACCGCAGGGCTTTGCGCCAACGGGGGCTGTGCGGGGTGGGAGAGGGGAGGGCATGCAAGTTTCGGGGCTCGTCCCCTCCGTGCATGTGTGTCTGCAGGTGGCACGGATGTGCTGCCGGGCGCAGATGCTGGTACACTTGTGGCTCTGTGGGGCTTGCTCTGAGTGGGGCGGTGGGGGTGGGGGTGGGAGCGAGGATGGGGAGGGGCCTGTGGGAGGCTCCACCCCCACGCCCCGCCCCGTGAGAGGGGAGGAGCCACCATGCAACCTGGTCCAGTCTAGTCAGGGGAAAAGAAAAGGATGGATTCTTGTTTTTTCCTGAGAGCAGGTTCTGCTCGAGGAAGGTGGGCAGGGGAGACCACGAGGTCCCTGAGCACCCCCGGAGAAGCAAGGTGGGTGCCGTGGACCAAATGTGTCCCCCACATCCATACGTTGAAACGGAACCCCCAATATGATGGCATTTGGAGGTGGAGCCTTTGGGAGGTGATTAGGCCTTGAGGATGGAGCCTCCGCAAATGGGATTAGCAGCTTAATCAAAGAGACCCCAAGAGCTCCCTCCGATCGCGTGAAGAAACAGTGAGGCGGTGTCTGTCTCTGAACCAAGAACCAAGTTCTCATCAGATGCCAGGTCTGCTGGTGCCTTGATTTTGAACTTCCAGCCCCCAGACTCTGGGAAGCCCGTTTCCGTTGAAGAAGCCCCAGACGACTCAGACGGGGGTGGGGGGCGGGGTGTGGGGAGCCGGACCAGGGACTGGAGCCGCGGGCGGCGAGTGGCCTCGGGACCTGGGCGGGCCCCTGGCCGCTCAGCTCACACAGTGTGGACGCCTAATAAACGTTTCCTGTTTGCTTGAGCAGTTTCACTGCTTTCGCGCTCCTGGGAACCAGGCCTGTGAAGTGCAATGAAACGAGGGGCGCAGGCAGAGCTTCTGACAGTAAAAGCACCGGGGAGATTAATTCGGAAAAAGGGCTGGCGGTTTGGGAGGCGGAGTGCCGGCCGAGTGGGTACGAGCGGGCTGGTAGAGGAAGAATCACCATAAAATACAGGAGTGGATGGAATTTCAGCAGAACAGGAGGCTTTCTGAGGAGTGATTGCCCTGAGCTGAAGATTCAGACAGGCGGGGTGGGGGGGGGGGACCCGACCCACCCCACCCCAGGAAACCTGCAAGGGAGCAGTTTAACCTGGAGAGACCAGTGGTGTCAGAAGGGGAGCTTTTTCCTCCGTGGGCCATGTGGGCTGAAGATCACCAGCCAGAAGGTGATCAGTGGATTCAAGGTCATGTCTCTTTGGACATTTCTTGCATCTCCTCTCGCCTGATGGCATTCTCCCCTGCAGCCTCCATACTTGGTGGTTTTCACACGCTCATCCTAAATCCAGAAAACTGTGGGTCAGGGGGCTGGGGTCTGTCCCTTTAGCGGGAACACTCTCCCCCCTGCTTCCTCCTGGGGCCAGGATTCTCAGCATGTGTGTCCGGCCAGCATTGTCCCCGCGCTGGTCTGAGTCACCCACCAACTGCCCAGGCGTGAGAACCAAGGGCGTGGGGGGGTGGGGGGAGGGGGTGGCCAAGGAGCCCAGAGACGGGTCATAGGCAGGACCCCGGCCGGGGACCACTGAGTCGTGGGAAGGGATGATGGGATGGGCATGTGGGGCCCGCCGGTCCCCCGGGATGACATTCATGGGCGAGTAGGACGTCCTGGCCCCTGATGTCTTTGCATTTACAGCACGGGGAGGGTCAGTGGACTCCGAGTCAAGGTTTGCGTTTATTTTTGATGGATTTCCTAGGCTTAGGTTTTCCGGTAAAATGATTTTACTCGTTCATCCTCATTGAGTAGATTTTGTCATTTCCTCCCTATTTGAATGATTTTCATTGTGTTCATGTCTCTTAAAAATATCTTTTAAAAATTATGGAAAAAAAAAAAAAAGGAGTTCCCGTTGTGGCGCAGTGGTTAACGAATCCGCCTAGGAACCATGAGGTTGTGGGTTCGATCCCTGGCCTTGCTTAGTGGGTTAAGGATCTGGCGTTACTGTGAGCTGTGGTGTGGGCTGCAGACGCGGCTCAGATCCCGCATTGCTGTGGCTCTGGCGTAGACCAGTGGCTACAGCTCTGATTCGACCCCTAGCCTGGGAACCTCCATATGCCACGGGAGCGGCCCTAGAAAAGGAAAAAAAAAAAAGACAAAAAAAGGGACAAATATATATATCTTTTGAAAATTGAAAAAAAACGTTTTGGCCATACCTGCAGCCTGTGGAAGTTCCTGGGCCAGGGATTGAACAATACCCGATCCTCAACCTGCTGTGCCACAAGCGAACCCCCATGTCCTTTGTTAAAAGGCACCTCCAGCATCTTTTGGGTGTGGGCTCGGCTCTGGTCCAGCCCGATGTTTGTTCATCCTTGCCCCCGAGGTGCCCCGTCCGCTCCCTCCATCTGAGAGGCCCTCCTCCTCCTCCTCTTGTATCAAAGACCCCTTTTCCTCAGCGTCTTCTTCCTGTGTGTGGTGGACGTGGGGACGGGCTCTGCCTCTGGAAACTCTGACACTCACTCTCCAGCCTTCTCCTTTGACCCACAGACACAGGTGCCTCTTTTAGGTGAGACATAGCCATGAATATCGCTGAGGTGTGGGGTTCAGACCAACTGGGGTGCGGCCAGAAGGCATCGGTCCAGTCTGAGTTGTGGCATTCAGTTTCATAACTGAGGTAAATTTGATTTACAGTATATATATTTACACTATATATTTCACTTTTTTTTTAAAGGGCCCTGCGGCTTATGGAAGTTCCCAGGCCAGGGGTCAAATGGGAGCTGTAGCTGCCGGCCTGTGTCATCGCCACAGCAACTCAGGATCTGGGCCACGTCTGTGCCCTACAGCACAGCTCACGGCAATGCCGGATCCTTAACCCATTGAGCGAGGCCAGGGATCAAACCCACAGCCTCGTGGATACTAGTTGGGTTCATAACCCACTGAACCATAAGGGGAACTCCCTGATTTACAGTATTAGTTTCATGGAGTTCCTGTTGTGGTGTAGCAGAAACGAATCCAGCTAGTATCCATGGGGATTCGGGTTCGATCCCTGGCCTCTCTCTGTGGATTAAGGATCCGGCATTGCCGTGAGCTGTGGTGTAGGTCACAGATGTGACTCAGATCCTGCATTGCTGTGGCTCTGGCATAGGCCAACAGCTGTAGCTCCCATTTGACCCTTAGCCTGGGAACTTCCATGTGCGGCGAGTGTGGCCTTAAAAAAAAAAAATAAATAAATAACCACCCCAAGACAACAGTAAAAAACCAATATTAATTTCAAGTGTACAACATAGTGATTCAAAATTTTTAGGGCTGATACTCCATTTACAGTTATTATAAAGTGTTGGCTATATTCCAGGTGCTGTGCGATACCTTGTAGCTTATTTATTTTACGCATAGATATTTGTACCCCTGTCGCCCCTCCCCCTTCCCTCTTCCCACTGGTGACCACTGGCTTGTTCTCTGTATCTGTGAGTCTGCTTCCTTTTTGTTATAGTCACTGGTTTGTGTTATATTTTGAGCTTCCACATATAAATGATACCATCCGGTGTTTGTCTTTCTCTGGCCTTTTATTTCACTGAGCATAATACCCTTCGGGTCCATCCATGCTGCTGTAAATGGCAACATTTCTTTCCTTTTTATGAGTAATATTCCCTTACAGCCTTCTTTTAAACTGTGGTATCACCTTTGGTTTACACAAAACACTAGCAGAATATCATCTGTGCATCATGCAAACTGCAAGGCTCTGTTTTAACGAATGAATGGATCGGTAACAATGATTTGTATTTGACTTTGGCTTATTGTATATTAACTGCTTCTTCTAATATTAAAAAATAGTCCGTTCTATTCAATTAGATACATGTATTAATTATCACAGATAACATACAGTAAATATGTCAATTATTATAATTAAAGTATTAAATATGCATCCTGACATTTTGCTTATACTCCCTCTTAGCAAATTTCTTTTTTTAGTAATAGCACACTTACAACTTTCAGAAAACTCAAAGCTAAGTTTTGTATTTAATTTAATTTTATTTAAATTAGAAAAAACTTTTTTTCTGCTTTTTAGGGCTTCTCGTGTGGCCTGTGGAAGTTCCCAGGCTAGTGGTCAAATCGGAGCTGCTGCCGCTGGCCTACACTACAGCCACAGCAATGCAGGATCCAAGCCGTGTCTCAGACCTACACCACAACTCATGGCACCTCCAGGTCCTTAACCCACGAAGCGAGGCAGGGATCGAACCTGCACCCTCATGGATATTAGTCAGGTTTGTTACCCCTGAGCCACAATGGGAACTCCTGATTTTAAAGTTAAGGTTAGTGTTTTAGGAGCCAGTTAAGGGCAATGGTCACATATCTCAAATGAGTCAGGTCTGAGAAATGAGAGCTTGTTGTCCCAGTTCAGGCTCTGAAAAGGAGGCCAGGCTGGGGAGCTGGGGTGTTTACATCTGGTTCTCTCCTGCTCTCCCCACGCTGAGCCGATCCCTTCTTTCTGCACTGAGCAGATCTGAAGGCCACTAGGCGCCTTCTGGGTCCATAAATGGGGACGTGTCTGAGGGGACCTTCCAGGAAGCAGGATCCCACACCACGTGGGGCCCCAGGATTGCAAAGACCCAGCCAAAGGCTGCTCTCATGGCTTCTTCCCCACAAGGGCGTCTCCTCATTTGGGGTGTCCTAACTGTGGCCCAGCAAGGAACACTGCGCTGGCGGTCTCACCCAAGTGCCTCGTCTCTTCTCCCGGGTCTGTTCTGGCTGCTGGAGGACACATGGAAGTGGCCGGGGCCGGTGTGCGCTTGACCGGCGGGGCGCCCCTGGCAGCCCGCGAGCTCCCATCAGCGTGGGCGCAGAGGCTCCCACCTGACCAAGAAACACCGCAGCTACTTTGTCTCCAAACTGCCTTCTCAACAGCAGGAGCTGTGGTTGCCTCCGCTCCTCCCAAAGGCCCTTCTGTGGTTGAAGCAAAAGAGAAGCAATTAAACAATAAATACAAATTACCGGCTCTTTGGGAGTTCGTGGTGTATTGATTGGGGTCCTAGACGCACAAACTGTCATATCCTCTTTGACTTATTTCAGCGCTCATTAAAGTTCACCGCAGCAACGTCCCCTTGAGCGGAACGCGCACTTGGACCCTAGTAGATTCTAGAAACTGTCGCTTTGCCAAAGGAGGGTAAGGACCTCTTGCAGCTGAAGGTCTCTGGTTCCGCAAGCCGCTTGCACGCGTGTGTTGTGAGCCCTTGTGGGTTATAAGCGATGTGTGTTGTAAGCATTTGTGCATCGAGTGACACTGTCGACATTGCTCGTTGCTGCTTTCTGCGGATTCCAAAAAAGAGGTGATCTAACCAAATGCACCCAGCGTCCTCAAAGCACAGGGAATTTTCTTGGCCCACTCTGGCTGGAGGTTGTGTCACTGTTGATAGAAAGCCCCGCTGCCGGATATTTTTTCCGCAAATGGTGTTGCCATCGTATCTAAATGGCAGAGGCGATAAAGTCAGCGCCAGTTGGTGCTGGCCATAGGCTGTCTCGTTATTGGCAGGAGAGACTGCTTCGAAGAGCCGGGCCGGGATAACGTCACCCTCTATTTTGTCAGAGCAGTGATGGCGCCTTGATGAATTTTAGCACCATTCGGTTTACACGCAGCTGTTAAAATAAATAATTGCTTTGCTGCGGGCCGAAGTTGAGCAGGCTGAGAATAGCACCCTGTTAAGCACATGGAGAAGATGGATGTTTTAGAGGAAAACGCGGCGTGTTATCAGTTATTTCATGTAGAAGAATTAGCAGAAGAAATGCGCGTTATGGTGATGGCCTCTTCCCCAGGCTCGGACGAGGAGGCCGCTGTTCACCTGACCTGCAAGGCGGCGTGATCCCTCCTGTGCCCGGGCTGGGTCGTGTTCTCACACTTAATGCAGTTTCTTAGGCACAACATGGCTCCTCTGTGTGTGTGAGCTGATGAGCAAAGACCTCGATTTATGTGGGGTACGCCTGTGTTTTCTTTCTTCCCCACAAGACGCCATCTTCTAGGCAAATTTCATTTCTATTTTCTTGTTTTTTGTTTTTTTTTTGTCTTTTCTAGGGCCGCTCCCACAGCATATGGAGGTTCCCAGATTAGGGGTCTAATCGGAGCTGTAGCCACTGGCCTACGCCAGAGCCACAGCAACGAGGAATCTGAGCCGCGTCTTCGACCTACACCACAGCTCATGGCAACGCCAGATCCCTAATCAGTGAGTGAGGCCAGGGATCGAACCTGCAACCCATCGGATTCGTTAACCACTGCACCACGACGGGAACTCCTAATTTCTGTTTTCTGAATGTGTCTTTCACCTGCAGGCTTCCTATCTGCACAGACGGGGGCAAAGCCCTTGGGGACCTGCTCCATCTGAGTCCTTCTTCTGAATGATGTGCAGACCATGCCTAAGGGGACCAAGGGGCAGAATTTCAAGATTCAGTTGACTAACTTGCCTTTTTTTAAAAAAAGTTTTTAGGAGTTCCCGTTACGGCTCAGTGAAAACTGCCGAGACCAGCTCCGCAGGATGGGGCTGAAGAACAGGTGCTGTGGAACTTAAGGAAAAGAGTTAACATAAAACAAGATGCAGAGACAGTAAAGGTGGGAACCGGGGGGACTCAAGGTCTCAGGGACCAAGAGCCCCGCCTCCAGAAACCACACCGCTTTTATTGTGCTCTTCAGATGAGATCAAGTGAGGGTATAGGGTTTGTTAACTATTTTGTAAGTTCTGCCACTTAGGTGGTAAAAGGTTAAGCTTTTACTCTGACCTTTAGGCACATAACAGTCTTTGCTCTTAAGCTTAAGTCATTTACCAGCACTGTGAGTGTTTTTCCAAAGCAGGAAGATGGGATAAAGTAAAGAAGGACAAGGTGGAGATTTCAGAGAAACATGTCTGCGACAGAAAACCCTGCTTTGTGTCCGTGAGGATGCAGGTTCAATCCCTGGCCTTGCTCAGTGGGTTAAGGATCCCGTGTTGCAGTAAGCTACAGCGTAGCTCGAAGATGTGGCTTGGATCCAATGTGGCTGTGGCTGTGGCTGTGGCTGTGGTGCAGACCAGTGGCTGTGGCTGTGGTGCCGTCCAGCAGCTGCCGCTCTGATGCAACCCCCTAGCCCAGGGACCTTCCATGTGCTGCAGGCACGGCCTTAAAAGAATCATTTAACAACATTTTTGTTATAGTTATTTACAGTGTTCTCTGTCAATTTCTGCTGTACAGCAAAGTGACCCAGTTATACATATATGCATATATATACATTCTTTTTCTCATATTTTCCATCCTGTTCCAACACTAGTGAACAGATATAGTTCCCTGTGCTATACAGCAGGATCTCATTGCTTATCCGCTCCAAATGCAATAGTTTGCACCTACTAACCCCAATTCCCAGTCCATCCCACTCCCTCCCCCTCTTTTTAAGTTTTTTTTTTATTATAGTTGATTTACAATGTTCTTGCTTTTTATTTTTACTTTCATTTTTTGACTGTGGCGTGCAGCAGATTGATGGCTTGACGTGGGATCTCAGTTCTCAGACCAGGGAATGAACCTGGGCTGAATCCTAACCACCAGGGAACTCCCATTTTTTAAATTTTTTTTTTTGTCTTTTTAGGGCCACACCCATGGCACATGGAGGTTCCCAGGCTAGGGATCTAATCAGAGCTGCAGCTGCCGGCCTATACCACAGCCTCAGCAACGCCAGATCTGAGCTGCCTCTGTGACCCACAACACAGCTCACAGCAACGCCGGATCCTTAACCCACTGAGCACGGCCGGGGATTGAACCTGCAACCTCACGGATGCAGCCAGGCGGTGCTTGGTCTCTGAGCATCTCCATCCCTCTGACTTGGTCCTAGGACTCTCTACATTTGCCCCCAGGGAGCCCTGGGGGCTGGGGGGTGTCCTGGCTCTGCGAGGACCCACCCCCATTCCTGCTGCCGGGAGCCAAGCTGGGATGTCTGATGGTACAACAGGAAGGCCAAGTGTGGGCTGGACGAGCCCTGGAGAGCTTGGCTCTGGGGAGGGGCCTGAGCTGGCGTGTGCGTCCGGGCGGTGTGTGGGTGCCTACAGGCTGCCCCTGCGCTCCAAAGCCCGATGTTACCATTATTTGCTCATCTGACATCGTCTCCTCTTCCTTTCTGGATGTTTCTTCTGCTCCTCGGCCTCTCGCCATCCTTTCCTTCCTCTTGCTGGCAGATTCCCCCCATTTCGGGAGGTAGGGAGGGGCAGGGTGGGTCAGTCTGGGTGAGAGACCAGAACCAGCCATGAACGGATGGGGCATGGGGAGGCTTCTGAGTCCAGTGGAACTTGAGGCGGGTTCCTGGGGGATCAGGTGAGGCAAACAGGCAGAACGTTGTAGGTGGAGGGCCAGACGTAGGATAAGCAAAAACACAGAGAAATATGCATGGGAAAGTGATGAGAAGAGGGAGAAAACCAGTTGCTTAAATCTGGAGCAGAACCCAAAACATCAGTAGAAGGTGCCGCTGGAAGGACCAGCTCACAGCCTCCTGCTCTTTCCGCAAGGCATTCCCAGTCTGTCCCCAGGGCTCAAGCTGAAACAGTGTCGCAATTGCAGAGAAAAAGCCAATGAGCAAAGAGACCTGGAAAGAAAACCCCCAGCTCCTGAAGCCTTTCTCATTAGACGAGCTGTACTGGCAAAGGCGAGCTCGGCAGATGGAGTAAGGAAGGCCCTATGCCCGGTGCTGCCAGAGGATGCAGGTTTGATTTTTTTTTTGTCTTTTGTCTTTTGTTGTTGTTGCTATTTCTTGGGCCGCTCTCGCGGCATGTGGAGGTTCCCAGGCTAGGGGTCGAATCGGAGCTGTAGCCACCGACCTACGCCAGAGCCACAGCAACTCGGGATCCGAGCCGCGTCTGCAACCTACACCACAGCTCACAGCAACGCCGGATCGTTAACCCACTGAGCAAGGGCAGGGACCGAACCCACAACCTCATGGTTCCTAGTCGGATTCGTTAACCACTGCGCCACGACGGGAACTCCCAAGAGGATGCAGGTTTGGATGTCCTCTTCCGCCGCTCAGCCCCTGCCATCCTTCGGGGAGCCGGGCGGCCACCTGACATTCTTACGGTTTGGGAAAAGAACAGGGTGCCGAGGTGGCCCAGCCAAGGAAACTCTGGACCGCTTTCTTCCTGATCCTTGGCCCCCGGCTTCCCCGGCATTGTGCATTTACCTGGAAACTTGCATTGGTAAGTTCTTGCGTAATTGTAAATTCTTCCTCTTCCTGTTGGAGATACAAGTCTTTCCAAGGCCTTTTGCTAATTCACAACCCAGGACCAGAGCCATCTTTGAAAGGTCACCTTCAAGGGAAATGACATCTCTAGCTTTGGTTTCCGTGGGAGGGTGGAGTCCTAACTTCGGTAGGCACCTTGCCCCACGGGGTGGAACCACCTCCTGCCATGAAGATGCGAGAAGCTAACTTTCCTTTTGGGTGGAGGCAATCGCAAAGAGGTGGACCAGGCGTCGGGGCTAGGGTTCCTTCACGCCTGTCGGCCCTTCTTCCTTGCTTGTTCCTGCACTGTCTGTACCCACATTCCTGGCCCCGTGGCTCCCCATCGTGTTCCCCAGCCTGGCCCCATCTTCAGAACTTCCGCATGGGAATCCCAAGAACCACCAATGCCTGGCCTTGCACCTGGGCTCCTCCTTCTGCCCAGTTTTGCCTGGCACCTGCCTGGACTTCGGGAGTCTGGAGACCCCCTCTTCTATTCTTTTTTTTTTTTTTTGTCTTTTTAGGGCCGCACCTCCTGCATATGGAAGTTCCCAGGCTAGGAGTCAGATCGGAGCCGGCCTACACCACAGCCACAGCAACGCTGGGTCCTTAACCCACTGATCGAGGCCAGGGATCGAACCTGCAACCTCAGGGTTCCTAGTCAGATTCGTTTCTGCTGCACCACGAAGGGAACCCCCCTGTCTTCTGTTCTGACGTGACATTTTTTTTTTTTTTTGAAATATTTAGATGGAAGAAACGCTCCTCTCATGAGGCAGCTGTATTTCACGACAGTACAACATTTGGAATTATTTTCTTGTAGGTTTTGGATTTGCTTTCAGTTGAACAGATTGAAAAATAATGGGACAAGTGGGGAAACAAAGTTTTGTTGCAGTCCGGAGGGAGTTAATTTATCCCTTCGTAAAGGAAGATTAGATCCAAAGAGTATTTTTAGCCGGAGGTTTTCTTCCACCTTGTAGAATTCTTGGCAATCAGACATTTGAAGTGGTTTTTTTTCCTCTCTTTGTTGAATTTCTTTTTGTTATTTCCTCACTGGATTGAGGCACAAACAGATGGAGTGTTTGCTAATGGTCTGGCTCATGCCTGAACACAATATGCCTTTTCTTCTTCTTCCGAGGAGTGAAAACAGAATCAAAGTGCCTTTTAGGAGTGGGGTAAATTTACAGTCAGATCAGTGGGAGTAAATAACCCGAGTCCCCGAGGAGGTGTTGAGGCTGGTGCTTAAGAGCAGACTCTGTGGCCAGAATGTCTGGGTTGGGGTTTTCACTGCTTATTCGCTGTGTGACTCTGGGCAGACGATTCCTTTCATTTCTCGGTTCTCAGGTTTCCTCATCTGTAAGATGGGAATACCCGTGAGGCTTCTCTCACGGGTTGTTTTGAAGATTAGAAGTAATACTTATGACTCTCTTAGAATGATGTCCAGCAACGGCAGGAATAGAATAAGAATTCTTCTTTTGACCACGTGATTGCTTTTGCGGGAAATGCTCCCGAAACTTGGAGGACTAATCACCGAGGTTGGCAAATTCCCCGACGGTGACCTGCCCCAGAGCCACAGCCATGCCCGGTCCGAGCCCCGACAGTGACCTACACCACAGCTCATGGCAACACCAGATCCTTAACCCACTGAGCAAAGCCAGGGGTCAAACCCGGGTTCTGCCGGACACTATGCGGGTTCTTAACCCACTAAGCCACAATGGGAACTCCCAGTCGACTGTTGAATTTAGAAATAATTACAGTAATTCCTGACCTGACTTGCTCTCCAAGTTATGCCTGTTCTCAGCCTCATCAGCTTTAATTAAGGAAAGTCCACGGCAGGGAGCACCTTTGTTCCATTGGAATAACAGACGGCCCGATGGGGAGAACCGTTGGCCTGTTTACACAGTGCTCCTTTGTTCCTTTATTCCATCAGTGTGGACTCTCCACGCCTGCTGAGTGTGCTCAGGCCTCGAGTCTGCAGCGGGGCGGGTGGGGGGAGGCAGAGAAGGGTGGGCTTTGTCCCTCCTTGTGGCACCTGCCACACGAGCAGAAATATCTTCAGTGGTGGCCAGATTCTAATGAATTTGAGGAATGGGGATTTTGGTCCTACCTTTCTGAATTCCCACAAACCAAGCCATTTCCTGAGAACTGCTCTCAGCATAGTCGGCTAAGCCATTCCCACTGGGCCTCCAGGTACGGAATTTCCTTGCCCTCACGCCCACGGAGCTCTGTGGAACGACGGGCCAACGGGGACCTGCTGTGAAGCACAGGGAACTCGATCTGAGGTTCTGTGGTCATCCGTGTGGGAGAAGAATCCGAAAGAGGCTGGGCGTGTGTGCGTGTATAACTGGATCCCGTCGCACAGCAGACATGATCACCCCTGTAAGTCGACTCTACTTCAAAAATATTAAAAAAAAAAAAAGAATTTGGTTGCCTTTCAATGTTTAGGTTTGGGAACGAGCAGTATTTCCTGGACGGTGGGGTGTGTTCCCTGAAGCGGCACCATTTAAGGCTCCTGAGGACCCAATGACTGCAAAGGCGGATTTCCACCGTGCAATTCTTCCCTCCACGTGGCTTCTCCATGTGGTCCAGGCTTCCTCCAGACATTGTGGCTGAGTTCTAAGGGCAAGAAGGAAGAGAGACAGAGAGAGAGGAGGCCAAGAGAGAGGAAAGAGAGAAGAGGGGAGAGAGAGGGAGACAGAGAGAGGAGAGAGCGAGAGAGAGTGGCCTTTTCAGATGGCTTGCCAGGCACAGAGCATCGCTTCTGGCTTCCATTTCTTTCAGCAGGCACGGAGTCCCTCCCAGGGTCAAGGTCACAGACTTGCCCACTTGATGGGCAGCAGCAAGACAAGGCGGTGGAGTAGCACATGGGACTGGAACTATTTTGTGGGTGTTTCATGAGTGTTTTGGAGGCTGCGTCCTGCCACGCACGTACCTGTGGCTCCCATCGCTCCCTGAACCTGCTCCCAGCCTTGCATCTCCTTCATGCTCTGTGACGGGCTCAGACTCACGGGATGGATGGGGCATGTCTGTTCTTATGGCCTCATGTCCAAACAAAGTGATCAAAGTGACAGCATCAACCTGACAGCCACTGGTGGGGCATGCCAAAGCCAAGGAAAAATGTCTGCTAAGTCTGGGCCTTCCAGATTTTCTTCTCTTGTCAGCAAAACAGTTAGATTTAGGGACTTGTAGTTAACCGTGAGATTTAAGATGTTTGGTCCCACAAATCAAAAGCCACAGCCCGTCTTGGGTTAACCAGGACAAATTTATGATGGAGAATTATGTTTTTTTTTTTTTTTAAAGAAGACTCTGTGAGATGAACTAAGATTCCTCTGCCAGCAGGGCAGTTTTTCCTTTTGAAATTTTAAATTTCTCAAGGTGAGAGGCCCAGTGGGCGACCTTGTTTATGATGGAAAAAGTAATATATTTGCAAAGGGAAGTTCTTCCCGGGAAGTGAGTCTGTCCCTGACTCTTGTTGCAAAGTTGCTTTGATTTATATCCACAAGCCAAACTTTCCCAACAGGAGGGATGATTAAACCGGCCAGCCACTGAAACATGATCCCGAGGAATCCTGGTTGGGTGGAGCCATGTGATGCGGACAAAGATTCTCCACCAGCACCTGGTGACCCTGGGCCAGGTGTTTTGAGAACATGGGTAGGATGAATGGAAAAACAAAGAAGATGGATGGAAATGGAAAAGAAAAATCCATGTTCTGAAACCCCAGAAAGCCAGAGAGTTGCAAGAAAATTCTGAGATAAAAATGAATGCCTCACCAACATGTTTCTAAGTGATGATGCAACACATGGTATAAAGCAAATGATATCTTTGTATGGAAAAGCGACCAAGGACCAGCCAGGGACACTCAAAGGTAATGGCCTTGATTATAGAAGTAGGGGTGCATCAGTTCACTCATTTATCAAACTCTGCTGAGTGCTATTTATCTTACAGGGCTCTGTACAAGGGTCCTGAATGTACAGAGTTCCCTGGTGGCACCGTGGGTTAAGGATCCAGCATTGTGGCTGCTGTGGCTGGGGTTCAATCCCTGGCCCAGGAACGTCTGCATGCTGTGGGCATGGCCAGAAATAACGAAATCAAAGCCTGTTCTTGTCCCTTAGGAGCTCATCGTCTTGCAGGGGAGCGCGTCAGCTGAATCATGGCCCCCAAACATACCCTGATCCCGTGGCTCGTACCTTAGAGCAAAAGAGGCTCTGCTGATGTGCGTGGGCTGAGGATTTGAGTTGGAGAGGTTATCCTGGATGACCTGGGCGGGCCCAAGGGCGGGACCACAGTATCCTTATAAAGGGAGGCAGAAATGAGGCTGGAGGAGGGGGAGGCATCAGGACTGGGCAGGAAGCCTGCTTATGGGGGTCCCTAGAACTTGCGGATTTTGCTTAAGGTCGTACGATGTAAAATCCAAGCATCGCATCTCTGCGAGGGCCCTATTGCAGGCATTGTAATTTATCATGTCGTGAATAAATGAGAGCCAGAGAGCAAAGGAAGTTGCTTAAGGTCAGACATGTGCAAGGACATCGACCCTTGACCCAGAGTCCGTAGGGCTATCATTCTGATCTTTTTTCTTCTTTCTTTTTGTGGCGATGGGATGCATGGCAGCGTGCTCTTCCTAACAGTGTTTGAGAAGCAGAAGCCTGTGTGTGCATTTCAAGCAGGCAGACAGATCCTTCTGCTCACCGTGGCGGTCCCTGCATGGTGGGAGATAACTGCCGAGGAGGCGGTTATGGATGTGCAATTCCAGTGCCCCAGCAGAGGGTCTTTGTGTGTTCAGGGGAGCGTTTTCCAATGGTAATTGACTTTGCGGATGGCCCAAGACCATTCTGTTTCCTTCCTTTACTCTCTCCTACTTGTTAATTTATCCTCAAATGTTATCCCCAATAGGAATGAATCCCACTTTTTTTTTTTTTAGAGCCCTTTGAAACGCTTTCATTTACAAACCTAATTTGCAAGGACTGTTGATTTAATTAGCCCAGGTCACTTATTGGATTCCTAACATCTCTGTGTTCTCTGCTGGAAGCGGAGACGTGGGAGTTTTGGTGGAAGGCGAGTTTATTAGCTCGGCTCTGGTGAGCAGTTCAGCAAAGGTCTCTGGTGACGTCGACCCTGCTTTTCTGTCCTTACCGAAATGCTTTATTTGCTGACGCCTGCAGAAGGCCCATGCATTATTCGTAAGCACTGAAATGCATGAAGGAACAAGGGTGTCCCAGGATACCTTGCATCCCGCTCACGAGCAAGTTGACGTGGGCAACCTCATCCTGAATGAGCTATAGCCGAAGAATCTTAAGAGGATTTGCATTCTCTAAAGCTTCAAGTTGCCAAGGGTACTAGTTTCCTAGAAGGCCATAGCCAAGTACCATGAAGTGGGTGGCTTCAAATAACAGACGTTTCTTCTCTCTCCATTCTGGAGGTCGGAAGTCTGAGTTCAAGGCGTCGGCAAGGCCGTGATCTCCGAAGGCCCTCGGGGAGGATGCTTTCTGGTCTCTTCTAGCTCCCCACTGGGCCATCCGTCCTTGGTCCTCCTTGGCTTGTGGATGCGTTCTTCCATTGGCTGCCTCCATTGTCACGTGACCTTCTCCCCTGTGTATGATGTCTGCCTCCACATCTCTCATTCGTTATGAGGTCACCAGACGTTAAATTTAGAGTCCACCCTCATCCAGTATGGCCCCATCTTGGTTACACCTGCAAAGCCTCTTGGCCGTGAAAGGTAACATAGTCACAGCTTCTGGGCATTAAGAGGTGGATGGCCTTGTGGAGGCGGGGGGCATGGTTTTGCTTGCTGGTCCATCTAATATCAAAGTAGAGAAATACCTAAAAGCAGCAGCATGATGGCCATCGTGGTACCTTCCCCGTAGTGGACACTGGATGTATGTTTTTGAAGGGAACTGGAGTTGATGCTGATCCTGTGCTCTCAGGCTCCCTTGGCAGGAGGAAAGTTTGGCAGGAACTTGTTGACTTTCCTCCTGGGAAACAGTCGTGGGTGGGGCCATGCGGGTCCGGCCTTATGGGTTGTGAGATGGGAGCTGAGATCCCTAATGGAACAGTGATGGAGGGCTCTGGGGAGAACAGGTACAAAGCATAGGGACCACGGCCAAGGCAGCGGAACAGGACCAGGGAGGGCAGGAGAGCCAGAGGAGGGCAGAGTCTGGAGTGATGAATTAGAATGTCGGTAATAATAATTCATCGTTCTGTGCAAGTCCTGCGGGAACTGCTGTACGTTATGATATCGAACCCTTGCAAGGACTTTATGGGGGGAGGTACGTCCGTATCTGCCCTGTACAGATGAGGAAGCCGAGGCGAAGAGGAAGAAAATTAACTTGCCAGAGATACAGGGCCAGAAAGTGGTAGGATTTAAATTGAGGTCCGTTCACCGCCGAGGTCATAAGATCAAACCACTTCCGCATGCCTTGGTCACATTTCTGATGTTCTGAGTCTTTGTCTATGGTACCTGCAGCTTAAGCTTTTTGCACAGGCCAGGCCCCCCAGAAAAGCAAGCCTGAGGGGGCTCCATCCAAGATGCCTGTTCTCTTTGCACCAAATTCTAAACAACTGAGCTGACTGCATGCAGCTCATTGAGAGTCATTTGGTTTGTATCATAACAGTCAGTTCTGTATTAGTATTATTATTATATTATTATTACTGTTTTTATTGTTGTTATTTTCCAACGGCAAAATGTCTCTTACAGTGTTATTTGCAGCTCTGATAAACCAGTATCTTTTAAATTAAGCCCAGCCCAGGCCGGCTGTTACGAATTCTCCTGGCACTGCCCAGTGCATTTTGGCAAGAGCACCCAACTGGGGTGAGCCCTGTATTAGCATTTTAATTGCTGGCTGATTGCTTTCCTGTTGCAAGACTCAGCCCACAAAGGTATAGCAAGCAAGTTTCAATTAGTTCTTATCCTTGATTTACTGGGCCTGTAAAGAACATCTCCCTGTAGCTTGGAAAGAAATACCCTTAATGCACTGAAGGCAATACGGAACATGAAAAAAAAAGAATTGCCTTTACCAAAGGAAGGGCATCCAGGGTCCCATGGAAAATTCCTGTTTGAATGATATTAAGTTTTCTTGGGTGGGGGTCTCACTGAAACAAAACAAAACGAGCAAAAAAGAATCCCGGGACTCCTCTAAATGCCACGCTAGGTCTTATCTCCTCAAGGCTGACATGGAGACACCACTACTGCGATTCCTCACCTGCCTGCTTTATTATACAGGGGAGATAGTTCATCAAAATGACATTTATTAAGCTCAGCAAATTAATACACCAGATTTCTAGTTACTTGGGCTATTAGACGTAAGCCTTGGAAGTTTGGCGCCTTTTGGAAACATTCGGATAGCTTGTTAAAAAAAAACAGATTCCGGAGTTCCCGTCGTGGCGCAGTGGTTAACGAATCCGACTAGGAACCATGAGGTTGCGGGTTCGGTCCCTGCCCTTGCTCAGTGGGTTAACGATCCGGCGTTGCCGTGAGCTGTGGTGTAGGTTGCAGACAAGGCTCAGATCCTGCGTTGCTGTGGCTCTGGCGTAGGCCGGTGGCTACAGCTCCGATTCGACCCGTAGCCTGGGAACCTCCATATGCCGCGGGAGCGGCCCAAGAAATAGCAACAACAACAACAACAACAACAACAAAAGACAAAAAAAAAACAAAAAACAAAAAACAGATTCCTGGGCCCCGTCCATGCGAATCAGGTTCGAGAAGTCTGGGGAGGGACCCAAGAGGGCCTTCACGTTCCCGTCAGTGTGACAGACCTTTAGACAGCTCTCTTCCTGGCTCTTGCCTTCTGCCCTCCCTTCCTTAGAGCATTTACTTCAGCAAACATGTCATTGTCATTCTTTCTCTGCCCCTTGAGATATGTATCTTCTTCCAGCCTCTTGCCAGTTTCCCAGCCCAGGCGTGTCCTGCTCAGGACCTGGGAGACGTCCCTTTGAAATGCCATCGTCAAGAAAGAGCGCGCTCTATTTCCCACTCTCCTCGGGAGGGTGGGTGTCTCACCACAGCAAGTGCAAATTAGCAGCCTCAGAGACCTCCTCGGGTTGACCAGCTTCCCCCTAACTTCTTCCAGTGCTTTCCTGCCTGTTCACCCCAAGGCTTAAAAACTCTGCTGCCGTGGTTTAGCTGAGTTTGTTCAGTCTCCCTCCCTGAGTGCAACAGTCTTGAAAAAAGTCTTCCTTGCTCATTTAGTTCTGTCAAGGGCAACTTTTCTTTGATGTTTTAGCCGGAGTGTCTGTGTTTCTCATACACGCCCGGGTGATGCTGGGCCATGGGCCACACATTAAAGAGCAAGAGTCCAGAGATGACACACAATGGAAAGAAACACTGCAGTGTCCCGGTGAAGGTTTAGTGCCCGCGTCCCGCCTCCTGCTCTCAGGGCGTGGGTAGAACTGCTTCAGCCGCTCCAGCCAAAGAGAGGAGGCATCTGTGAGCGGGGTGGGTGAGAGGCGGCCTCACCTGTGCTGTGAGCTCACCACTGGTGCATCATCCCGGAGACAGTACGGCTCACCTGGTAGGTCAGGCGGCCCTGCTAAGACGTCTCATTGGCTGGAGGCCCTTCGTACCACCTGACGTTTTTGGTTCTGGACTTTTCACTCCTGCTGAGGAATAACTGCACCTACTACCTTAGTAACCGAAGCCCTTTTATTTTTAAGACTATGAAGAGACCCGTATCCCAGGGCCTCCTTTCTGCAGACTTCTTAGGTATCCTCCCGTCTGGATGGGAAACAGGTGCTTGTTCATGGCTTCGTCTTACTGTAAACTTTTATTGCTGCCTTCAAAATATCTACTGATCCCCTAGAGACCCCCTCTGCCGCAGCCAGTCCATGACTTGGTGCTCACGCTGAGCTGCAAGGGAAAGGGAAGAGAAGCGTCTGCATGTATTGAGTTAAGTGATGTTTAGATAAGCTAATAAAGAGGGGTGGTGCTTAAGACGATAGCGGGTTTTGTTGTCGTCGTTGTTGTTGTTCCAGTTCTCGACTTCTCTTTGAGAAGTGATCACAAGATCTCCTTAACCACGGAGAGTTTAAGGGACACGAACAACAGTGGTGAGAGTGATTTTGTATAAGTTAATCTTCCAAATTTGGATTTTCTTCAAATTACAACTATAATTTATTTTTTTATTGATTTACAATGTTGCGCCAATTTCTGCTGTACAATATGCTATATAGTATATGTATTCCTCGTATTACCTTCCATCATGTTCTATCCCAAAAGACTGGTTGTAGTTCCCCGTGCTGCACAGCAGGATCTCATTGCTGATCCATTCCAAATGTAAACAACTGTAATTTAATAATACACGATTGGGGCTTGTCGGTAAACACCACAGCACCATAATCAGATTTGTGTATTGATGGTTATGGCCAGGGGGCCTCTGTGACTAGGCCAGTTGTGATGTGTGAATAAGCTATTTCTAGGTCATTTTCTCTGTACTAGTCAGACCTCTGGATGTGTTCATATATGAGTGGCTGAAGATAATCCTAAGTGGTTGAGTGAGAACCAGTTCTAAGAGTAAAAACTATAAAACTTGCAGGAGAAAAATTTTGTTCCATTGGGGCTAGGCAAAGATTTCTTTAACAGGATACAGGAAACATGAACCCAAGGAAAAAAAAAATAAAACCCATTGCCCATAAAGGCACAGTTAAGAAAATGAAGGGCAGGAGTTCCCGTTGTGGCACAGTGATTAACGAATCCGACTAGGAACCATGAGCTTGAGGGTTCGATCCCTGGCCTTGCTCAGTGGGTTAAGGATCTGGTGTTACCATGAGCTGTGGTGTAGGTTACAGACGCAGCTCGCATCCCGTGTTGCTGTGACTCTGGCGTAGGCTGGCAGCTATAGCTCCGATTAGACCCCTGACCTGGGAACCTCCATATGCCGGGAGTGTGGCCCTAGAAGAGACAAAAAAAAAAAAAAAAAGAAAAGAAAATGAAGGGCAAATCAAAGACTGGAATAGCATACCTGCAAAATACATATTTGACAGGGACTTTTATGTAAAATATATTTAAAAACTCCTGCAACTAAATCATTAAAATTCAACCCCAGAGTTTCCTGGTGGCTCAGTGGGTTAAGGGTCTGGTATTGCCACTGCTGTGGCTCTGGTTACTGCTGTGGTGTGGGTTTGATCCCCAGCCTGAGAATTTCCACATGCTGTGGGCAGGGACCGCCCCCCCCCCCCCAAAAAAGAGTCAATCCCGTGAAGTGGGCAAGAGATTTTCATAGACTCTACACCAAAGAGGGTATTGGAAAAGGCCAATCAGCATAGGAAGAGCTGCTTAGTTACTGCTGGTAATCAGGGTATGAAAATGCAAAACACAGTGAGCAGTACCTGGAATGGCAACAAGAAGAAGACTGACGATAGTCAGTGCTGGCGAGGATGTGGCGCCACCGGAACTCCCATCACTCCCCCTGGAGCGGGAAGTGGTGCAGCCGCTTGGGAAAACAGGCTGACGCCTCTCTTAGGGTTAAAAACACACTCACACGCGGGCCAGACATCCCACATGGAAACGTGTCCACACAAAGACTCGTGGGTGGGTGTCCAGAGTAGCTTTATTGATAAGGGCCCAAGTGGGAATGACGCAGATGTGCGCCAGCCGTAGAACACGCAACCACGTTCAGTAGAGCTGCACGGTAGGAAACGCCCAGAAAGAGGAGCTGTGCTACTGACCCGCGCAGCAGCACGGATGAGCTCAAAGTGCTTTAAGACAAGGGAAAGGAGCTGGACCCAAAAAGCACCCTGTGCTTCCCTTTATGAGAAATTCCAGGACAGGCAAAACTGCAGTGGCTGAAAAATCAGCTGCTGCCTTGGTCCTGAGACAGCAGATTGATGGGAAGGGGGCGTGAGGGAAGTTCTGGGGAGACAGAAATGTTCTCTTTCTTAATGGTCATGGTGGTTTTATACCTATATAATTGTCCAAACTAATGGATGGCGTACTTAAAATGGATGGTTTTATACTGTATTTATTTATACAAATGAATCTCTCTAGACCTGGGAAAACACGGAGAGGAACTGCAGCCTGAACATCAAAGAAAGGCTGCCACAGGAGTTCCCTGGTGGTGCAGCGGGTTAAGGATCCAGCATTGTCCCTGCTGTGGCTTGGGTCACTCCTGTGGCATGGGTGTGATCTATGGCCCAGGAACTTCTGCATGCCGCAGGACATGGCCAAAAGGAGAAAAAAAAGAAAGGCTGTCAAGAGAAGCAGTTGTCACTATACATAAAATAAACCGGAGCTCCTGTTGTGGCTCAGTGGTTAACGAATCCAACTAGGAACCATGAGGTTGCAGGTTCGATCACTGGCCTCGCTTGGTGGGTTAAGGATCTGACATTGCCATGAGCTGTGGTGTAGGTTGCAGATGTGGCTCGGATCTCACGCCGGTTGCTGTGGCTGTGGTGAAGGTCGGCAGCTACAGCTCCGATTGGACCTCCGGCCTGGGAACCTCTATATGCCGAGGGTGAAGCCCTAGAAAAGACAAAAAAAAAAAAAAAAGAAAGAAAGAAAAGTCACAAAGATTTATGGAGAACTACAGTCACTAGTTTGCAATAACCTATAATGGCAAAGAATCTGCAAAATTCATATATACATAGGCTGGATTCTGCAGTCCTGATTTCACTGATGATTTATATATGATTTATATGTTACTTTGCTCTACACCTGTAATTATCACAACATTATAAATCAACATTGTAAACCCAACTATACTTCAATAAAATAGAAGAAAAAAACCTCTTAAACTCAAAAAAAAAAAAAAAAAGAAAAGAAAAGAAAAAGGAAGCATTTGTCAAAATCAGCTCAGTGGTCAGGGTGAAGGCCTGGAAGCGAGGCTGCTGGTTTTCTCGTGCAGGTGTGGCTTTGGGCACGTTTCTCACCTTTCTGGGCCTTAGACTCTCAATCTGCAGAATGAAGATAATTGTATCTGCCTTCTAGGGTTTCCTAAGGATTAAATGGATTAACACATGCAAAGCACCTAGATGGAGCTTGGCCTCTCTGGGCTGAATAAGGTGTGACCCCTGTGGGCTAGTTTCTTGACAGTCTAGAGGTGAAGGCAAATTTCCCTGGGAGCTGGGAGGAGAGTTGAGTGGACATCTTTTCTTTTCTTTTCTTTTTCTTTTTTTTTTCTTTTTTTTTTTTTTTTGCTTTTTAGGGCCGCACCTGCAGTATATGGAAGTTCCCAGGCTAGGGGTCTATTTGGAGCTACAGCTGCTGGCCTACATCACAGCCACAGCAATGCCAGATCCGAGCCCCATCTGCGACCTACACCACAGCTCATGGCAAGGCCAGATCCTTAACCCACCGAGGCCAGGGATCAAACCCGCAACCTCATGGTACCTAGTCGGATTCATTTCTGCTGCGCCCCAATGGGAACTCCTGGATGTCTTGTATTAAAAACGTTGTCTCAAAGCCAACTTTTGGTTTAGAATGAGGAAGAAGCTGCCTGTAAGGTGTGCAGACAGATTTTATCGTATGCAAATGAGTCTCTCTTTGTTTAGAGAAATCTTTTTTTTGTTTGTTTGTTTGTTTTTTGGCTTTTCACCATTTCTTAGGCCGCTCCCGCGGTATATGGAGGTTCCCAGGCTAGGGGTCGAATTGGAGCTGTAGCCACGGACCTACGCCAGAGCCACAGCAGCATGGGATCCAAGCTGCATCTGCAACCTTCACCACAGCTCACAGCAATGCTGGATCCTTAACCCACTGAGCAAGGGCAGGGATCAAACCCGCAACCTCATGGTTCCTAGCTGGATTTGTTAACCACTGAGCCACGACAGGAACTCCGTTTAGAGAAATCTTCACTAGAGTTTTGGGAGGCAGATAACCAGAGACGCTGGGTTTGTAAAACCTTGGCCATCCTTGCTCTAGAGCAGAGTGTCCCAAACAGGCAACCTTTGAATCACTCGTTCATAGAACCCTTTGAGAAAGGATTTGTTGCCCAGAGAAATTTGGAGACCATCAGATTAAATGGAATTTCAAAGGTTTTCTTTGCGGCTGGATCCTACAGTCCTGATTTCACTGATGGATATTGCAAATCTGCAAAAGGAGCATGAGATAGGCAGCCCTTTCCAAACTTTGAGCTTGTGACTGCTTTTTCTTAGAAAATCTCCAGTGGAACATTGTCTGGGAAAACCGGTGCCCTGGAGATGCCTAGATGGCCTACATCTACCTAGATGCACTTTGTAGTGTCGACAGGGATTCCGGGTCATTAGGAATGTCCTGCTTCCATCAAGATGGAACAACTAACCACGAAATTCAGGGACTTCCCTAAAGAGAAGAATCTACATGACACGTAACCACAGGAATTCGTAGAGAAGCGTCCTTCTGGTGAAAGGGATTTTCGGTCATTTACAAAATCACCACCTGGCACCTTTGGACCTGGGCGCGGGTAGCTATGGGTGTACATGGGTGGGTGACACCTGAATGAGCATGCGTTGTGTGTCCGGGTCCTCTGTTCTTTTAATCAGTACTTTCATCATTGATCCTGCCTTTTTTCACATGTGCAATAGTTCCTCCGTGCTCAGGTGTCTATACAATGTGCCTTTAACAGATACTACACAGTTTCCTGCCACCGAATATGTCTCTTGCTACAATGTCTCCCATCAAGCTCTTCCTGGGTTAAGTGATCATTTCTAGAAGGCTCGGGGAAGAAGCACACCTTTGGGCACTGTTTCACATGGGATGGTTGATGGGGTCAGCCTGGGCAGAGTGACTGCTCTTCAGTGGAAGAGAAAGGGATGTGGGTAGGGGGCTCTGCATCCCGAGAAGCCTGGGACAGCAGCAGGCCTCCCGTCCTTGAGGGAGGGGTCGGGCACGCCGTCACCTCTCGCCATGATCTTGCTTATCTCCACCGCTCAGGACCCCCCAGCTTCACACCTGCCCTCCACGTCATCCCGTGTGCAGAGGTCACCCCTTGACCACTTCCTATAGGATATCTATTCTTGGTTGCTGTGCTCAAGCCTTGGGTCACTGAAGACTCAGGTTTGGGGAGGAGATACCAGCTTCCGGCTCCACCCCAGGCTCCCCGTGGGCCAGCACCTGCCTCTCTAGGGAAGAGACTCGGCCCGCACACCTGGACCTGGCTTCTCACCTTCTGTCCTAAGTGCTTCTCAAGGATTTTTTTCCTCCAAGCAATTATCATTCCTTTCCTACAAGCACCTCTGGAGCCAGCTACGAAAAATGTGACTGCGTCCTCCACCCTGTCCGTTAGGATCGGCCAGAGGAGGGGAGCACTTAGCTTGGTCAAAGTAGGAGGAGACCTCATTCCGAGAATTACAGGATTCAACTACCATGAGAAGGCTGAGGAGCCGAGGATCAGAGGGGTTTTGTTCAGGACGTCTCCGAGCACAGAGTTTGCCGGAAATCTCACCTTCAATAGCATTAACATGGGAAACTGCTGGGAGGACCCCCCAGAGAGGTGGGGGGGGTGTGTGCTCCCAATGACCTCAGGACAATAGCAGAGAGAGGTGACCTCAAAGTCCCACCAGGGTTAGTCTGTCAAAGTACAGCCACAGAGAAGAAAGGCTTTCGCTGTTCAGCCGGTGCGAGCACACCTCCTCCGGGAAATCACACCAGAATCTGCCAGGAAAGGCAGTCTGGGAAATGTAGTTTCCAGTACGGGGAGGGGGGCTCAGGCAGGGCGGGGGTGCTGGGGATCCCTGCACAACAGCCAACACACCTACTCCTTTACACACAGTCTCAGCAGGTGAAGGAAAGGATGGGAGGGGTCCAGGCAGGTAGCCGGTCTTGAGCACAGGAAGGTGAGGTGTAGACAGGGCCGTGCTATCCTGACAGCAGCTGAAGTGCCTACCCAGGAGAGGGGGCTGAGCTTCGGGGGGTAACTGGCTAGTGGGGGCTCCTGAATGCCGGAGTCGGGTCCATAGAGACCTCTATGGATTAGGAGGGTCTTAGGAAGACGCACCTGCTGGGGTTCGGGGAGGCCTGGGCGGCTTGGACGGTGCTCGAGGAGGGGCTGGTCTCCCTGAGCGCCCTCCAGCCCGGACTGGTCCCTCCTCGAGCTTTTGGATTCCTGGTTTGGAACGCTTCCCTGTGCCACTCACCGAGGGGGTGACCACTTGAAGGCAACAGTGTCATCTGAGCCGGAGCCGTCAGGGCTGTCGTGAAGCCCCATGCATGGACATCTGTGGACTTGTCGCCAAAGCAGCAGGGCTGTGGACAAGGTCAAAGGAAATAGCATTTCCCCCCAGTGAACTGCTGATGCGCAACACCTGTTGCAGTCGTGGGCGAGATAAATCTACTTTTATAGGCCGTTGGCTTTCAAACGCAGAAGCTCTTGGAAATTACATTTGGGTCGATTTTTCTGTCGCCTTTTGACAGGGCCAAGTGAGCGTTTTAAGGATTGCGTCGCTTTCCTCATCGGGTCCCTGATTCTAACCCAGCCCACCAACTGGTCAACCAGCCCATCCTGCAAAGCTTAGAAGGATGCTATTCCCTTTGGGATAAAGTGGGGTGAACCACCTTATGGATGGTTTTGAATCTCCCAGCAGCAAGGCTAGGCTGAATTCTGATGCGGTGCTAAGCCTGGGGCAGGGGGGCAAGGGGCAAGGGTGGGGGGGGGGCGCATCTCTGTCGGATGCTGTGCCATGAATTCTCAGAAGTGGTGGGAACCCAGGTTCCAGAGCTCTGTATGACCTCGTTTAGGTTAATGAAGAAATGAAACGGGGTGCAACAAAACCAACCCAAACAACCAAACCAAACCCAACCCAACTTGCCTCTGTTGGCTTCCCTTTGCTTGTTTTCTACATGTATCCTCTTCTTCCGCGCTTTTTAAAATCCAGTCTTTGTTTTCATCCTGTTTTATTTACTTAACCCCACCTCACTGAGTTAGCCACGACCTTTTTTTCTCCTATTCTTATTCCAGTTTCCCCTTAATTTCTGTGATGGTTTTATTTTTTCTTCAATTTATTTCCCAAGTTTGCCCACGGATGATTCATTCTTTTCTTGCCTTCTCGTTTTCTCATTGCTGGATGATTTTCATGTTTGCCGGATGCTCTTCCATGACAGAGGCAATTCTTAGGATTTAACAAAATACGTGTGAAATGTTAGGTCACTATTTTTGACTCTTCCACGGCAACGTTTTTCCAGTTAGTGTTCTTTTTTGTTAATGTATCTGGTTGCTCGTTTCCTTGTCACATCTTTGAATGTTAAATCTTTTCGATTCTCTTGTATTACTCATCCGACACTAGCTAGGCTTTCCTAGAGACATGAGGGGTCTTCTAGACTCTTCTCTGCTATGACGGAGGCTAATTGGTTCCTGAAAAATATGACTTGTCCACCTGGTGAGCTTTTGGCCTTAACCCCAGGCAGTTGATACGTAACTGTGGATGGAATAAATAGGAGATTCTAAGAAGGACCTGGTAAAAGCGTCGTACTCAGTGACAGCAGCTCAGCACTGATGGTTAGGATCTGGGTTGGGCTCTTCTTCTTATTAGAATGACTAAACCTCCGAGAATAAATAATACGGTAAGAGCATTTCGATAATATGTACGTATGTGTAAAAATAGCTCGAAATCGTATTAAAAAGACAAATTTAAAGCATTTTCTTCTCCGTTTGTAACATTAAAAATGGGAGATATAGGAGTTCCTGTTGTGGCTCAGTGGGTTAAGAATCCGACTAGTATCCACGAGATGCAGGTTCCATCCCTGGCCTCCATCAGTCGGTTAACCATGCGGCTGGGATCTGGTGTTGCCATGGCTGTGGCGTAGGCCCACAGCTGTAGCTCCAGTTTGACCCCTAGCCCGAGAACTTCCGTATGCTGCATGTGTGGCCCTAAAAAGAAAAAAAAAAGGGAGATATAAAATTTAGCAAACAGGAGTTCCTGTTGCGACGCAGCAGAAATGAGTCTGACCAGCATCCATGAGGATGTGGGTTTGATCCCTGGCCTTGATCAGTGGGTTAAGGATCTGGTGTTGCCCTGAGCTGGGGCATAGGCTAGTGGCCACAGCTCCGCCTGGGAACCTTCATATGCCATGGGTGCAGCCCTAAAAGGACAATAAATAAATAAACAAAATAAAATTTAGCAAACAAATAATTAAAATCAACCCTCAGGAGTTCCCATTATGACTCAGTGGTAACAAACCCGACTAGTATCCGTGAGGATGGGGATTCAATGCCTGGCCTTGCTCGGTGGGCTAAGGATCCAGCATTGCCGAGAGCTGCGGTGTAGGTCGCAGATGCCACTCGGATCTGGCATTGCTGTGGCTGTGGTGTAGATCAGCAGCTGCAACTCCGATTCGACCCCTAGGCTGGGAACTTCCACATGCTGCAGGTTTGGCCCTAAGCAACAACACCAACAAAAACCAGCCTTCATATCCGTGCTGAGACTAGTTAACAGAAACTGAAGAACCAGAGGGCATGTGGAAAGGGATGGGAAGATGTGTTAGTTTCCTGGGGCTCCTGGCGAAGGTTGATTGTGGGTCTGGTTGAAGTTGCTGTGGTGTCGGGCTCAGTGAAAGCACTAGATTTCATTAGGAGGTTTTCAGGAAAAACAGTCTAAAGCTTCCAAACTGTCAAAAATGTGGCTTCCTGAGCTTTGATAATCACACGCAAGCGTTTAATAAGCCCACCTGACAGTCGTCCTCCTGTTCTGGACCCACAGTTGACTAAGATAGAGATGTTTTACAGCCTAGAAACCGAGAGGTTAATTTGCAGAAAACGGATGAAGTGTGCCCATCATTTTCCTGACTCGTAGTGAAGATAACCTCACAGGTTAGAGTTTTATTGATTTGAAGATAGTACCCTGGTTTTTTAAAAATACGTAACTCAGCAATCTTATTTCAGTCTATCCTTTTCCCGCTGATGGCAGAAATTCCATTTGTTTCATATCCTCATTCAAGCAGCTCTTTGATCCTGCAGGTTTTGTTTTGTTTTTCCTCATTAATGAGTTAAAGGGGGATTTCCCTTCTGGCTGAGCGGGTTAAGAATCCAGCATTGTCACTGCTGTGGCTGTGGCTCTTGCTGTGGTTCAGGTTCCATCCCTGGCTCAGGAACTTCTGCATGCCTTAGGCCAAAAAAAAAAAAAAAATTTTTTTTAATAGGAGTTAAATAAAACTTTGACCCAGGCTGGTGATCGGCTGTATATTGGGTTTTTAGCAGGCCATTAGGGCAGGCATTGGGATAGAAGGGGCACTGGCTTGACCCGGGTTTGCACTTGCTTTAGAAGCCCCTTGGGGAGGGGGTGCTAGGGGGAGGGGGGAGGGGAAGACCCCTCCCCTGGGCCCCCCACCTCCTGGACCAGGCTGTGCTCCCTCCCCCGCCCTCTTCCCCTCACCCCTCCCCCGATTCCCTCCTCCATCCTTTGCTCTCTTCCCCTCTCCCTTTTCTCCTCCATTCTTCGCCCTCCCGAGCCCTCACCCCTCTCCTCCTTGCCCCGATCCCCCCCATTCTGACTCTGCTTCCCAGAGCTCACGCCGCCCTCTCAGGGAACAGCCACCCGGTGGCCTGACAACTCTGACTGCTCCTTACGGAGCCACGGTGGAGGCGGATGTTTCCAGTTCCAGAAGGTCAGCGTGTCCTGGAGTGGTAATTGAAAAATAAGGATAGCAAAGAACAGGGCCCGGCTGAACCCTGGCGCATTGAGTCCATACGCACCATTCCCCGGCAGAGAGCATGAGGGGTCCGTGTCCCTAACCAGCCCCCGCCGAGCAGGGCAAAATAAGAGGAGGACAGCGAGGAATAAATTGCAGGATGGATGGAAATAGACATAGGACCTCTGCGGTTTTGTCTGAATCAAATGCTAGCTTCTAATCAATAGAATGTATTTTTTATTATTAAATAGCCCATTATAATATAATAGAGCAATAAATACTGATAAAAGTGTTCCTGGTGAGTAATTCCTTTTGGAATAATGACTATTTGATTATGGGATGATTTGGCTTTTAATTTACACCAGCGCTTAATGGGTTCCTCTCAACTTAATATTCTCCCAGCTCCGACTGCAGTCCGTCAGAGACAGTGATGAATGGGGACCACTGGGGAACTTCATTAAGGAGCCTCCCATGGGGGGCCGCTCTGATTCCCACGGTCCACAGGCTTCCCGCGCCATCCCAAGTGAGCCTTGCTGCTGGGGCCTGGCAGGGGCCTGGGGTGGGGCACCGCATGATTCTGTGCTGCTGATCTTTCTTTATCCCTGGACTCTGCAGAAGGTAACGCCTGGACATCCCATCATGCAAAAGAGCTTCTTTAAGAGCTGCTATTGCCAGGCATGGACGAAGCACTGTTGAAGGGCAGATAAGCGTGGCAGGGCGGGAAGGTCGTTTGGGAAGTTGGGGCTCTGGGTATTTACCATCGGGTGTCTTAGTCCATTTGGACTGCTTGAACAAGTACTCCAGACCGCGGGGCTCGAACCAGACCGTCTAGAGGCTGAGAGTCCAAGGTCAAGGTGTTGGCAGACTGGGGGTCTGACCAGGGCTCTCGTCCTTGTGGGCAGATGGCTGACTTCTTGGAGAGACTGCGCTCTGGTCTCTCCATCCTTGTAAGCGCCCTGACCTCATTCCCGAGGCCCCGCCCTCATGACCTAATCACCCCCAACCACCCACCTTCAAACACCATCCCGCTGGGAATTCGGCTTCAGCATGTGGGTTTGGGGAGGATGCAGACAGAGGACATAGCATCTGGTAGGGGAACATTTCACTATTTGATCAATAGGTACGGCTGTGCAGGTGAATATAACCCCAAACCTCACCCCGACACCAAATCTGGGACCGAGCTCTCGGAGTATCTTGGGGTTGAGCCAAGGCTGTGGTCGTGGAATCCAGCTGCTTGCGCCTCATGGGGCCTTGCCCTCTAGGGGTTCCCAATGCCCAGGGGTCCCTGGCTTGTCCATGCCATTGGCTTTGGCTCTGGTTCCTATGGCACTGCTGTGCCTTCTGGAGACTTAGCTCGCCGTCAGGTGCTGATTTATGGTTTTATTAAAATGTGATTAAGAGGTGCCCAGCAATGATGAATCACTCCTGCCACTTGCCATCCAAACCCACACAGCAGCTGCCAACTGTACGGAAAAGACATATGGCGTCGTGCTAGGCAGGCCTGGGCAGCCTGGGCCTCGGCCAAGGGGTGGCTCTGTTGTCCCTCGAGGATGCCTTGA
This sequence comes from Phacochoerus africanus, assembly GCF_016906955.1. Classification (NCBI taxonomy): domain Eukaryota; kingdom Metazoa; phylum Chordata; class Mammalia; order Artiodactyla; family Suidae; genus Phacochoerus; species Phacochoerus africanus. Next base: position 4,611,192 of record NC_062559.1, on the reverse strand, counting down.
GGGCAGGGAGCTCCGTTCCCACGGCCCAGCCCTCCATCCTGCCCTGACCTACAGGCTTTGACCTTTGAGCTTCCGCGTATGTCAAATGACGTCATCTGTACAAAGGTACCAGGATGTCCTGCTCATCATTCATGACACTTTTCCTCTGTAGAAACAATTTTATTTATATAAAAATAAAAGTTTAAAAACCAAAACAGCTCAAGAGAGCAAAAGGTAGACATTTTTAAAAGGCGTATTTCCTTAGATAAATATCCAAAGACATCTATTTCTTGTGTTTACTTTGGTGCCTTTCCTTTTTTTAAAAAATATTTTCTTGAAGTATAGTCACTTTACAATGTTGTGTTAATTTCTGCTGCGCAGCAAAGTGACTCAGTTATGGAAACATATATTCTATATTCTTTTTCGTATTCTTTCCTATTATGGTTTATCACAGGGTATTGGATATAGTTCCCTGTGCTGTACAGTTAAACCTTGTTGTTTACCCATCCTGTAATTTTTTTTGTTTGTTTTTTTAGGGCTGCACCTGCAGCATATGGAAGTTCCTGGGCTAGGGGTTGAATCGGAGCTGCGGTTGCTGGCCTACACTACAGCTGCAGCAATGACGGATCCAAGCCAAGTCTGCAACCTATACCACAGCTCACAGCAATGCTGGATCCTTAACCCACTGAGTGGGGCCAGGGATCAAACTTGCATCCTCATGGATACTCGTTGGGCTCTTAACTCGATGAGCCACAATGGGAACTCCTATTCCTTTTAGTTTTGAGCCTTGAAATGTGCACTTGCCACAGCCAAACCTTTTCAAAGGCACTGAGTTTGTCCCATGGATCCAGTAGCAACTTCAGTTGCTTAAATACACACCTTTGGACCAGGTATCATCTAGCATCAGGTAGCAGGTAGCAGCTGTATCAGCCCCATTCAAGGCCCCCCTTCAAGCTGCCCTTGCTCCTACCCTTAACTTGTCACAGAGCAGCCTCCACTCTGCTTCTGCCCTTCCTCCAACCCCTCTGTTTTGTATCCACCACTTCCTGAACCCCAGGCTGCGATCCCCGTCTCCAGAACTGCACGCGACCTCCTGGTCTATCAGTAAGTTCCGTCTGGCTGCCTTGTTGCCCGGCAGGTGCTCCTTGGCTGCGACTCTACCCACGTGTCAGGTCTTCCTTATCTTCCCGGTAACCACAGCCCATGAAGGCTGAGCTCACAGAACAGAGTTCAGTGTTGATATCGAATACAACTTACAACAAAGCTAATCAACCATGTGATTAATTACATGCACTGTGGTTAGTATGCACTGTGGTTAGTAGGCACACATGATAAGGGCTCGTAAGCGACTGTGATTAGTTTTACTCTAATGTGAGTCTTGCGCGTGTGTGCACGTGTGTGCGTGCGTGCACGTCTGTGTTGATGGGGGCAGAGAGGTTGGGGGAAGGCCTTTTGGAGAGATGGTGAGTTAAGGAATAAATGGAGAGGGAGGTTGTGACCCCCGACAGCGGGAGGGACGGGAAGTGTTCCTTGTGATGGTGCAGGTACGACTCGGTCCTCTGTCTCCCGCCTTCTGCCTGCCTCCCCGGATTGCACACCCCCAGGGCCGTTCCCCATCCTCTTTCTTTTATTTTTCTTCTTCTCTCCCGTGACCCGGACAGAAGGGGCGGGGGCTGTAAATGCCGGAGTTCCTGCTGGCTGTTACAGTGAAAGACCCTCTCCACTTAAAAATTTCTCTGTGCAGTCGCCTGAAACTCTAGCCACGGATTTCGCTGGTCAGCTCCAATGACAAGTGTCGGCAGGGCTATTGGCACCTCAGGCTAGATGATGGGACATCCTAAAACAGCAATCCCAACCCGCAGGTGGAGGAGTTATTGCCTGGGGTGCAAACAGTGTCTAATTTGAATAACCGTCTTGCCCATATTTACCCAAACGAAAGAAAATATGCCCAAGGATGCACGGTGATCAGTAAACTCTCTGTCTAAAGTATTCATTGAATTGATTTATTTATCTGTCTTTTGAGGGCCGCACCTGTGGCATATACAAGTTCCCAGGCTAGGGGTCAAATTGGAGCTGCAGCCGCCACAGCCAGGGTGACACGGGAGCCGAGCAATATTTGTGATCTACACTGCAGCTTGCGACAACCCCGGATCCTTAACCCACTGAGTGAGGCCAGGGATCGAACCTGCGTCCTCATGGACACAATGTCGGGTTCTTAACCCGCTGAGCCACAACAGGAACTCCTATTTGTTGAATTTGTGGTGACCCTTGGGGCAATTAGTCAAGAGCAAGTAATCCCACTCCACAGCCCAGGGTCACGGAGGTGCAGTCACATATTTTCAGTGGCTGCGTGAACACCTGTGCAGTTCCCCTACGTGTCTGCAGGGAGGTGCTGGGGTCAGCTTCCTTTAGGAGGTCATTACATGGCTTCTTAGAAATTTCTCTGGCCAGTTCTGGGGAACAGGGTTGGACCGATGGCATGGCCATATCTCACCCTCATGGCCACTCTCAGCACCAGAGCCACACAGATGACACCATCTGTTCCCTAAGGGAGCCCAGGGCCACAACGCCCATGGGTCACAGCAAGTCTGTGCCCGGTTCTTGTGATGCTGGACTGCAGCCAAAAGAACAGGACGCATGGCAGGTGCCCAGGAATGAGCTGTTTCTCCTGTTCAGGTGTAATTGAAACCCTCTGGCTGTAGCATCCTGTCACCAGAAGTGATGGCAAACAGCTGGTTATCCTGTCCTGGTCCTCGTAAATTTAATCACACTCACACCAACATTTTTCTTCCTTGTCCACCTGTCAGTTAGTGAGAGGGACTGAGCCGCACGTGGGAAGGGACCAGGGGGCAGCCTGGAAGCGGACAGATGTGGATTCTAAACCAGCAGCCTCCTTGCCAGGTGGTCACGGTGTAAGAGGGAAGAATAAATCTGACTCCACATCGGAGCTCTTTCTTTGCCGTTAACCTTTTTTTATTCCGTTGCTTTTGCTGCAGGAGTGCTGCCTGGAGCCAGAAATATACAGGAGCGCCCATGCTCCAGGCCCTGGCCTTTAAAGGGATAACACATTTCCATTCATAGCTTCTAGACTCGCTGGAGGCCAGAGGCAGAGTTGCCCTGATTCTTGTCTCCCCCTTCCTGCCCCTCCCCCATTGAAAGCAAGAGTGTCTCAAGGAGGCAAAGACTCTAAAAACAGGTACAAAGCTGATTGTTAGAGACACAGTCCCGCATGTGGGAGAGCCCACAGAGAACCATCTATTCATCTAAGGCAGAAGCAAAGCAGTAACACCCCCCGCAAGGAGCGCGGGTATGGGTGCCCCCTGAATGAGGTGTGCGCCAGAGAGGCGCTTTAAATCGCTTCCATGGGGCACTTCTTCCAGGTCCTTGTCTTCCTTTGGCCAGTCAGCTTGTTTTATCTTCCACATGGGACCAGAGCCAGGGCCCTCCCTAATCTGCATATGCATTTTTGACCAAGATGGATTCCAGAGCAAAGCATGGTGGGAAGGTTGTCTAGACTTATTATGGGCTGGTGCCCCCTCCCTTTCTGACCCAGCGGGGTCTCTCTGCACATGTGGAGTTGGGGTCTCCCTGACCCTGAGGATGGGGGGTATGTGACCTCTTGGTCTTTTGCCCAAGCAGGGCTCAGCCCCTCTCTGCCCTGGTCATGACGTTTGTTTAACAAGTGCATGGACGACAAGGGCCAGGATTTTGCCTTGTGCCTGTTGTTATTTCTGTCCTGAGACAACCGCATAGGTGGCCCGTATTTCTGTGTGGTTCCAGTGTCTATCCTGGAGCCCACCTATCTCCTGCCACACAGGAAGCTTCTTATTCTGAGTGGTTACCTTACAGGTACTTTCTGAGGGTTAAAATGGCCTCCTTGAGTTATGTGAGCTTCTCCGAAGGTGCCATTTGGACGGAGGGTAATTTTTCCCCACAATATAAGTTGTTTTGACATGAAGCGTGTGCTTTTCTAAGACACTTTTGAACCGAGTGTTTGCCATCAGCCTTTGACAAAGCTGCATATTATGGGACATACCAAAGCAGCAGGCTCACACTCCACTATAACTCAGGGAGCATATTAGGTCCTGAAATTCGAATGCCTCGTTTTCATGACAAACGATGCAACAAGAGCCCAGAATGGCCGCCTCGAAGCTCTGATCCTGCCCGCAGCTGCCCTGGGAGAAGGAAAGTGCCAGACACTTAACCTCCTCTCTGTGGCGTGCGGTTGCACCAAGTGCATGGGGAAAGTTGCCCACAGGCTAGGGCTGTTGCCAAAAATCTTGGCTGCCTCTGTGCACCCACGCCAAATAGAAATGTGGAGACAGAGTTGGAGGAATTGGGAAAAGAAGCTTTAATTGCCAGGCGGAGAGGGAACACAGTGGGCTAGTGCCTCAAGGACTGTGCCCCTCCCCCGGGGGTGGGGTGGGGAGGTGGTGAGTCAAGGAGTCCAACGGTGTCAAGGAGCAGGGCGTGGTCAGCTCACGGACCTCTTCCTGATTGGTGGGAGGTGAGGTCATTGCGAGTCGGCATCATCAACCTTCTGGGTCCAACCTGTCTGGGGTCTGTGTGCTTGTGGGCAGCACACAGTTGACTTCTCCCACCTGGTGGGGGCTTCCGCACCTGCAACACAGCCCCAAGGACATGGCTCAGGAATTTATCCGTAGTCCTTAAGGAAGACTTAAATGTCCTTGGCTTTATTGAATGGCTCCATTGTTTTATTCTGTCTTGCCTGACTGTTTTCCTTTTTCCCTGTATTTCCTCACGTCTCCGATGGAATTGATGCTTTGATTAAGTTCTTCTGTGGACACAAGTCATGTGGAGCACAGGAGTGGGAGGTCCCTCTGGGAAGGCCTCGCAGGGTCCTGCTCGGTTACAGGGCTGCCATTTGTGGGATGCTGGCGCCCTTGATACCATGGAGTGGACTCCGTCTTTAAGCATGGGAACGCGTCAAGAAACCAGGATTTTAACAGTAACACTTGGCATTGCCCTGAATACAGAGGCCTTGGTGAAGGGGCAGTTGGCAGCCACGGGCGTGGCAACATCCCATCCAAGTGAGCACGTTAATCACAGTTAAAGTTAGTTCTCCAGGACTCGGTAGGACTATCAGGAAGTTTGTGAGCCTTCCTGTCGTGCTCCCTTGAGGTGCACGCGGGAAAGGGACTCGATGGCCCCAAGCGCGTTCAAGCTCAGTTATGACGATTTTCACTGCAGAGCAGGACGCAGAAGTCGAAAGCAGGCGAACCTGACCCCCGTCTAGAAGATGCTAGCAACGAACATCCAAGGGGCTTATCTTAGGTTTCCACAGAGGAGCGGCACTGAGAGGATGTGTGTGGGGTTACATGGGCGTGTGTGGACATGTACGGAGTTGGGGCATGCGATTCTGGAAGCTGGCAAGCCCTCAGAGCTGCAGCCAGCAAGCTGGAGGCTCAGGAAGAGTGGATGTTTCAGTTCCACTCCAAAGGCAGGAAACAGCTGGATGCTCTAGCTTGCCAGCAGCCAGCCGAGAGAGACGCCCTCTCCCCCAGCCTCTATGCTCCATTCAGCGTGCCCTCTTGACTGGGTGAGGCCCACCGCATGAGGGAGGACAGTGGGCGTTACTAGGTGGACGGGTTCAAACGCTAACCTCATCCAGAAACATCCTCACGGAAACACCCAGAAGAGCGTCTGACCCCCGCATCTGGGCACTCCATGTTCGGTCAAATCGACCATGCAATTACCCATTCATTCCAAGTCTGCCCTTTGCCAACCTGGCACCCATACGCATCTCCTTAGCCCATCCTTAACCTCCAAAGAAAGACTAATTCTGGTCATGATTCTGCCTAACGGGATATAACTGTCCTGATCACGGGCTCCAAAGGCACTGACACTCACCCCAGAGGAAGAGGTAGAGCCCTTGAGAGAGGTTTATTCGCCTTCAACACTGAGAGATAATTTAACAACGCCTAAGCGCTGTGATGTTACATGATAAGAGATAAAGGGCCGGAAAAGAAGCTCCTGTGCTTGACACACGCACATCCTGACAACGTAAGGCGGATACCCCCAGGGCAATTACATCCTTATTTCTGTAATAACCGGTGACCTGGTCCTACCTGGGCTTTGTAACTCCCTTCTTCTCCTTCCCCCGCTGTAGTCCCTTTGCCTTCGGCCATCACCTCAGCTGGTCATGGCTCTTTACCTCTTGGGGTGAGACTCGAACCTTCATTCCTCAAGGGTCTGGGCCATTCATAATTCTGCCTGCATTGAACCTTTGTAGTTTTGCCCTGACCTTAATCACAGGCCATGGAAATGCTAAGAGACGCCCTCGGGAATCTCCCGCATTCCAGACCTGCTATTCCTTGCCTCCAAGGTGGAACCGGAATCCAGTTTCCCCCCAGGCAGTCAGCATTCGGTCACCTCTGCCAGCACAGCAACTCCCTTCCTTCCCTGTAAATCCAGAGGCATGAGGGACCCAAAGTGGCCGGTGGGGTTGAGGGGGTGGGGGGCACCCTTAACCTCGGGTTCAGTGGGATCATGGTTGTGTCTCCTGGTAGAAGCTTTGCTCCCCCTCTACCCACGCCCCTAGACCAGCGGAGCAGAAGTCGTGGGTTCAGGAAGTGGATATTTTGCGAGTGGGCCATCAAGGATGATAGTGGTGCCACTTCGCTTCCACTCCTTGATTCCTGGACCCGTGGATCCAGGTCACGGGAGGATAGACAGTGATTCAGAGCACGTACAGCCTTCTGGAGAACCTGGCTCCAGCCGTGCAAGGTACTGCCATCCAGCTGGTGCTATAACTGAGTCTTCAAATGGCTCTTCCACCATTCTGTCGAGCCAGCTGCTTCCGGATGGTGGGAAACATGTTCGATCAGAGAATTCTATGAACTTGGGTCCATTGCTGCTCTTCTTTTGCTGGGAAGTGAGTTCCTTGATCAGAAGCAATGCTGTGTGGAGTGCCGTGTTGGTGGCAAGGCATTTGGAAATCTGCAGATGGTAGTTTTGGCAGACACGTCACATGCAGGAAAAGCAAATCTGTATCTGGTGTAGGTATCTGTTCCAGCGGGGACAAATTGCTGCCTCTTCCACGAGGGAAGTGCCTCAGTACCTTCAACCTGCCACCAGGGGGCTGGCTGATCACCGTGGGGTGTGGGGCCTTCTTGGGAGCTCCCCGGTGGTCTCTGTGCTGGCAGACGGGGCACTCGGGGGTGGCTGGAGCCAGCTCAGCTTTGGTGAATGCCAGTCCATGTTGCTGAGCCCACTCGTCGTCTCCGTCCCTGCCACCATGGCCGCTTTGTTCGTGTGCCCATTGAGCGAAGGCAGGGGTGGCTGGGGAACGAGGCTGACTGGTACTGACAAAGCAGATCATCTAACCAGTCGATTATTAAAATCTTCTCTGCTGGGGTCACTTTCGGTGAGTGTTCACATGGGACGCAAATATCTTTAGGTTTTTGCCTATGCAAAGAGTTTGATCCCTGTATCTCTTCCCCAAATGTCCTTGTGACGAGTTTTCCATTCATGTTCCTTCCAAGTCCCTGACCATCCAGCCAAACCACTGGCCACAGCCTGTGAATGTATAATTGCACATCTGGCTAGTTTTCATTCCAGGTGGAGTGAGCAGCCAGGCGCAGTGCCCAAGTCCTGTCCACCGAGAGGATTCTGCTCCGCTGCTGTCCCTGGGAAATGTCCCAGGGAGAGGCTGTGGGGCTTAGCTGTCCACTTGGGGGCAGTGTCTGCACATCGTGTGGAACCGTCTGGCCCCAGGCCCAGTCTTGGGTCCTTTGCTGGCTGATCGGGAGGAACTCCCCACGAGGCCATGGGTGCAGGCAGGGCGGGGGAGAAGGCAGAAGAGCTGAGAGGGGCCATGGACATCTGGGCCACTTCTTCCTGTGACTTCCTTGTGCCTGTGGGGCCTGCTCAGGCATGACCGTGTGTACACCACGTCCGGCTGATGTCACAGTGTTGCTGCACATGCCCTCTTTGTGGCTTGGTGGGTCAGATAAAGATAACACCCAGTTCATGACGGGCAGCTCGGGTTGCATGGTAACTTGCTGGCCATGGCCAAGTGTTCGGTTTTTGTGAAGGCCTGACAGCAAACCAAGAGCTTTTTCTCAGAAGGAAGAGTTATCTGCAGAGGATGGCAGGGCTTTGCTCCAAAATCCTAAGGCCCTATGCTGTGATCCACCTCGAGGGCTGCCAAAGGCTCCAAACAGCATCCCTGTCTGCTGCTGACACATCAGGCACCGTTGGATCTGCTGGGTCATAAGGCCAAGGGCAGAGCAGCCTGGACCTGCTGCAGAGCCTTTGCCTGTTCTGGGCCCCACTCCAAACCAGCAGCTTTTCAGGTTGCTGGGGAAGTAGCTGGAGCAACACATCCGGCGGGGGAGTGGGTGTTGACATCAGTACCCACGGGTCTAAAGTCGTCACCCAGCTCCCCGCCCCCACCCCACAGAGAAGGGGGCCACACGGTGACGGATAAATAAGCGAGTCTTGGCCCAGGCTGGCTAACAGTGGGCTCACTGAGTTTGGATTCACCCTGCAGTTAATTTCCCTGTCCTTGAATTTATAATGGGACTAGGTAGGATATATGGTAATTAGCAGAATTCCCTATAGACATTTCATCCCACGGGTAAGAGCTGCCACTGAGGGGAAGCCAAGCCAAAGCTCTGACACTGTCCTCCTGTGGCCAAGATAAAAATACCAAAAGCAATGTCACACCCTAGGAGCGTGGTAGGGTTTAGTGGAACCTTAAAAACCGAGAAGATGCACAGGTTGTGATACCCATCATGTGTTCATTTAGCAGCCTGGCCCTTACTAAATATCTATCTATCTATCTATCTATCTGTATCTCTCTATCTACCTACCTACCTGTCTGTCTCTGTTTCTGGGAGTATGAAAGTGGGCAGTTGCAAAATTAGCCAAGTCATAGCCCCACATGCAACCGCTGTGCTGCACACAGCGTCAGTGCTAGAGCAGGTGAACACCGTGCATGCAGGTAAAAGTTGGCCTGCAGTCATTGATCTGCATTGGTCCTTATCAGAAAAGGAGTATCAGATCTTCTTGCCATTGACTTGAGAAGGACAGTGGTATAGAGTTAGTCTTATCACATGGTTACATTAACTTCCTATTTTCTCAAGGAACGTGAAGGGTCCCGAACCAAGTGGCAAGTGGCTTGGGTAGTTGGGGCTCTGGCACTGTAGTGGGGAGTCAGGAGCACGGAGCTCTGAGTAAGAGGTGAGTAGATGGACGTGGCAGAGGACAGGAAGTGTGAAGAACTTTACACAAGGCAGTGCTCACCAGAGAGAAGCTACTTCAGAAGACTCATTAAGCAACTGGCTAGACAGAGGCACGTGGCTGGTTGATGTCAGCCAGGCTTTGTCACGTGCATAAAATGGCCATGGAAGCTGGGGTGGAGACCAGAGAGCATGGACTCCTACTGGCCAAGGCTGACCGAGCCTCTGCTGGGGTCCCTCAGCAGCAAAGACAAAGGCTAAACCCCAATACACGCCCATCCCTTAAAGAGAGCAAACAGGATTTTGGTAGCAAAGTGACTGCGTTGTCCCACATCTGTCCCCGAGAGGGGAGCCATTAGTCTTTCTAGAATTGACACCCATCCTACGTACGTGTTTTTCTTTCCTGCCTGCAGGGTCTCAGTACCACTGGCCAAGGCCTTGCAGAGTATTTGACCCACCACATCACACAGTTCCAGACCCAAGGACTCACTTCCCAGTAAGGGAAGCACAGTAGTGTCTACACTGCAGACACTGGAACATGCATCCAGATGAGTGATGCATTTTCCAGGTCCAGGGTAACTTGTCGCAAATGTATCAACGTATGAAATGAAATCATGGACACTGGTTGTGGGATAATAAAAGCTGGGCCTTGGCATCCAGCTCGGATACCCCACCTGCCCACACCTGGGGTGGGGTCTGCCTCAACCCTTGCTCTCATGCACACGGAACTCAGCTCCTGTCCCAGGAAGGGTGAGCACAGCATCCTCTGCTCAAGGTGCTCAAGGGACTTGGGCCCCCTCGGGGCTCCTCACGGTTCGCAGTTGCTTTTCTCCATCGCTGTTTGTCCTCAGCATCACCTGCGAGCACCTTCACAACGGAGGCCCTGTCGATAAGTCTGGAGAGACGGAAAACGCATTCGTTATTTCTCAGCCCCGTTCCAAAGCTTAGCTGAGTTTATTAGATTTGATAAAAGGATTGTATGTCTGGCTGATGGGAGAGACAGGGATTAAGCAGCAAGGCGCTTTTCCTCCCCGGGGTCTCCAAATCCGTCACCAGACTATAGGGATGCTCTGGCTTCTTGGCTGCTTTTCTTAAACTGCCAGCCTCTTTCCCTTCATTTATATGAATGAGATCAGTCAAAAATGATGAAGCCTTGTGCGGTTTTGTAAGCCATAAATGATTGAATACCAAAGCTGGAGAGAAGATTAGGAAGAATCGCAGCCCCAAACTCCACTCTATAGATATGAGAAACCGAGAGGTTCACTGACTCGTTCGAGGTCACAGGGCAAGTTCCAGGCGGAGGAGTGAGTAGAGGCCAGGCCCCTTTTCTCCTAATCAGTCTGCATTGTGTACTCTCTTGCCCCCAGAAATGGAGACTGAGCCACACAGGGACTGGACGGCGAGAGGAAGGGACAAAGGGAAGGTTCTTCCCATGCTTTTGCTCTGCTTGAAACAAGATAACACCGTTTCAGCAGCAAGCAGCTCTGACATCTTACTAGAGGCACCAGGGGAGTGGCGTTACGGGGTTATGAGCCGGGAAGAAGGGCAAAGGACGACGTGAAACTGTGATGAGAAAGTGCTCCTGGGGATCGAGAGTCTGATGGCTCTGATTGGGTGTCCTGTATTTCTGGCCACCCCCCCACCACCTCCCAACAATGGACTCCCTGCATGAGGAGGTGCCCCTGCCAAGCTCATGGGAGTCTTTCCTCCAGAGAGCTGAGAACAAAGGCACATGAGAGCCTCAGACCTGGGAGGGACTTTGGATTTTAGACAAGACTCATTGAGATTTCTGTCTCTTTCACTGTGGTTTTCCTAGCTGTGTCTCTCTCCAAGTTATGCTGTCCTTGAATCGGCTTGCCTCATGGTTCCAAAAGGGCTGCTAGTAGCAGTCAGGGCAGCATGCTTCCTTGAGCATCTTCAGCAGGAGAGAGTGTAGTGTCCCAAATCTGTCAAACAAAAATCCTAACCTGCATTTTAATGGGGTCATGCCTGAACCCACAGCAGGCTGATAGTCTCGGCCAGAGTTAGGGGATGCTAGGAACTGATTGGAGCTGGGTGTGAAGTCAAACTGCATGGCGTGAAACAGTAGGGAAATTGGAGAGCATGCTGGAGAAACATCACGACTTGGGCTAGGTAAGAACAGGGACTTGAATTCGGTCTTAAACAGTGGATAGGATTGGGGGCTGGCCCTGACACCATCGACCCCGATCCACCTGCCTTGTCTACTGAGGACAAATTTCCATCCAATTGATGTTACCTTAATTTTGTTCAGCCCATGCTCATAGTGAGCTAATCAAAGCCAAGGGAAGCAGATGAAGCCTGGGCAGGTGGTGAAGGAAGAACGGAGAAAACTAATGACATAATCGGATGGTTCTCTGGCTGAAAAAAAACCCCTTCTTCCCCCCACCCCTTCAGAACATTATCGTGATTGGCCAATTACATGCTGGAAGATCAGACTAAATTCCACAACGAAACACTTGGATGGAGAGAATTGTAGGTAGAGTCATTTTATTCGTATTCCTAAAGACCTCCGATGAGGAATAATGATGGTAAATCATTAATATATATTTTCGGCTGCTTTAAAAATTAAATCTGTTCCACAATGTGTTTCACGATTTTATAGCCATTATACCGAGCCCTTTGGGAGAGTCTCATAAAAGGCATTCCATAAATTTCATCTGTCCTTGTATTGCATTCATTTTATAGCAATAATCTGGCATTTGAAAGGGCTCCAAGCTATCTTTCAGAAGCAGCAATGGAGGGAAACGCAGGAGGAGGAACAGACAGCTTCTGGGGAAGGCAACGCCAGTCTTCCTTTAGAGCAGTATGAGAAAGAGGTCAGGTGTCATCAGTGGTTTTTGGAGAGATATATTCTGCTATTCCCCGAGGCTTCCTGTTAAACCTTACTGGATGTGTCTCTTCCTCAATCGTCTCCCCTGCCACCCCCCTCCCCAAATCCACCAGAGATTCCTCTGTAAGACAGTGTGTAACGTGGATCCCTCCTGCCTTATTGCAGGGGGGCTGGAGGGACATAGTTCTGATGAGCCCAGCCCAGAATGGAGGCAGGAATTCATCGCCTTGGTTGCCTCAGCCTGGGGTTTATGGCGTCACTGCTAGTCCCCGCCCAGGCTCTGTTTCCATAGTGACCGTGATGCCTGGCACACGTCTCCAGGCAGTTGGAAATTCAGATACGAAATTTATGGAGTACTGGAAGGGGAGGTGAAGGGGGTCCTAATCTAGGGCAGTAGTGCATTTTGTCCCTCCTCTAAGTACTATTTTAATTTTAAAATAGTTTGGAAAACCTAAAAGGTGTCCTTGAGTGGAATTGAAGTCAATTGAATCACATATTCCTTTTTTTTTTTCCTAGACGCAAGTGATCTTTTTTTTTTTTTTTCTTTTTCTATTTTTAAACTTTTGTTAACGTGGGAGTTCCTGTTGTGGCTCAGTGGTAACAAACCCGACTTGTATCCATGAGGAGACAGGTTCTATCCTTGGCTCTGCTCGGTGGGTTAAGGATCCAGCGTTGCCGTGCACTGTGATGTAGGTTGCAGGTGCAGCTGGGATCTGGCATTGCTGTGGCTGTGGTGTAGGCTGGCAGCTGTAGCTCTGATTCGACCCCTAGCCTGGGATCCTTCATATGCTGCGGGTGCAGCCATTAAAAAAAAGCAAAAAAAAATTTTTTTTTAAATTGAGGTTGCGATAATTTCTGCTGTACAACAAAGTGATTCAGTTATACAGGTACCCACATCCATTCTTTTTCAGATTCTTTTCCCTTATAGATGATCACAGAATATTGGGTAGAGATCCCTGCGCTCGACAGCAGAGGGCATCACGCATTTCTAAACAGAAGGGCCCTGAGGACAGTGCCTAGGAGACCGGCACTGACTTAATTTGAGTTCAGAGTTGATTTATGCATCAGTTCTTGGGGCTACAGTGTTGCCAAAGGAACTCGGGCTCTCCCAGAGACCTGAGCAGCATTCCTCTGACTGCGGTGATTAGAAGAATGAGTGAAAGAAGATGGGAGAAGGAAGCAGTTCATGGGAGGGAAGGTTCACTTCAAGAATCTTAAATGCAGGAGTTCCCGTCGTGGCGCAGTGGTTAACAAATTCGACTAGGAACCATGAGGTTGCAGGTTCGATCCCTCGCCTAGCTCAGTGGGTTAAGGATCCGGCGTTGCCGTGAGCTGTGGTGTAGGTTGCAGATGCGGCTCGGATCCTGTGTTGTTGTGGCTGTGGCATAGGCCAGTGGCTACAGCTCTGATTAGACCCCTAGCCTGGGAACCTCCATATGCCGTGGGAGCGGCCCTAGAAAAGGCGAAAAGACACACACACACAAAAAGAATCTTAAATGCAGATGCAAACTATTGCCTTTGGAATGGATAAGCAATGAGATCCTGCTGTACAGCACTGGGAACTATATGTAATCACTTATGATGGAGCATGATAATGTGAGAAAAAAGAATGTATACATGTATGTGTGACTGGGTCACCTTGCTGTACAGTAGAAAACTAACAGAACAGTGTAGACCAGCTATAATGGAAAAAATAAAAATCATTATAAAAAAGTCAAAAACTAAAACAATAAATAATAATAGATGAGGAAAAGAAAAATCTTAAATGCTTCATGGGAACAAGACCTGGGCTTTACAGTGGGAGGGCTGCTGCTTGTGAATATATGGGTGGCTGTGGCCTGGGGGTCTTACGGTAGCTGATGTGCGCTTTTGGGCTTTCTCCACGTGTGAGCTTTCACTAGGCTATGTGGCTCTCAACGCCAGTACTGATGCTCATCCCTAATGAATATGCTGTAATTCAAAAAGATACCTGCACCCCAGTGTTCATAGCAGCAGTATGCACAAGAGCCAAGCCATGGGAGTGTCTATGGACAGAGGATTGGATAAAGAATATATGGTGCATATATACAAGAGAATATTACTCAGCCATAAAAAGAATGAAATAATGCCATTTGCAGCAACATGGATGGACCTAGAGAGTCTCATACTAAGTGAAGTAAGTCAGAGGGACAAAGAAAAATACCATATAAGATCACTCATGTGTGGAATCTCATAAAATGATACAAAAGAACATATTCACGAAAGAGAAACAGACTCAAAGATTTTGAAACCAAATGTATGGTTACCAAAGGGGAAATACTGGGGGGAGGGATAAGTTAGGAGTTTGGAATTGGCATATGCACACTGCTAGATACCAAATAAGTAAGTAACAAGGACCTACTATACAGCACAGGGAAATCTACTCAGTACAGTGTAATAACCTTTATGGGAAAAGAATCTGCAAAGGAATGAACATAGACATATGCGTAACTGATCGACTTTGCTGTGCACCTGAAACTAACACAATGTTGTAAGTCAACTACACTTCAATAAAATTAAAAAAAAAAGCAGGCATATCTAATGCTCATCTTCTTAGGCTCGTGGAAGTTGCTACTTCTCAGACCCCCTGCAGTTAGGCAGGGTCATGTGACTAGTTCTAGCCAATGAACTGTCGGCTGTGGTGACGAATGTCATTTCCAGCTCAACGCAGTGACCTTCAGCTTTCCCGTCATCCCCTCACCCAGGACCACGAGGGTCTTGTGCTGAAAGAGACAGAAGCAGCTGAGGCTGCTGAGTGTCTGTGTGACGTCCAGCCCTCTGGACCATGGCCCGCACGCTCAGAGGATTTTAAATGAAGGCAAATTCATTTTTGTGGCTTAAACTCACGAGATTTTGGATTTTTTTTTTGGGGGGGGTTCCTTTAGCATAAACTATCTTATCTTGACTAGTTTAATAACTGTGTATAGGTTGAGATTAAAATAAGAAGGGGAGTTCCCGTCGTGGCACAGTGGTTAACGAATCCGACGAGGAACCATGAGGTTGCGGGTTCGATCCCTGCCCTTGCTCAGTGGGTTAACGATCTGGCGTTGCCGTGAGCTGTGGTGTAGGTCGCAGACGCGGCTCGGATCCCATGTTGCTGTGGCTCTGGTGTAGGCTGGCAGCTACAGCTCCGATTCAACCCCTAGCCTGGGAACCTCCATATGCTGCCAGAGTGGCCCAAGAAATAGCAAAAAGACAAAAAAAAAAAAAAGGGTAAATTCTCAACCGAATATGTAAAGTAGCTGAGTGAAACCTTGACTAATAACTGATTCTTGTTCATTTCAAAGGCTTCCGAGGGCAACAGGGAAGAGATCTCAGACCCCTAGGGGTGAGATGCTGTCTCGTGGGCCCTGGAAGTCGCGTGGGAGCAGCAGTAAGGACCACATCTTGAGGGAGGACAGAGGGAGAAAGCCCGAGTAAGTCTGGCTTTTAGTCCCACTGGTGACGGAGTGAAGGACAGCACCTGGGGAATCGCCTGCTTTAATACAGCTCAAGGCACCAGCCGAGCAAGGTTGCAGGTCAGGCTGGTTGGTCTGGAGCTCTGGGAGCCCCAAGAGCTCTCGCCCCTGTTAAGAACCTCTTGATAGGGGTTCCTGTTGGCTCAGCCGGTGAAGAACCCAACGTAGTATCTGCGAGGATGCGGGTTGATCCCTGGCCTCGCTCAGTGGTTTAGGGATCCAGCATTGCCTCAAGCTTCGGTGTAGGTCGCAGACGTGACTCGGATCTGGTGTTGCCATGGCTGTGGTGTAGCCCTCAGCTGCAGCTCCAGGAACGTCCGTCCATATGCTGCAGGTGCAGCCATAAAAACGAACAAACAAACAAATAAAAAAACACCTCTTGGCAGTCTGTCCTCGCAGTGGTCACCTCTGAGGCTCTGCCCATGTGTGTGACCCAATGTCTGGCACTCTGTGGCCCTGGAGCAAATGACGGATGCACACAACCAAAGGCCTAAGCCTTGGAGGAAGTTTCTGTAGCACTGGTTTACAGGTGAGTGGTCACCGAGGGGTCGTTTCAGCCAGGCCATGGGTGGGAGGTGAAATGGTGCAGGTGTGGCAAAGAGAACAGCTCGTGGTGACATCCACGTCAGGCTGGGTGGTGACTCCGTCCTGCCGTCTCAGCGATGCTCTCCATGCGATTGTGTCCTGTACCTGGCAGCTTTTATCCTTGGAACAAACCCTATTTTCCTTCCTTTGCTTCCCCACATCCTAAGGTTGTGTTGGATTTCCTTAGAAGCAGCAGGAAATTCTTAGAGGAAAAAAAAATATTCTCTTTATTTATGATACTATTACTCTATTCTGGGGACCCAGCAGAAATCAGTCAAGAGAAGATTTTGCTTTCCTCCCGAAACTGACCACTGGTGCGCAGGGGCTTTTAAGGGGCGTTTCAGGGCTATATAGGTGGAGGGAGGGGGCTGCAGGCAGAAACAGCAGTCAGCTCCGACAGACCTCATGAAGTTGGACATGGGTGGTCTCCCGGGTCGTCCTTATTGTCTCCAGCCCAGTTCATCTTCACTTCCAAGGTCCTTTTGTTTCCCTTTCCTTGAGGCCATTTCTCGGAATTGTGGCAGCGTATGTCTTGGTTATACTGGCCGTCATGGCACTAACTTCTCCCACCTGGTGGGGGTTTCAGCCTCTACAAGACAGCGCATGGGACATGGCTCAAATATGATCTGTAGCCCTGGAGGAGGAACTAAAGGTCCTTGACTTTGCTTAATGACTAAACTGTAACTATGTGGTCTCATTTGACTATTTTGCCTTTGCTTCTGCATTTTCTTATTGCTCTGATTAAACGTATTCTTTTCTGGCTGCTCCTCGGCACATGCAGTTTCCAGACCAGGCATCAGATCTGAGTGGCAGTTGCGACCTAGGCTGCAGCTATGGCAACTCCTGATCCTTTCATCAGGATGTGGCTATAGCTCATATTCGAGCCATATCCTGTGCGCTGTCTTGTAGAGGCTGAAACCCCCACCAGGTGGGAGAAGTTAGTGCCATGACGGCCAGTATAACCAAGACGTAAGCTGGGTTGGGGATTGAACTTCCCTCCTGGTGCTGCAGAGATGCTGCTGATCCTGTGGCACCTCAGTGGGAACTCCTGATTAACTTACTCTTTTTCTTTTTGAAAATGAAAATGTATGTATGTATTTATTTATTTTCCCGCTGTACAGCATGGGGACCAAGTTACACATACATGTATACGTACTTTTTCCTCCCATTGTTGTGTTGTGATGTAAGTATCTAGACACAGTTCTCCATGCTACCCAACAGTACATTTATTCTTTGACTCAAGTTTTTCTACAGACAAAAGGCCCGTGGCAGACATGGGGAAAGAAGGGAAGGATCTGAGGCTCCTGCTCGGTGTCAGTAGCAGGACCGGATAAAGTGCCCCCTTGTCAGAAGAGACGTGAGAGGAGTGTTTATGGTGGAAAAGGGGCTCAGAGCCCTGGTAGGTAGGGGCTTGTGATGCACATGAAAGTGACCCTGCAGGTGCCTTTCCTCGGCTATTGTTAAAGTCAGAGTTATTTATTTATGTTTTACATCAGAGCATAGGTCACGTCCGGCATTATGTTTCAAGTGCACCATGTAGAGATTCGACATTTTTACAAAATGATCCCCAAGGTACATCTAGAAACCGTCTGTCATCAGACAAAATTCATACAGTGTTATTGACTCCATCCCCTCTGCTGCACGTGCCGTCCCTGTGACTTATTTATTTTATAGCTGGAGGCTCGTGCCTCTTAATCTCCTTACTCTCCTATGAGTCCGTTTCCCTTTTGTTTTATTCCTTTGTTCTGTTTTTTGGGTCAAGGTGAGATGATATGGTCTTTGTCTTTGACTTAGTTCACTTAGCGTAATACACTCATCAGGTTATTCTTTTTTATGACTGAGGAATATTTCATTGTCTGTGTACATAAGACAACTTCTTATTCCCTTGCTTACTTTTCTCTTGCTGTTATCCAGGGCTCTGAGCTCGCCCAAAGGGCTCGTGCATTCATCTGTGGATGGACTCTTAAGGTGCTTCCACTCCTTGGCCACTGGAAATGGGCTGCTATGAACACTGGGATACAGCCATCTTTTCAAATTCGTGGGTCAGTAGGCAGGAATGGCATTTCTGGGTCAGAAGGTGGTTTTATTTTTATTTTTTCCCCAGTGGCCGCACCAATTTGCGTTCCCCCCAAAAGTGCAGGAAGGGCCTCTCTTCTCTGCATCCTGGATAACACTTGTCATTTGCTGTCTTCTTGTTGATGGCCATTCTGACAGCTGTAAGGTGGGTCTATGGTTGTGATGTGTGTTTCCCTGAGGATTAAGGATGTCGAGTATCTTTTCATGTGTCTGTTGGCTGCGTGCACATCTTTTTGGAAGATACATCCATTTTAAATCACATTGTTTTCTGAAATTGAGTGGTATGTCTCCTTTATATAACGAAGATCAGGAGGAAATGATCAAGAGGATGAAGAGAATGACCATGAAAAAGATGAAGGAAGGGGAAGAGGAGGAAGGAGATGAGGAGGAGAATGAGAAAGTAATGCTTGAACTTGGGACGTCACTACAGCTTTGAACCTCAGTTCCCTGATCAGCCACAGGCTACTGTACTTGCCTCTCTTTTTGTGATGATAAAGCGACGCTATGTATGAGAAGGGAGCTCAAAAACTGTGAAGAGCTACACCCATGGAGGCAGGATGATTTAGTAAAGACCGTATGTATCAGTAATGATATTACGTATCATGTGACCTTCCTTTTTCTTTTTTTTTCCTGCACCCACAGCATCTGGAAGTTCCCAGACCAGAGATTGAACCTGAGCTGCAGCAGTGACAACACCGGATCCTTAACCACAAGGCCACCAGGGAAGTCCCATCATGTGACCTTTCATAGCAGGTCACATGTGACATAGCAGGGGGCGTGCCGAAATGCTGTGGGGGTTGGTGTTCACCCTGTAAAGTGATGCAGATTCGAGCCCGCTGCTTTGGCTCTCAGATTCCATAGGCTCGCACCTGCCCTGCAATAAACCAATTGGAGTCCACCGTGTTTGCCACGTTTCACCCAGTCAACCAGAACTTTCCATCCTTGTCAGTAGTTTTAATCGGAGCGATGAAGCCAGATCAAGACTGTTTAAATATGCTAGTAGGCAGACAGGAGATTAAACGGGTCCCTAAACAAATGACTCTCCATCCAGCCCCCCAGTGTCCCCACCTGACATAGCCACACCTTAATAGCCCTGATATTCCCGCCTGAAGGAGACGTTCCACACACCCCCAGGTCGTTGCCCTTGCTGTCCACCCGTGAGCCTGTGACAGGCGGAGAATTATCATGCCTTCTTTGCATGTTATCCCTCTCTTTCTCGGTGGCCATGGAGGTGGCTTCGTGAGGCTGCCCAGAGAATCACTGCCTTGCTGATCTATCTGTTCCTGGGCCACTTTCCTGGGCTAGTGACAAATTGCTCTCCATTGGGAAAAACCACTTAGAGCATTAAGACAGTGGTGACAAATTTCTCAGATTTGGGGTTCATTTAAAAAGCTCTAAGAATGAAAGTTTCTCCCGAAGCCTTGAAATGTACAAGAAGTTGAGTACTGAAACTTCAGAGGTCCATTTGGAGTGATTCCTGACGCATGCCCGATATTTGGGGAAAGATGCCGTGGGGTAACTTAACTAACACATCTGCTCTTCATTTCGCTTTGGTTGGTGATCAGGCTGATGGGCTCTGTGCTCCAGGATGGTGTGCATGACGTGGGCGCCCTATTAAGCATCTGCTACTCCCCATGTAATCCCCACTTCCTCTTCCACTTTGAAATCCTAGGTCCTCCTGCAGCCCCCAGGCAGGAAAAAGCAGTACAGTCCCTCTTCCCAGAGGATGCTTCTACCATCTCCCGGGGACCATGCGGAAAGCCTACCTGCACTGATGCTGGAAGATGCTTTTCCTCCTCGAGACTTGCCCCTGCCCCCGCCTGGTCTCCAGACCAGTAGCCACATCAGAAACTGTATGGTCCAACTGGGGAAACACAGTTTCTGCTATGGGAAGAGATGCCTACTCAACAAAAAACTGTAGGACCTGGACCATATGCACGGATAGGAAGCAAGAGAGCACATGGGAAGGGGTCTTGAAGGTGATGGTGGGAGTGAGCGAATACAAGGGGAATGAGGGCAACTGATGAATGTGGGAGCATCCTTGTGCGATTCATAACTAAAGCCCTGGCAGGAACTCTTGGACCTCATCCTAATGCACGGTCACCATGACCCCTTGAAGTTTGAATATAAGGAGGAACACAGGCAATAGGAGGAGGCTCCAGACATCCTTTGTCAGGCATTTATAGGGCAGGTCGGGAGGCCCAGACAAGTGTGCGATTTGGAGCAGATTTATTGCATGAGAAGGAAATCCTATTCTTGTTCCCTAAAAGAGCCCAGAGGACACCCATTCCCCACGGCGATAGGGCGGCTCGAGTGAGGGGCATCATTGGCATCTTTGAGAAGCCAAGGGTGGCTGTCTTCGGTTGGCCAAAATTAATAGTAGAAAATACTGCCCAGGAGCTGGGGTGCCTGTAGCCAATAGGGTGATAGGATTCTGGAAAAGCAGAGGCCAAGCGGCAGCGTTACCTGTTAAGGGGCTCGTGGACCTAAATACCATAAGGGGCAACACGGCTGAACAGGTGACCGAGTGACCCAATCCCCAGGGGGCTCTGGGGATGAAAATGTTGGACTGGCCACCATTATTCTCTGACCCATAGAAATCTGTGGTGATGGCCAGTGTCTCATGATTATCTTAGGATAAGATGTGTTGCGTCTGACTGTACTCTTTGACTTGTGTGGTCAGAAAAAAATATGAGTCCCCCTCATGAAACACTTCGATCCCTCACCGAGTTTCCATATGCGAGCCAACTCTCACGCTTGGATCTTACAGATGGCATGGGAAAGTTGAGTTCTTTTGAAGAGAAATCTTGCGATTTCTTTACACATATTTAAAATCATATTCCCTGACCCCTCTCCGAAGGGACGTGTGGCCATTTCCTAGAAGAGCTGTACACGGGGGTAAGAGGAATACGCAGTATGGGGCCGACACAGATGGGACGTCTAAATAGACTGGAGGTGCGGGAAGCCAGGTGAGCATGTGGGGTTGCGCCCAAGTGTATCCACCTCACAGCTCACACCTCAGACTCACTCATCTTATCTCCACTCTTTACACGGGGGCCACCTGCTGAAGCCACTCAACCTCCCACTGTTAGACAGAGTTGGATGATGACACCAACTGCTCGGTTCCCAGTTTTGGCTAATTGCGAACTGACCTCTCAAGGGCAAGTGTGTGGGTAAGCGTGAGGGTGGAGCAGGTGCAGGTGAGGTGGGGAGAGATTTTTGTTTTTTACTGAGATTTCACTTACCTTAAGGTTAAAAAAAAAATCCATCTTAAGGAATCTTTCCCTCTTATCCATCAAATGGCAGCAGAAACAAAGCTTGTTCTTCTCCTTTTTTTTTTTTTTTTGACCTATTAGGGCCACACCCATGGCATATGGAGATTCTCAGGCTAGGGTTCGAATCTGAGCTATAGATACCGGCCTACACCACAGCCACAGCAACGAGGGATCCAAGCCACGTCTGTGACCCACACCGCAGCTCATGGCAACGCCGGATTCTCAACACCTGGACCCAGGCCAGGGGTTTGAACCTGCGTCCGCATGAATTCTAGTCAGGTTCTTAACCACTGAGCCACGACAGGAACTCCACGAAGCTTCCTCTTGAATTAAGCTTTCTTTTCTTGGAGTTCTTGAATGCATAAGAAGATAATATTATCTGGCCGCAGGCTATTAAGAGAGCTCTTTACAACTGATTCTCACCCGAGACCTTAGCCACCAGGAGTATCACCGAATCTCATTTGTCATTCTTCCATGATGTGACAAGCTCTAGTGTATTTAACTGGCAGTCATGCCAAGGGGAAGCTTCCTTATTCATTCTGAGGGGAGGTTAACAAAGCTCTTCCCAGCACACTTCTGCACCAATGCAGTTTTTTGGGGTGCTTATGTGTAAGGAGAGCAGTGGATCCACGTTGGGGAGACAATTAGCCGTTCCACTTCGAGTGCCCTCTAGGGAGGTGGAATGAATGACCTTTGATGATCTTGTCCAGGGGTTTCCAGAGGTTTTTTTTTTTTTTTTTTTTTTTGGTGCTCTGCGTTTGTTTTCCACTGGGTGCAAGGCCCAGAGTTATGGGGTATCAGAAAGGCTCTCGTGTGGCTTGGGATCGTGAAGAGCCGGGTTCTCTCACTTTCTTTTTGGTGCTGTTTTGTTATTAAAGAACCCAACTGCTGCCTCTGGCTGCAGCCCTTTAGTCTCAGGAAGGGGAGTGGAGGGGAGGGGCTCTGATGAGCCCAGCGCCTTGGAAGGAAGCCTGGCAGCTGGGGGTGGCAGATGGTGGCGGCCGCTCAGGACGGAGGCCTGCAGTTGGGTGTGCCCGGCTGGCTGCCAGGTTGCTGCTGCCCCACCACTTCCCGAGCCAGGTCGCAGGTGATCCTGTGGGGGAGGCCCCGGCAGATTCCGAGGGCCCCGGGGACTCCGGCACCATGGCCAGGAGTGGGAGCGTGGGCTTCCCGAAAAAGAAGCTAGCCCACCAGTGTCCCGGGTCACCTTTGGGGAGACCTGAGAGCAGCAGAGTGAGGTCAGGCTGCTGCAGCCCACTCCCCCGACAGTCCCACCGGTACAAAGGGGAGCAGAACTGCACTCACCCGGGGGGCGGGGGATGGCTTCTCCGGGGCACTGGGCACGGCTGCAGGAGCTGTTACTGCAAGTGGCGCCCAGGTGGCAGCGGTAGTGGTTGTGGGTGGCCACGAACGAGCGGCTCGAGGGGATGGCTGCCGTGCTCTTGCTTGTGGGCTGCTGGGAATCTCGGCGGCGACCCCTCGCGGGCCTCAGCGCAGGATCACCGACAGTGGGGCCGGGGACACGAGGCCACGGAACCCATCTGCGCTGGAGACCGCAGACGGGCCGCTCCACGACTCAGACGCGCCGGCCACACACGCGTGGATGCGCCCCGCCCCCGCCCGCCCCTTATCTTCCAGATTTTTTTGGTCTATGGTGATAATACCAAGTTGGTCATTGTGACAGTGATTTCATACATACTGATTTCTGCCTTAGGTTTGCTAGAATTTCCACTGCTCAGAAGGGAGAGGAGGCACTGCGAGAAATGTTATTTTGAGAACAGATGACGAGCAGACAGCACCTGGGGCCAAGTGCCTGCGTCTTGGAGAAATTCATAAAAGTCTAGGAAGGGCATTGACCCACACCTGCCCTGGAGCTTAGCAAAGCAGCGCCAAGTTATAGTTGATCTACACTGTCGTGCCAATTTCTGCAGTGGCAGAAAAGTGACTCAGCCACACATTCTCGTCTATACTCTTTTCCATCATGGTCTATCGTGGGAGCTTGGATGTAGTTTCCTGTGCTCTACAGTAGAAACTTGTTTATTCATTCTAAATGTAATAGTTTGCATCTACTTACCCCAGACTTCCAGTACCTCCCACTCCCTCCCCCTCCCCCTTGGCAACAAGTCTGTTCTCCATGTCTGAGTCTGTTTCTGTTCCGTAGGTAGGTTCATTTGTGCCATATTTTAGATTCCATATATAAGTAATATTATATGGCATTTATCCTCTTTCTGACTCACTCTACTTACTATGAAAAGCTCTAGTTGCATCCATGTTGCTGCAAATGGCATTATTTCATTCTTTTTTATGGCTGTGTAGTATTCCATTGTATATATGTACTGCATGTTCTTAATCCATTCATCTGCCAATGGACATTTAGCCATGTCTTGGCTATTGTGAAGAGTGCTGCAGTGAACATAGGGATGCCTGAATCTTTTTGAATTATAGTTTTGTCTGGGTATATGCCTAGGAGTGGAATTGCTGGATCATATGTAGTTCAATATTTAGTTTTCTGAGGAACTTCCAGAATGCTTTCCAGAGTGGTTGTACCAGTTTATACTCTCACCAGCAGTGTAGGAAGGTTCCCTCTTCTCTGCACCCTTTCCAGCACTTGTTATTTGTATACTTACTAATGATGGCCATTCTGACCGGTGTGAGGTAATACCTTACTGTAATTTTGATTTGCATTTCTCTGATAATTAGCGGTGTTGATCATCTTTTCATGTGCCTCCTGGCCGTCGTCCGTGTGTCTTCTTTGGAGAAATGTCTATCTAAGTCTTCTGTCCGTTTTTCGGTTGGGTTGTTTTTTGGTTGTTGGCTTGTAAAGACTTAAATATGACATAACACCATAAAAACTCTCAGAAGAGAACATAAGCAAAACATTCTCTGACATAATCCATAAAAATATTTCCTTAGATCAGTCTCCCAAAGCAATGGAAATAAAAACAAAAATAAACAAATGGGACCTTGGAGTTCCTGTCATGTGCAGTGGTTAACGAATCCGGCTAGGAACCATGAGGTTGTGGGTTCGATTCCTGGCCTTGCTCAGGGGGTTAAGGATCTGATGTTGCTGTGAGCTATGGTGTAGGCTGGGATCTGGTGTTGCTGTGGCTCTGGCATAAGCCGGTGGCTACAGCTCCGATTAGATCCCTAGCCTGGGAACCTGCATATGCTACGAAAGCAGCTCAAGAAATGGCAAAAAGACAAAAAAAACACCCAAAAACAAAAACAAAAAAAACCCCACAAATGGGACCTAATCAAACTTACAAGCTTTTGTACAGCAAAGGAAACTGTAAACAACACGAAAAGACAACCTGCAGAATGGGAGAAAATATTTGCCAACCAGGCAACCGGCAAGGGTTTAATCTCCAAACTATGGAAACTTCGTATTTTAATTTAGTCTTTTGCAGATTTCTGATGATGGAAGGTAAGTTGAATGAACAGGTCACGGGGAGCAAAGACTGAACACTCAACTCCTCTTGCCTTCAAGCTCTTGTTTGCCCTTGAAAGTGATGGCACGTTGGAGGCCCACGTGAGCGGCTCTGCATCTTGACTCGACGACGGTGGCTGTTATGTGACTGCTCTTTTGATCCTCAGGGCCTTGGAGAATATGCTGTTTCTCAGAAAGGGTGTGAAAGGTGTTCAAGTGAGTTTGGGGTGGGGCTTCTCTGAGGGGAGGAGGTATATTCTGGGACCAGGGTTTCTTTTTTGAGGACGTAAGTGGCAGGCAGTTCCTCAGGATCTCAGGGCTGCTGCTCCCTGTGTCTGAAGGTGTTTTGCCTTCTCGGTTGGCCTGAGAAACCCACAGCACCGCGTATAAGCTTCTAAAATGCAGCTAGCTTTTAGGGAACTCCACTTTCAAACCTACAACAAGTGTTCGGCAGAGAAAACCCCCAGTTCTTTGCTGTACATACAGAAGGCAAGGCAGTCCGGCAGCCATGCATCTCAACCTGCGAGGAATGAAACCTAGTTTTTAGTGGGGGGTCCTTTTCTTCCCTCTTTAGGGATCGTTTAAGAAAGAGCCCTGTAGTCACCCCGAGATGCTTTTCCACTGGGCTTCTCAAATGTTGGTGGACGCATGAACGCCCTGGGAACCATGTTAAATGCAGGCTGTGACCTAGTGGGTCTGGGGGCGACCTGGGATTCTGCATTTCCATCAAGCTCCTGGGTGACACCAGTGCTGTGGTCTTGGGACCACTCATTCATCAGTAAGGCTCTAAAGTGCTGCTCTTGTCCGTGTGTCTCCTAAACTTCCAGGATTTGTCAGCCTGTGACTAGCAAGGCAGCTACTGTAGCACCATTAATTCCCAAATAGAAATCTATTTGTTAATAGGTTAATTCCCCTGAGGCTTGTGTCCAGACCTTTATCTCCGTATCCCTTCTGTTTGGGGTTAAATCGTGAGCCAACCTTAAGGATATGTTTGATATTAATGCCCAGTGTCCCCAAATAGGGTCTTTGCTGCTGTCATCAAGTTAAGATGAGGTCACTGGGGCGGGCTCTAATCTGCAGGGACTGATGTCCTAATGAAATGGGCAAATTTGGGCAAAGAGACAGCACAGTGGGAGGATGATGCGAGGAGAGACAGGGAGAAACGCCCCGGGACCATGTTCTGGGCGCCCCTGCATGAAACGCCTCCCGCAGCAAAACTGTGAGTCACACGCTCCGCTGGGCCCCTCTTTTCCTGGGTCCGTGGGGCGTAACTCCCTGGCCGTCACCCTCAGTAGTGGCTCTACTAGCTTGGGGCTGGGAGGGGAAGGGCTGAGAGTCTGACTCTGGCTTTGGGGGGCCTTTTAGGGGGGCAGCTTGCTTCTTCCCGGCATCTCACAGTCACCTTTTTTCTCTGCCCCCCTCTTTCCTTGGGTGGTCATTCCCCTCACCCCCTCCAGCTTCACAAAACCCCTCCCAGCTCCTTCCTTGCTTCTTAAAATACTGTGCAGAGTCATTCATTTACTCAAAAAGTATTGATGGATCACTTGCTACATTTCAGGCACAGCTTTAGGCATATTGCAATTAAACAGGACACGGGGAGGTCTCTGACCCCACTCATCAGAATTATCCAAGCCCAGGAGTTCCCGCTGTGCTGCGTCTCTGCAGTGCCAGGATGCAGGTTTGATCCCCAGCCCGGCACAGTGGGTTAAAGAGTCTGGTGTTGCTGCAGCTGCAGCTTTGATCACAACTGTGGCTCAGATCTGCTCCCTGGCCCGGGAACTCCACATGCCCCAGGGCAGCCAAAAAAAAAAAGAAAGAGATCTCCAAGCCCAGACCCCTGTTGACAAGGTTTGGGGTCCTCAGCCGAGTAAGTTATTCTCTGATGGTTGGACTTTGAGATGCAGACGCTGGTCCAGGGCTGTGCTCTGGGCGTGAGGTGGGTCATTGACTTGCAGTCAGGACATGGGCCACTCAGTGTGTTCACACCCGCCTTCCAGGGCCTGCGGCCTTGAGCTTGTCCAGCGCGCGTGCGAGCGCGCGCGCACACACACGCACACACACGAATAAGTCTTAGATACTTTTGTTTCTTGCTCTTAAAAATACTTAAATCTGTTCATCTTTTTATTTGTATACGTTTCTCAAAATATTCAATGAGGAATCCCATCAAGTGTTTGATTAAATTTAATGTTTCTTTATTGATATTAAAACTCATTTCCAGGAGTTCCCGTGATGGCTCAGTGGTTAATGAACCTGAGTAGTATTCACGAGGACGTGGGTTCGATCCCTGGCCTCACTCAGTGGGTTAAGGGTCCCGTGTTGCCCTGAGCTGTGGTGTAGCAGATGCGGCTTGGATCCCGCATTGCTGTGGCTGTGGTGTAGGCCGGCAGCTGCAGCTCCGATTCGACCCCTAGCCTGGGAACCTCCATATGCCAGAGATGTGGCCCTAAAAAGACAAAAGACAGAAAAGAATTCATTTCCAGGACTGATGTTAATATTCATCACATCAGACATCGTGACCGAAACCCCAGTCTGGAGTGCGAAGTGTATTAATTGTTTTAGGGTCCTCACGGTTTTCTTCTTCTTCGAAATCTTAACAGGAGGAGTTCCCTGGTGGCCTAATGGTTAAAGATCTGACATTGTCACTGCTGGGGCATGGGTTTGTGCCCTAACCCCAGAACTTCTGCATGTTGCAGGCAGCTAAAAAAAAATCTTAAAAAGAAATACGTTTTCGTTCTTTCTTTTCTTCTCTTTATGGCTGCACCTGTGGCATATGGAATTTCTCTGGCTAGGGGTCAAATCGGAGCTGCAGCTGAGGCCTAGGCCACCGTCATGGCAAGACCAGAGCCAAGCCACATCTGCAACCCATGCTGCAGCTTGTGGCCACGCTGGATCCTTAACCCACTAAGCGAGGCCAGGGATCGAACCTGCCTCCTTACAGAGACAACAGTCAGGTCCCTAACTCACTGAGCCACAATAGGAACTCCTACATTTTCTATATTCAAGACTTTTCTCTTTCTGTTTCACTGAATGATGACGGTAGATTTTAGTTCCCAGTGTCTGCCCCAGGAACCAGGCCTGGAGATCGTAAAAGTACCACCTTCTGGAGTTCCCGTGGTGGCTCAGCAGTAACAAACCTGACTAGGAGCCATGAAGACTCGGGTTGGATCCCTGGCCTCGTTTAGTGGGTTAAGGATCTGGCGTTGCTGTGAGCAGTGGTGTAGGTCACAGGTGTGGCTTGGATCCAAAGTTGCTGTGACTGCGGTGTAGGCTGGCAGCTGTAGCTCCAATCAGACCCCTATCTTGGGAACTTCCATATGCTGCAGGTGCAGCCCTAAAAGAAAAAAAGTATGACCTTCTCCTTCCCCTAACACTCCGTATCTCTCTTTCCCCCCGCACAGAGGAAGGTGCTGTTTTACAAGGATTTGAGATGTGGAGCACGAAGGGGGGCTTGGGAGGAGGTGATGGGGTTGGATGGAGCAGAAGGGGCGATCCTGGTGTAGAGTAACTGAGTAGCCCTGGAGATGCACTTAGCTGTGAGGTGTGGTCGCTAATACTCCATCCAGCCGGGGAGTAAATGCCTCATCTTTGGAAGGGAAGCAGATCAGTGCGGCAGAGCCTCCACGACAGGGAGAGCCAGGGCAACTCCACCGAGCACAAGGATGTCCTGTCCTTGGTGGGACCAGGGGCTTGTGTCAACGCAATGCTTCCTTCGCGGGGGGTCTGAAAGTAGGTTAGCCGAACTAAATAGCGTTCTTAGGGATGTGGTTGACGTAGTCTGCCACAGACTCCTTATCTCCTCGTGAACTGGAGGAATTTGCAAACCGGCACGGTCAGCAGGCCACTTTGAGTAGCAGTGCCGTGGCCCAGCTCTGCTCCCGTCCACTGGGTCATTTCCTATCAGCTCTCTGTGCAGTTAAACTTCCGCTGACGTCCAGCGTCTGGGAGCATAAGCTTTGCCCCCACTCTGCTCTCCTAACACACTTTTTCTTTTTCTTCTTTGTCCCCCCAGGGTGGGGAGGTTGATTCATCTTAGTAGATCTTGACAGGTTGCACCTGACTACGTGTATTTCGTCTTCCCAGATGTCCAATCTGTGTCAGCTAAGAAACATCTGAAGTGCTGACAAGGCTCTTACAAACATCACAGCTATCACTTCAGAGTCGGGAGGATTAATTCTTCTTAATTATGTGTGTGCCACGCCATCCTTCATATTTATTGATGCTGTCTGGTCATGTCCGGGAGATTTATAGGCATGTAAAGCCATCCTGCATAGAAGAAACCACAAACAACCTGGCTACCTTTGCTGTCTTTTTGCACCAGACAAACATTATGCAATTATTACCGAAACTCCTTAATAAATAGGCACTGGCTTCTCTACGTTTCCTCTTGGGGGCCCTGGAAGGGGAGTTTGGGAATTTAGGATTTTCTTTTCTGCAATTCTTATTTCTTTTCTCCTGTGGCGGAGGTAAAAACCCACTCTCTCCTGTTAAAGCGTTTCACTTCTGGTTCCGGGAATATTCTTGAGAATCATATCCAAGGTCACTAGGTAGAACTGAATTTTTTTTTTTTAATATAGAGGGCCACAGGTTTTCAGATCCTCAGGTGTGACATGGCCGACTTTCAGACAATCGGAAGGAAACAGACTGTAGGATAACAGCCTCACGGAGATTGGAACTGAAGTGAACATCAGCCAGCCCAGCGTTTCTTCCTCCTGGCTGCCTGTCACCACCCTTCAACACCGAGGGATTCGGAGTCAGGAGTGATGCCCCAGCATCTGCAGTCTTTAAAGCCTGATGGAGGGGTCTTGGGTGCATCTGGGTTTAAAGACATGGATGAGAGCCTCTCTCCCTCTAGGGAGGAGAGGGGCTCTGGGTGTATGTGCCGTGATGTATGAGTCCAAGCTTTTATCAGTGGGGAAGCCCAGGCCTTGGAAAAGGACCATGCAGCCGAGGTGCTGGGGTTCGTCCGGTCCAAACATTCTCACAGTAAGCACTTGCGTGGAAACGCTGTGCTAAGTTCTTAATGTGTTATCTTCCAAAAGATCACTGTAATTTATGTAATTCTGTGCAGTGGGAGTCCTTGTCATGATTTTGTAGATGGGAAAACTGAGAATCAGAAAGTTTTGGTAACTTGGAGTTCCCGCCATGGCTCAGTGGTTAACGAACCTGACTAGTATCCATGAGGATGTGGGTTCGATCCCTGGCCTCACTCAGTGGTGTTGCCGTGAGCTGTGGTGTAGGTCGCAGATGCGGCTCGGATTCCGAGTTGCTGTGGCTGTGGTGTAGGCTGGCAGCTGCATCTCCAATTCTACCCCTAGCCTGGGAACCTCCATATGCCGTGGGTGCAGCCCTCAAAAGACAAAAAAAAAGAAAGAAAGTTTTGGTAACTTGACCAAGATGACGTAAATCATCTTAAGCAGGAGTCAGGGTTTGAACCCACGCCTCCTGTTTGAAGATTCTTGTTCTTACCTTCCTGCTGGGGGGAAAAGACCAGTTAGGGGGCTTGCGGTGGCGGCAGCAGGACCCCGGGGCTTTTCCTTGGAGGGCAGATCATGTAAGGTCTGCGTGTGAGCAGGCACACACACTGAAGCGTGGTGGTTTGGGAAGTACAGTCTGATTATCGTTGCGGAAGAAAACAAACCCAGATAATGGAACGGGAGGAAAAAGAAGGGCTAGAGAAAAACAAGTGGGGGGACTATGATGAAGGGTGCGGGGTCACAGGGAGATGATGACCAAGAAGAGATGGACGGGGGGCCCTGGACCCACTAGGTCCAAGCAGTTTCCTGGTCCCGCAGAGTCTCAGCGAGGGTGGGGGTCGGGAGGGATGGGGGGAGGACAGCACACCCCATGCAGGGCCACCTGGGGCCGGGGAGGGGCAGGTGCAACCTGGGAACAGAGTGGCCACACAGGGGCTGCGGGAGGCAGGCTTTCTAGTGACAAGAGGGTGGGGTTCCCCCCATTTCCCATGAAGCCATGAGGTTGGCTTGTCTAAATCATTCCCCGGGCAGGTGGGGAACCAAAACCCCCTCCTCAAAGGTCAAGCAGCCACCCAGTCGCTGTTTGGCCACAGGACCTTCTCTGCGGGAGCTGATTGGTTGGGTGCTTCTAGTGAGGCCACTGGAAGCCGGCCGCCCACTTTCACCAGGGGTCACGTCAGCACATCCCACTGCACCTGCACTTCAGGCCTCAGCCCTCAGCTGGTCCTTCTTCAGAGGGTTGCGCTGATGACAAAGCTGGGGTCACTGACGTGAAACTAGAAAGCACACCATCAATGGAGAAGGTGTTGAGGAGGAGAGCTGGAAGCTGGCTAGTTGCTCATTTGCTTTCCTCCCAGAGCTGCGCGGAGTTCTTCAAGTCTGACGTTTTAATTCTGCTTTACAACCAGGCATTAATTTTTCCAAGTCTACCCGGTGTGGGTGAGATTGCTCAGGCCCACTCACTCCTGGCTCATCTGTGGGTCAGCTCGTCCTTGTGCCTGTCGGCCAAGTCGGCGCAAGACCGAGGCCGTGATGGTATGGAAGGATTCCATGCTTAGATTTATTTTTTTCTTGAAAAAAATCCTACCTGAAGAACTGGCGGGAGAAGTCACATTAGTACCAGAGGTAAAATATAAGGACTAAATACAATTTCAAATTTTCACAAAAAGATCATTTTTACGTTCAGTCGTCATGAATCTTTCCCTTATTGGAGTATTCTTTTGGCGTGACCACGGGATGTGGGAGTCCCTGGGCCAGGGATTGAACCCACGCCACAGCCGTGACCTGAGCCACAGCCATTACAATGCCAAGTCTTTAATCTCCAGGCCACCAGGAAACTCCTAAACCCTGTAAAATGAAACCTAAAGTGTAACTCTACTCCCCAAACATGATGGCCCTTGCGATCCTCTAAAGGGTGGCAGCTGCTGATGCATTGTGTGGCCGCGGGGCTGGGCGCGATGGGGGCATGTGCACAGGTGTGGAGCACAGAGAAATCGAAATGTAAGCGTTGGTGAAGCATTTTATTCCGGCTGAAGGGGAAGTGATTCAGAGCCTTGTGTGGAATCTGCAGTCACGATTTATAAAGGGAGATTAAAAAAGCAAGAAGCAGTGAAGCCAGGGTTTATGGATTCGTAGATGAGGGGATAAACGGGAATATAAAATGAGAAACATTGCAGTCCAAAGTCACAGGCCTGGATTGGAGTCTTGACTCCATCAATAACTCGCTGGTCAGATATTTATCCTCTGCCAGCCCCAGTGTCCTTATTTAAAAAATGGGTGCATCCCCCCCGTCTGCCCTGTAACCTCCCTGGACTGGGATCAAAGGATGAACGATAAGAAAGAAATACTGTTTCAGAGACTGTACACCAGCTTTTATTTTTTATTGTATTATTTGCAATAGCAGCTGCGGCGGTTTGGGGGGGGGCTATTCGTGTGGGAGTCGGGGGGCCGGAGGCGTGATGATTTCGTCTCCACCTAAAGAGCCTCAAGCATCCCCACATCAGGTGTTTCCAAAGGACGTTCACTTGGTGGGGGAGGCGAGCAGAGAACGGTCAACACCGCGGTGCGCAGGTGACACCTGGGCACTTACCAGATTGGGGGGGCGGGGGCGGGCAGCCCTATCACGTGTCCCCGGGGCCACGTGATACGTCGGGGGCGGAGACACTGCACGCGCAGGAGGCCATGTTCCAGCAGGGAAGCCTGCCCTCTGGTCTCCCTTCCGAGGGGACCCCGCTAGTACCGCACGTCGGGGAGGCCAAGGCCATCCCGGGGCCAACAGGCTGGCCTCAGAGGCGGCGGTCGCGGGAGGAACCTGAGAAAACCAGCTGTCCCAGCCCCTCCTGCCCAGCAGGGGCTCCCCGTCCCGCTGACGGCTGATGGCGGAGCGTCCTGCGTGGCGCCCCACGGGTGCCCCGGCCACTGGGGCTCCGGGACTCAGGGCTAAGGAGGAGGGCCGATGCAGGAGCCGCTGCAAGGGCCCGAAGCCCGCACTCCGAGGCTTGCACACTGGCAAACGCTACTTAGCGGCCGCGTGGAGGGCTGTCCGCAAGGTGTTTATTCCTGCCCCCAGTTCACCGAGCTGCCCACTGGCCTGCAGGCTGGAAGGTAAGTGGGTGGCATGGGCTCCTGCTGGAAGAGAGTCCCCGGGGGTCTGGATCCCAGCTAGGAGCAGGGGGAGCAGCAAGGCACTGCAGCCCTGACTCCCCATCTGACCTGGCCTTGACCTTGAGGCACTATCCAGAGGCAAAGCACTGGGAGGAGTGGACTCTGGGTTTTCCCTTCTGGAAACCACAGGGCACATCAGCACAGCAGGGAGCCAGGGACGCAGAAGCTCAGGCCCAGGGGTGCCGTCCCCCGACCCTACCCACCCCAATTGTGATCTGAAAGAAAGTCCACACCGGAGTTCCTGCTGTGGCCCAGCAGGTTAAGGATCCAGCGCTGTCTCTGTAGCCACTGGGATTGCTGCTGAGGCACAGGTTCGATCCCCACTCTGGCGCAGTGGGCTAAGGATCTGGTGTTACTGCAGCTGTGGTGTAGCTTACAGCTCTCGCTTGGATTTGATCTCTGGCCTGGGAACTTCCATATGCCACAGGTGCGGCCATAAAAAAGAAAAAAAGAAAAAAGAAAGGGCTGACATTTTCAGGTTTGGTACCTTTCTGATAGGACTTCCTGGATGGCATGAACTTACCCACTTAACCCATTTGGGTTTCCAAAAACTTAGGGCGTTGCTGGGGAGAGATGATGCTCGTTTGGCTGCAGTACGAAAGGTGAGCAGGAAGCCACAGGAACTAGCCATAAAGTCAGGTCTCCTGGGACCGTCAAGGCCGCACCCTTCTCATGATCACACATGCTGAGAAAATGACGGGAGAAAAGGGAAGTGCTTTCTGAATGAGTCCACTGACCAGGTGAACCCAAGATGGGGGTTTGAGTCAAGAATGACTGCCATGTCGGTGTGAGGGACTGGATCATGCCGCCCCCAAGTTCCCACGTGGGCATCCTAACCCCACACCTCAGACAGGGACCTTGTTTGGAAGCAGTGTTGCTGCAGGTGTAGTTAGTTGCAATCACATTGAAGTAAGGCGCATCCTTAATATGGCTGGCGTCCTTGTGAACCGGGGGTTTGGACACAGACACCCACAGACAGGGAGGCCTCCTTACAAAGATGAATCCAGAGAGGGGTGATGCTTGTACAGGCGAGGAGTGCCCAGGATGGACAGCAAACCCCCAGAAGCTAGGAGAGAGAGTCCCTCCCACTCCCTACAGCCCTTGGAAGGGATCAGCCCTGCTGGATCTTAAACTTCCGGTCCTGAGAATTGTGAAAGCCAACTTCTGTTGCTTAAACCACGCAGTTTGTGGTACTTTGTTAAGGCAGCCCTGGAAACCTAGCACGGCTGGGACGCTGGTTTACATCTGTCCCCTGGCTTTGAGAACGGGTTGGGGAGTCAAACTGAGGTCTTGGTTTTACTAAGTGGTCCATATGGTGCAGAGAAATGAATCAGGAATTCAGGGCTGGGAGATCTGGGTTTACTTGGTCAAACAGTCCCTCAGATATTTTCAAATTGGCGCACAGTGGCGCTTAATAAATGAGACAGCTATGTGAGATTAGAGGAGGATGTGGGAAACAAAAAAGCATGCCATGACGATGCCAGATGGGAAAAGCGATTCATGTATTCATTTACACGAATGCTTGTGCGCTGCTCAGATGTGGGGCACTGTTCTAGGCGGAGTGAACACAGCTGCGTCAAAACACAGAAGATCTGCCTTCGTGGGGTAGACAGTACACAACAAAGTAGACGCTCTGGTTTTCCGTTAGTGGTCAGTGTTAGGGAGAAAAACCAACTCAGGAAAGGGAATAGGGGGTGTGGTGCTGATGGGAGGGTTCACATTCCCGGAGGGTTGTCAGGAGAAGAGAGTGCTGGGGTGCTGGCCTGTCTTTAAGTGGGGGTGGAGCCGAGGACTTTTCCGCAGACAGTGAATGGGACATGTGACCCTGCCCGAGTCAGCGGGGGCCCTTCACTGATTCCACGTGGCCTCATCGCCTTCATCCTTACCTGCCCACCTCCCTCACCCCACCCCCGCCACCTCCCTCACACGCCCCGCCCCTCCCCACACGCCCCGCCCCTCCCTCACACGCCCCGCCCTCCTCCCTCCCCTGCCCGCCCACCTCCTTACATGCCCCGCCTACCTTACGTGCCCTTCCTTCCTCACCTGCCTCACTCGGGACACAGGACACCCAATGACCTGAGGGATGAGAGAGTGTATTTGAATGTCAGTTACCACTAGAGCTCGACTTTGACATCTGATGAGAATAAATGAAAATGTTGAAAGCCAACGACATGGCCCTGCGGCTGTTCTGAATGTTTGAGTGTAGGTGAAAGAATAGGGCCCCGAGAGAGTTCAGTGAGGAGACGCATCATGAAACGTCTGCTTGAAGGAGGCTCGCAGGCCCGGGAGCAGGACTGGCCGTGGGAATGTGACTCTGAGAGGAAGGCAAGAGGGGTCAAAGCAGGGAGCGAGTACCCGGAGCCTCTCTTGCCCAGAGAACCCGCGCAGCTGGAGTCTGGAGTCTAGGGAGACCCTGTAGACACCAGCAGGGCAGTTTAGCTTCGCCCTCCCTTCGTCCTCATGCTAAACCTGGGGTGTGCCTGGGGGTGACAGTTTGATGCCCGGAGGGTAAGGGTGGGGGTGTGCATAACGGAACGTGTAATGGCCACAGACACGCTCGGAGGAAGCTGTTTGTCTCTGAGCCCGGGATTTTTCATCTGTGAAATGAATTTCCGTGCCTTGCTCAGGGTGGCAGCTCTCCTAAGTGGCAGGCAAGGCCTGTCCAGCTCATTCCACTATAGTCAAGGGCTTGCGTTCCAGAAGTTGAATGTGAGCTGGGGCAGAGCCCTCAGCAATGAAACAAGTCTGTTGAAGGTGGATTTTTAGTTTCTGTGTCTGGTGTCATTGCCTGCTGACTGGGGAACCCCACAGGGCCCATGGCTGCGATTTACACGGTTCGTGGAATGTGGTCTGCACGACAGCACAGAGGAGAGGGGCTGAAGGGACAGGACTGGGGGAGCCGGGCATTGGGGGCCAGGTAGGTTTGGATGAGAAGCCGGAGGGGCAGGCCGTGGGTGTGGGGAGGCGTGAGTTTGTATGCAGGATGTGCACAGAGCTGTTTTTCTGGTCCCAAGACTGTTTCTCCAGTGGATAATTCAGGTCGAAGTGGCAGCAGCGGGGTGTGTGTGTAAGTGTGTGTTCACTTGGTTGGGGATGTCCCAGGAAGGCACGCACACCCCATGGGCCAGTCCCCGCCATTCCCTTTGTGGAACACCTGCCCGTCCAGTCATTTGTTGCCTTCTCCGCTAGGCTTTCCTTTGACTCAGGACCTGGTCTGTTTATAGAGCTTTGGACAATATCCTTCTGCAATAATGTTTTCTTTTTTTAAATTGAAGTATAGCTGATTTATAGTGTTTCAGGTGTACAGCAAAGTAATGCAGTTACACACATGCACACATATATATTCTTTTCCAGATTCTTTTCCATGATAGGGTATTACAGAATATTGAGTATTCTGGGCTATACAGCAGGTCCTTCTTGTTTATCTATTTTGTATATAGTAGGGGGTATCTATTAATCCCCAGCTCCTAATTTTTGCCTTTCTCTTTTCCCCTTTGGTAACCATAAGTTTGTTTACTATATCTGTGTGTCTATTTTTTTAGATTCCACATATAAGTGATATCATATGATATTTGTCTTTTTCTGTCTGATTTACTTCACTTAGTATGATAATCTCTAGGTCCATCCATGATGCTGCAGATGGCATTATTTCATTCTTTTTTAGGGCTGAGTAATATTCCACTATATATTTATATATGTATATATATGTGTGTGTGTATATATGTGTGTGTATATATATGTATATGTATATATATGTGTGTGTGTGTGTATATGTATATGTATATATATGTGTGTGTGTGTGTATATATATATGTATATGTATATATGTGTGTGTGTGTGTATATATATATATATATATATAGATACATACCACATCTTCTTAATCCACTCGTCTGTTGATGGACACTTAGGTTGCTTCCATGTCCTGGCTACTGTAAATAGTACTGCAGTGAACACTGGGGTGCATGTATCTTTTCAAATTAAATGCAATAATGTTATTTTTGCCTCAGCACCTGGGTTGGTATTGCTGACTGGTCCTTGGCAAAGATTTTCCCTTTTCCATTCCTAAAAGGATCTCAGTTTTTACTCAAGTGTTTTGATCCCTTCATTTCATAGTCCAAGTGGTGGAGGGAAAGGACACCGGGGCTGGCCTGATGATTCTCTCCTCCTCTTCACCCCATGATTGGCTAAGGAAGGGCCGTGATGTGATTCTGGCTAGTGGGACCTGCAGAAGGATTTTCTAGAGCCTTCTGGAGAAGGCACTTCCTCACTCGTCCAGGAAAACTACCGAGGTCTCTTGACAGGCATCCCAAGGAAGCATTTAGCGGTGGGTCCTGCTGACTCACAGACAAAGGAAACAGTGTCTTCCTTGCAAACAGGTGAGAGAAAAGAACCTGTGTTTCACCAGTCAGAATGGCCATCATTAATAAATCCACAAATAACAAGTGCTGGAGGGGCTGTGGAGAAAAGGGAACCCTCCTGCACTGTTGGTGGGAATGTCAACTGGTACAGCCACTATGGAGAACAGTTTGGAGATACCTTAGAAATCTATACATAGAACTTCCGTATGACCCCGCAATCCCACTCTTGGGCATCTATCCGGACAAAACTCTACTTAAAAGAGACACGTGCACCCGCATGTTCATTGCAGCACTATTCGCAATAGCCAGGACATGGAAACAACTCACATGTCCATCGACAGATGATTGGATTAGGAAGATGTGGTATATATACACAATGGAATACTACTCAGCCATAAAAAAGAATGACCTCATGCCATTTGCAGCAACATGGATGGAACTAGAGACTCTCATACTGAGTGAAATGAGCCAGAAAGACAAAGACAAATACCATATGATATCACTTATAACGGGAATCTAATATCCAGCACAAATGAACATCTCAGAAAAGAAAATCATGGACTTGGAGAAGAGACTTGTGGCTGCCTGATGGGAGGGGGAGGGAGTGGGAGGGATCGGGAGCTTGGGCTTATCAGATACAACTTAGAATAGATTTACAAGGAGATCCTGCTGAGTAGCATTGAGAACTTTGTCTAGATACTCATGTTGCAACAGAACAAAGGGTGGGGAAAAAAATGTAATGGTAATGTATACATGTAAGGATAACTTGATCCCCTTGCTGTACAGTGGGAAAATAAAAAAAAAATTAAAGAACCACTTTTTTATTTTAAACACTAAAGCTATTATAAATATAATAAAGTATAAATAAATATTAAAAAAAAAGAACCTGTGTTTCCAGCACAGCACTGAGCTGCCATGCATCGGTTGTAAGATCTGCCCCGCCAGCAGACCTGATTTGGAGAGTGAAGTAATTTCCTTCCTGTTCATTCAGACGAGCTCAGTTTTGTCCCTTGTGCAGCCAAAAGTATCCTAACATTCATCACCCTGGTCATAGATCAGGAATTTTTTGTGCTCCATGCCTCAAATCCTCCCGGACGTTTCTCCTCTGTGCCATGTGTGAGGTAGGAAAAAAGCCATCACGCAGTTGTCTGTTTGCCTCTAAGAAGCTGACATAGAACTGGACGTCACATAAACCATCAGCCAAAAACACAAGATCACTCCAAGTGCTAGAAGTCCTCTCTGAGAACAGCAGGAAAAGAAAATTTAAAACCCTCAGGTTTGGAAAAGGAAAATAATTGTATTTCCACCATGTTACTAGAAATCTTATAAATACTAGTTTAAAATCTTAACAGCTCAGATGTTTACAATTCCACCAGTAATTTCTGAAGCAAAGTAACACCTCTAAATCAAAACTAGGTTTAGGGAGTTCCCTGGTGGCCTAGGGGTTAAAGATCCAGTGTTGTCACTGCTGTGGCTGGGGTTGCTGCCGTGGTGTCTGTGCAGTCCCAGGCCCAGAAATGTCTGCCTGCCAGGGGTGTGGCCAAAAGGCAAACAAACAAAAAACGGGGTTTAACTCTGTCAAGTAAGTGTACATGTGCGTGTGTGTCTGGGTAGATGGAAGGATAGAGAAAGAGACTTAGGTGTCCTCTCAGAAAATTAGTGCAAAATCAGGGTGTTTGTAAACTGTAAGAGGTTGGGAATGTCTAACGACTGAAAACTAGATCATTGCCTGTTGATTAAAAATAACCCCTTTGCCTTCCTCTAGGCTTCTCAATGGAATATACTCATTTATAGCATAAAAAGTAGGCTGAAACCATTCAAAGCTGCATATGGTCACTCTTTCTCATCCAGAGACCTTCTCTGGCAGGTAATTCAGGTCAAGGTAGCAGCGGGAGTATGTCTTTGCGAAGAGAAATTAGGTTTTCTTGTTACCGCTCTCCCAGATGGGGCGATCGCGTTTTATTTCGTTTTATCCATCCCAGAGTGAAGGAGTCGACAGCTACGTTGGTGAGCTGAAAATGCCAACAAGCAGTTTTATGACTTAAAAAAAGTGCTTCTGAAACAGCAGAGGAGGACGTTGGAGCACAGGTGCGCAAGTCTGCCCAGGATTCTTCTTGCAGTTTGTTGCTGATGCTGGTTCCCACTCGCTGTGCACCTGGGCAGAGGCAGCTGGTGGTTTCAGCCACAGAGCTCACCTGCCAGCGACAGAGTCACGCCGATGGACGAGCCTCGGGCGAGACAGAAAAGGGAAAGGGCAGCAGCCTGTCCCACTCCCATGAAGCACAGTGTCTTAGGAAGCTCACAGAGCCTGTGGGGAGGCGGGGGAGCTCTCCTCCATCAGCTGAAGCCCCACGATGCCAACCCTGCAGCCAGTGGTCCACCAGGAAGGTGGAACCACACCTGAACCTCCGTGGGCGGGACCTGGGCCCCAGGAGCTGCTCTCTCCTCACTCACTCCTCCTCTAGACTTAGAGCCAACCCCAAACTGCAGAATTTTCCATGGAAATTGACCTCGGTCAAGAGCATATTGAAAAGGGGCAGGGCACGTAGTTTTCTTTCTTATTACACACAGTGTAAAGCACTGCAGCGGTCACATCTGGTAGTTTATTTCCACTTCCACGTCAGAAACCCTTGACATTTGGAACGACTGCTTCATCTTAAATCCCCCAAGTATGTTTTAATCCCCGAATTCAATCACGCGGAGAGAGCTTCCTGTGCCATGGAGCCTTTTATGTCAATCCCTGCTCATGTGTCCATGGCCCAGTGAGTGAAATGAGAATGAGACCTGTCACACATCACATCAAAGATGTGGGTAGTCCACACCGAGGTATGGCTGAGGCCACCCCTCCCTCAGACACAAAGATGGAGTTAACATGAAAACCAGAGGTGCTCCCAGACTCACGGGGCATCACTGCCCCCCAGGTTCAGCTGAGAATGCGTGATTCGTGCCGTCTCTTC
Organism: Phacochoerus africanus; assembly: GCF_016906955.1. Classification (NCBI taxonomy): domain Eukaryota; kingdom Metazoa; phylum Chordata; class Mammalia; order Artiodactyla; family Suidae; genus Phacochoerus; species Phacochoerus africanus. The sequence goes on along the minus strand of NC_062559.1, from coordinate 4,570,861 downwards.
CTTGGAAGACAGAAATCTGTATTGAGCTTTTAATAGTAAACACGCAGTGCTTGGCTTCACAGTGTATGAACCTAAAACAAGGCATTTGAAGGAGAAAGGGAAACGATGGCCTTAGGATCTGGGCATAATCTGATCTTAGAGGCGGAAGGAAATTTAAGACTGAGGCAGAGGACTTCCTCCAGGAGATGGGTTTCGTGTGGCATTCATTCCCTCAGAACCAAGGCACGTGGGAGCAGCTTCGGATCCGTCCACGTGTTTTTATGATCAAGGGGAGAGCAGACCGACCTCATGTGAACCTCTAGTCACCGCTTTGAATGTCCATCACCCATGACCCAGCATCTTCTCCCCCTGCTCTTGCCTTGCCTGGGCTCTTCACAGTACTTGGCTCACAGTCCTAAATGCAGGCCATAGACCTCATGGTGCAGAGGAGGCAGCAGTCTGCATGATTTAATACGGTGTTCGAGCAAACTCTAAACAGTGCTTGCCATTCTTTACTTGGCCGACATAGCCCTTGGGGAAATTATCCCAGTTGAATTAAGCATTTCCTTTTCTTGGACACAAGCATCACTAGAAGGAATTCAGTATTATGCTTCCCTTAGCAGTAATATGTACTTAAAATGAATATAAGTTTAATCCAGAGTCTTAAACTAGGAACCTTAAAATAAGACTTATAGACAGGATTGTTACTATTTTTTAATGCATGTAATTGGTTTTTTTTTGTCTTTTTTTAAGTTTTATTGAAGTATAGTTTTTTTCATATACTCAATTTTATTACATTTGTAACTGTACAGCGATCATCACAACCATGTTTTATAGCATTTCCATCCCAAACCTCAGTGTATCCCCCCCCCCCCAACCTTCTCATTTGGAAACCATAAGTTTTTCGAAGTCTGTGAGTCAGTGTCCTGCAAAGAAGTTTATTGTGTCCTTTTTTTAGATTCCACATGTAAGTGATAGCATTTCATGTTGGTGTCTCACCGTCTGACTGACTGCACTTAGCATGATAATTTCTAGGTCCATCCATGTTGCCACAAAGGCCATTATTTCTTTCCTTTTCATGGCCGAGTAATATTCCATCGTGTATATGTACCACATCTTCTTTTTCCACTCCTCTGTTGATGGACATTTAGGTTGTTTCTATTGAAAATAGTGCTGCAGTGACCACTGGCGTACATGTGTCTTTTCGAGTCATGATTTTCTCTGGATAGATGCCCAGGAGTGGGATTGCTGGATCGAATGGTAGTTCTAGTTTTAGTTTTCTGAGGCATCTCCATACTGTTTCCCACAGTGGTTGCACCAATTTACATTCTCACCAACAGTGTACTAGGGTTCCTTTTTCTCCACACCCTCTCCAGCGCTTGTTGTTTGGAGACTTTTTGATGATGGCCGTTCTGGCTGGTGTCAGGTGGTACCTCATCGTGGTTTTGATGTGCATTTCTCTACTAATGAGTGATGCTGAACATCTTTTCATGTGTCTTTTAGCCATCTGTATGTCTTCTTTGGAAAATTTATTGAAGTTTAGTTGATTTACAAGGCTGTGATAATTTCTGCTGTATAACAAAGTGATTCAGTTATACATGTACACACATCCATTCTCTTTCAGATTCTTTTCCCACATAGATTAGCACAGAATATTGGGTAGAGTTCTCTGTGCTATACAGCAGGTCCCCGTTGACCAGTCATTCCATATCCCTCAGTGTGCACGTGCCCATCCAAAACCCCAGTCCATCCCTCCCCACCACGCCCGCGCCCCCCCTCCCCGTCCTCTTGGCTAAACACAAGTTTTTCAAAGTCTGCAAGTCTGTTTCTTTCTCTCTCTCTCTCTCTTTTTTGAATTGTTACTGTTTTTAGATAGGTGGAATTTACAAAATTAGTTTGCATACCGTCATGCTACTATGTGTTAAGTGCGTTGATCAGCTAGTAACTGTGCGTTACTAGCTAGGAATGTAACTCAACCGAATCAAGCTGCTCCAGGAGAGTGCTGTGGCTCCTGCTGGCAGCGACCCTAACAACCATGAGATTCTCTGTTCTCCATGCTGCCTGCTTGGCCATCACTCACTAGATCCCTGGTGTTTGACGTTTGCTGAGAGGAATCAAATGTATTGTGAAGACAGCAAAAATGAAATCACTGGAATGGTGAAGTGTGGTGCAAACACCAGCGATAGTCTGATAACTGGACTGCACGATTTCTGATGCAATAGGTGGATAGACGCACTTCGCAGCTGAGAGAAGCCCACCATCAGCTCCCTGATCTCTCAGCTCCCGTCTTGATGGCAGGAAGGGATAAGGAGGGAACTTGTGAAACCCACTCACTTTTGGAGTAATTGTAGTAATCAGCATCCCTAAAAACCAAAGGTTCTGGGTGGTGTCTCAATCACACGCCACGAAATTCACCTGTCAGGTCCCTGTGAGAGCAAGAGCCATCGTGGCAGGTGGCGTTAACCATTTGCGTAACTGGGTGGTAGCCCTGTTCCTAGCTGCCGAGCCGACTACAGCATCTTCACTGGAAGCTACCAGTGGGCAACTTCTGGGCTTTTGGCACCTGATTCTTGAGCTATAGGCGTTACCTCGCTCCTCTCCTCCTCTTCCTCTTTCCCCACTACTTCATCCTCTCCTCCCCCTTCCTCCCTCCCCTCGCCCCTCCTTCCTCTTCTTCTCCTTCTCCTCTTCCTCCTCCTCCTTCCTCTCCCCCCTCCTCCTTTTTCTTCTTCTTCTTCGCATATTGTATACTTAAGCCATCCAAGTTGTGCAGGTCAACAATTTCCAGTCTCTTCTGGATATATGCACCCATCACCACAGTCAGTTTCTGAGGAGACGGCTTCATTATCTCAAAAACAACCTGTGTGCCTTTTATTTTTTTTATTGTTTTTTTTTTCCCCCTGTGAAAGGCCGATTTTTGTTGTTGTTGTTGTTGTTGTTGTTGTTGTTGTTGTTGCTATTTCTTGGGCCGCACCTGCGGCATATGGAGGTTCCCAGGCTAGGGGTCGAATTGGAGCTGTAGCCACCGGCCTACGCCAGAGCCACAGCAACGCGGGATCCGAGTCGCGTCTGCAACCTACACCACAGCTCACGGCAACGCCGGATCGTTAACCTACTGAGCAAGGGCAGGGACCGAACCCGCAACCTCGTGGTTCCTAGTCAGATTCGTTAACCACTGCGCCACGACGGGAACTCCATGTGTGCCTTTTATTCTTCTGCTTCCTGAGCCCCTCCCCTCAGACCCGAAGAACCCACTGTTGTCATTTCTGTCTCTGTAAGAGTTCCCTGTTCTGGACATTTCGTATGAATGGAATCACACAAGATGTATTCGTCCGTGACTTTCTTCCCTCAGCATGTTTTGAGGTTCATCCACGTTGCAGCATGTATCAGGACTTGACTCCTTTTTATGGCCAACGGGCATCCCATTTGATGGGTGTATCACATTTGGTTCATCTGTTTGTCAGCTAAGAGGCATTTGGGTTGTTTCCACTCTTTGGCTATTGTGAATAATAGTGTTGTTATAAACGTTTGTGTGCAAGCTTTTACATGGACGTGTGTTTTTATCTTTCTTGGGTGTTTACCTAGGAGTGGCATCCCATCCTCTCTTCTTGAGTCATTGATGAGGAAGGTAAACATCACCTTCTCTCTGGAAAGTAGAGGCAGGGATTCCCATTCATTGTCTTGGCCCCTGGCTGGGTGGACCCTCAGCTGTTGGGCATCATATGGTCCTCGGAGAACCCGGACATCTCAACCTTCCATTCAGTGCCATGTTGGTCCGTAGTATTGATGACAAAGTGCTAATGGGAGCTGACCAATGGCAAGTACCCTAAATGTCCTAGTAATTGACAGGGGAGCCAGGGGATGAGAGCTAAAACCCTGAAAATAGTTGGAAGCCTGTCCCATTGTAAGGTTCATGGAGTCTGATGCCCTGGGACATGCCAGGAGACCTCCTGTAAGGTGAATGAGAGCTTACTGTACATTGGCATGCTACTGCCAAGAAAGAGGCACTGTGCTTGGTACGCCGCTTCAGGTTTTGATGGCAGCGCATACCACTCTGTGGATTTTGCCCTGACCCATTTATTGGGTCAGGTTCCAGAAAGCCAGACCAAGAAGGACCAGCAGAGGGTCCAGGCCAAGTGCAAGCTTTCCTGTCACTGGAGCCACTGAACCTTGTAGGCTTGGTGGTGCTAGGAGCACCCATATCAAATAAAGATGCTCGTTGAAGGCTTACAAGCCTGGTAGAGGAGCAGTGGCCCAGAACCTGGGATTCTAGAGCAAAGCATGCCTCACAAAGCACAGAGCTACTCTCTGTGCACCAAGAGTCATCTTGGCATGAAGTTGCGTGATTCCTGCTTTTTGTGTCACACCTTTGAGTCAACTGATGGATGGGTGCAGTAGCTAAGCCGAAGGCAGACCTGCCTGGGCTGGACATGAGAGCCTTCAGCAGCCCTCCAGGCAGATGGTCTTGACCTCTGTCCAGTGGGAGTGCTGTGTGTTGGACCAACCAGAGACTTCTTAAGAAAGAAAATGGTTCTGGAAACAAACATAGATCCACGCCACCTGCTCATGCTGCTGGTTTGTCTCACCAGGTCTTCCTGAGGCAGAATGCATGTCCCAAGTTTCAAAACGACTGTGCAGTGAAGGAGGAGTTAATATTCTGTCTTACGTCACATTTCTTTGTGTCTTTGCCACTAAACACCATTCGTGGTGATCAGCCAGGCACTTCTCCTTGTCCCCTTAGAGATGGAGTGGCTGTGAGACCCCGTATAGGAAGTGTCTGCAAGCATTTTACCAACCTTGGTTGAACTGTCTGCAAGACACAAAGACTATTCATTTCCTAGGAGGAGGTCTAGTCAGACCTTCAGTTCAGTCCTCAGTGTTGTGGTGTTGTTTTCACTTTGCACAGAGTGACTGCACATTACATTTGTACCCGGGTCAAAAGGTTGATTTGTTTTGGAAAGTGAAGAGGCTAGGATGCTTTCATGCACCAGTAACTCCAGTTTTAATTCCCCTAATTAAGAATGATTGGGTGAACTAACTGATGCTTCCAAAGATAGATTCAGGCATGGCTGGATCCAGGAACTCGCATAACTCAGCCATTTCCCTTCCCTTTGAAGATCTGGATTTTTTTTTTTTTTTTTTTTGTCTTGGCTGTTCACCTAACAAAGTATGGCACATCCAGCCTTGTTGTTAACATTTCTAGTAGAAAGAGCATCTTGTCGCTGAAAATGCCAACATTGTGTCCCTGAATTGGAACTGTTGGGTCCTGTGTCATCTGGCCTTGAGGGCTGAGTGCTTCCTTTGGCCAGGCCCAGGTTGCACGTTTAGCCCTGGAGCAGAGGGTTGAGACAGCCCCACCCAAACAAGAGACAGAGAACGGGGGGGGGGTGGGGGGTGGGGAATATGGTGTCCGGGGGGCCAACTCTTTGTTTGTCAGAGAAGGGGAACGTGGGTACTGGGTAGGCGAGACGTCAGTGCTCACGAAGCAGCCCTGTGTCAGCTGTGGTTTGGGAAGGCCTTGCTCCATGTCTAAGCAAGCTAATAACGACCATCATTTGCTGGGGGAATGCTCATCTGACGTGCGGAAAACCACTTTCAAGCAGCAGCTTTGGGCTGTCATCACTTTGCTAATTATACTAATTTTCATTAAAGCAGGTGCTCAAAGGCTTTCCACTTGGTGACACATCATTAATGGTTGGAGTTGTTGTTTGCAGTTGGGAGCTTCCAAAGTTGTATTTCTTGCTGAGTATTTGATCAGTAGTTTGAAGCCATTAGGGGCAAGTTTCACCCTAAAGTAGTTTTGCTCTTTGGCGTCACTTTTGGTTCTTTTACTCTGTGGACGTGCAGCTGCTCGGTGACAACCTTGGGGAAGCCGTGTGGGGCTGGAATGGCAGAGCGGCCCCTTAAACCTTGCTCGTAGGGAATTCAGAATCTCCAAATCTCCTTCTATTTATTATTATCATTTTGGCTGTGCTGCAGCATGCAGAAGTTCCTGGGCCAGGGAATGAACCTGTGCTGTAGCAGTGACCCGAGCCATAGCAGTGACAATGCTGGATCCTCAACCACTAGGCCACCAGGGAACTCCCTCCATCTATTCACTGGGGAAGCGGAGGTGCCCCCCCCGCCCCCGCCACAGGGAACTGGACCATGAGGGTGGGAATACCCTGCCCAGGGTCAAGTGCACGGTGGGGACTCAGTTTATCTAGCTGGCCTGAAGCTGGCCGCTGCGGCCAGCGAGGGGAGCTGGTACTGCCCAGGGCAGCGCCCATTTCTAGCTGTTACAACCGCGTGACTTGCAATGAGGCTGATGGTCCAGGGAGAGGCATACGTCTACCTAAATGTAAGACGGTTGTTTTCAGGAAAAGGATCCAGTTGTGCAGTGAGGTTTGATCTTCATCTTAGCCTTTGTGCTCTGGGCATGGTCTCTGCCTTGGATTTAGTGGGAAGAGGAGGTGACAGCTCCCCAGGCGGGGTGCCTCCTTCATGCTGTCACCAGCTCCGTCTCCATCTCCGTTTCCAAACAGGACGAGAGCAGGTCACCTGAGGGGTCCCAGGGCACACCGCCTGCAGGCTCCAGGATGGTTCTTTCCCTGCCACCCCTGCCTTTCAGGGAACTTGAGCTCACACGAGATTTCTAGCCTCTTGAGTGTGCGGTCACCAGAGACAGGGCAGGGAAGTGTGTGGAACAGGAACCGTGCTGTTTTGTTGTCCAAGGAAAACCTGTATTTGCCAATATCTGCCACGGAGGCTGAGGATACTCCCTGTACCTGGCGGTGGTGCAGACACTGGAGAACAGTATGGAGCTTCCTTACACAACTAAAAATAAAACCACTTACTATATGATCCAGCAGTCCCACTCCTGGGCATATAATATAACCAGAAAAGGTGAAAACTCTAATTTAAAAAGATACATGTGGGAGTTCCCATTGTGGCTCAGGGGTTAATGAACCCAACTAGTATCCACGAGGACTTGGGTTCGATCCCTGGCCTTGCTCAGTGGGTTAAGGATCCGGTGTTACTGTGAGCTGTGGTGTAGGTCACAGACACGGCTCAGATCCCATGTTGCTATGAATGTGGTGTAGGCCCGCAGCTTCAGCTCCGATTAGACCCCTGGCCTGAGAACCGCCATATGCTGCAGGTGTGGCCCTAAAAGACAAAAAGAAAAAAAAAATGCATGCACCATGTTCATTGCAGTGCTATTCACAATAGCCAAGACATGGAAACAGCCTAAATGTCCATCCTCAGATGATTGATTTAGGAAGATGTGAGATATATCTATAGATATGGATAGATAGATAGATATGATAAGATATAGATATATAGATATGAATATTACTCAGCCATCAAAAGGAATGAAATAATGCAATTAGCAGCAACATGAATGGACCTAGAGATTATCATACTAAGCGAAGTAAATCAGACAGAGAAAGATAAATACCATATATCATGTATGGAATCTAAACTATGACTCACTCAGGAGTTCCCTCGTGGCTCAGCAGGTTAAGGATCCAGTGTCGTCACTGCTGTGGTTCAGGTGGCTGCTGCTGTGGTGTGGATTTGATCCCTGACCCTGGAACTTTCACATGCTATAGGTATGGCCAAAAAGAAAAAAATGACACAAATGAACTTATTTACCAAAAAGAAATAGACTCACCTAGAAGACCAAGTTATGGTTACCAAAGAGAAAGCGGTGGGGGAGGGATACATTAAGAGTATGGGATTAACAGGAGTTCCCGTTGTGGCTCAGTGGGTGAAGAACCCCGACTAGTATCCATGAGGATGAGGGTTCGATCCCTGACTTTGCTCAGTGCATTAAGGATCCGGTGTTGCCACAAGCTATGGCCTAGGTTGTGGATGCAGCTCTGATTTGGCGTTGCTGTGGCTCTGGCACAGGCCAGCAGCTGCATCTCTGATTTGACCCCCTAGCGTGAGAACTTCCATCTGCCATGTGTGTGACCTTAAAAACGAGAGAGAGAGAGAGAGAGAGAGAGAGAATAAAATTTGCATAACGAGGACTCCCTCAGTCCTGTGACCTCATTTATTTCTTTTACCGCGTTTACCCCCTCGACAGGTCGAATGCTGGCCGTGGTCATGTCTCTGCTCTTTCCTGTTTGCTTCCCCAGGAAACAGCCGCTCCTGAAGGCAGGGGCTTTTCACTCTTTTGGGCCCCACCCTAGGTGTCCGGAGGGCTCCCTGCCGAGCAGGGGCTGTGTGCTCGGTGCGGGCTCTGGTCGGGGGAAGTTTTCCAGAAGCAGCACGACTGCGGAGAGCACACAGGGACAGAAAGGAAGGCAGGGCTCCCGCGGGCTTGGTCATAAGCAGACCACCCGCAGGCTCGGCAGCGTACCTGCCGGCCGCCTGCAGGCATCCCGGCGGCCCACGTCCCAGCAGCCCCGTTTTGGGAAACCCTCTGCCCGGGCAGGACTTCTGCTGTGGCTCGAGGAGTGAGATGCGGAAGCCGTGAGCGTCCAGCCCTTGACGTCGTCCTGACCTTTTCTGTCTCCCTCCTTCTCTCAGTGGCAGCCTGGGGACTTCAGGGAAATCTCAGGAGACGCGCCAGGGAAACCGCTGGACTCCGCCACTGTGCAGAGGGGGTGTCCGCAGCCGCACCGGAGCCAGTGCCTCGGGGCAGCGGTGTTTTATTCACAGCCCTGGCCACTGTTCGGCGTTTGTAGCTTGACGGGCAAAGCTTCTTGTGGGAAATTAGTTTCCAACACGGTTAGGAATTGGGCTGCAACACGCTTGGGCCGTATTCCCGCAGCTGTCCTTGGCCTCCGGGATTCTGCCGCTGCTCCTGGGAGCTCGTGTGGGCACAGACGCACCCAGGGCGCGCTGCAGCGCAGAGGCGCGCTGTGCTTTGTCGAGAATAAGGCCAAGACTCTGAGTGTTTTGCGATGTTGGCGCCTTTTTGAAAACCCTGCAGCAGCCCTCAGATTGACCTTGATGACAGCATATGGCTGGCAAACACGTCACAGCCTTCGGACGGCTTTGGCCGCGTGCATGTGTACCGTGTGAGGTGCTTGATTTATTAAACGTGTCAGTAAAATGTTTATTTTGGTCTTCGCGATGCCAACCCCTGTTTCACCAAAACTCACTTTTCAAATGGCTGCTTTTGGCGCCATTGAGAGAACGCGGGTGTGCATGTTATTCTTTATTTTAAGGGGCAGGGGTGAGCGGTGCAGCTGACAGTGGTCGTTGCTGAGCTCGGCAACTCAAATGCAGACGCATCTAGAGAAATCTACAAGGGAGAGATTTTTTTCTTCTTTTTTTCTTTCTAGGGCAGCACCCCTGACCTATGGAGGTTCCCAGGCTAGGGGTCGAATGGGAGCTGTAGCTGCTGGCCTACACCACAGCCATGAGCAACACAGGATCCGAGCTGGATCTGCGACCTATATCACAGCTCATGGCAACGCTGGATCCTTAACCCACTGAGCGAGGCCAGGGATTGAACATGCGTCCTCATGGATAGTTGGGTTCGCTACCGCTGAGCCATGACAGGAACTCCTACAAGGGAGTGATTTCTAAGGCAGCCACTTGCTGGGTGAACTAGGAAAATTACTCGACTTCTGTCCCAGTATTTTATCTGGCACATGGACCAATTTCTGTCTAATTACCTTGCAAGATTTTAATGAAGTCCCTACTCCATAAAATTCAGGGACACAAAGTGGCTTGTCTGTGGTCACATAGCTGGGTCGTGGCAGAGGCAGCATCTGAGCTGGGGTCTGTCTGTTGCAAACGCGTCTTTGCTCACACTGCCGTGTCAGTGCCTTGCACCTGGATGCCTGGTGACAGTGATGTTGGACTTGACCGCATGAGTAGAATGGAAAACAAGTGACTTAGCCTTTTCCAAGGTGGCAGACGCAGGCAAGGCTTAATCACAGGTGGGCCCTGGAGGGACCTTCCCAGGGCAGAGAGCGATGGAAGAGGGCAGTGAGGGGGAGCTGGGAGGAAGAGCAGGTCCCACATACTGTCCCTGCCCGTGCTTCTCACAGAGCTACTAGGAGACACCCAGTCACCATGCTGGGTCCCCTGCTTGGCCCATGGATGGCCGTGGACAGGCTGTTCTCTTGGGAACAGTCCCTTTGAGGGAAGGAGGGGGAGTCTCCTGTCGCTGGTCAAGGGTGGCTTCATGGAGATTTGCCTGCCCTTCCCTCTGGGTTGACCTCTGGCCCCACAGCTGCCACTGCGACATGACAGTTCACCCCAGAGGCTCTGAGAGCCCTGCTGGAGTCTAGGCAGATGCCCGGGTTCTGACCAGAGCCCCGGCCCCTCTGAGGAGTGGGCCGTACAGGAAGGAGGAAGGAGGTGCAGGCTGACCGGACCCTGAGTCCTCCGCTGAAACGGATAAGCCACCTGGACCCTGGGGTCAGCGGAGGCTGAGGGAACTGGAGGAGCTGCACGAGGCTGACATTTCAAGCCACTAAAGAACAGGGTTTATATTTCTGCGTGTCACACATGTCATGTTCTGAGGCTGCCTGGTAGAGTATAGACCAGTGGGTAAAATTCTGTTCTTGCGACAGCCTGCGGAGCGTGAGCATTAAGTCTCAAAAGCCCGATGCCTGTATTTTATGTAACTTTAGGTAGAAAAATATCTCCTGGCACTTTTACTTGATAGGGAAGGGGCTCCAAAGGATGCAAATGCAGTCTGCATCTGGCCATGGGCGTAATCAGAGCTGTCCCTGTGCATGCAACTGAGGAGAACTTTGCCCCCAAACATACCCTTGGTTAAACAGCTTCCTCGCCCGTTCACTGGACTGCAGAAATACCCTCTGGCCACAATGAGTCAAGGCAAATGTGTCACCTGGAGCAGGGGTCACTGGGCAGTCTGCACTCTCATTTGTTGTAAAGATGCGGCATCTTATGCTTAAGGCACTGTGCTAGGTGCCGGATGTGGGAAGAGGTATCAGGAAGCTTGGTATATGTGGTCCTTATGTCTGTGAAACTTACACCTGGTTAGCAGCAGTACTAGTAGGCTGTCAGGTTAGCTTCAGCCTCTGGAGTCCTTGGGGGTCAGATTAGAAAGTTTGACGGGAAAGGCGGGCGGGGCAACCATCATTTTACTCCTCGTTTCTGTGAACTTGACTGAGATTCATGTCAGTGGAACCAGGCTGTATTCGTCCTTCTCTGTCTGAATGATGTCATTTAGCACAGCGTCCTCCAGGTTCATCCAGGTTCTAAATGGCAGAATGTCCTTCTTTTGAGGTCCGAGATTCTTTTGTACGTATGCACATGTCTCTTCTTAATCCATTTATCCATCGATGGACGTTGCCTGGGTGGTTTCCGTATCCTGGCTACTGTGAATAACGCCGCAGTGAACCCGGGGTGCAGACATCTCTTCGAGATTCTGATTTCAACTCTTCTGAGTAAACACCCAGAAAATGAGATTTCTGGAAAAAACGGTAGTTTTATTTTTAAATTTCTTAAGGAGCCTCCGTACTGTCTTCCATAGTGGATGCACCATTTTGCCTTCCCGTCAGCAGGGCACAGGGTGGGCACCATGTTCTACCAGCTCCCTTCTGTCAACCGCTGGAAGATTCCCATGGGCCTGGTGTATGATATACATGTCTGTTCAGAATCAGAGCTTGGCAGCTTTTTTGAGATAAATATGTGACTTCCGCTTGCCTGTGCCCTTTTGGTTTTTCAGTTGTTCCCGGGTTGCTAAGTCTGTCTTAAGATTGTAAGCGAGATGCTTGACTTTGTGCCATCATCCAGCGTTAGAAAGTTTAAGTCTTAAGATACCTGTCATTTTATTATTTATTGATGAACTTCCCCAACCGAACAGCTGCCTCCAACTTGCTTTTAATGGTAATGATCCTGAAAGATTCAGAAATCTCCGAGGGTAGAAATTTTTCATTTGGGATGCCAACATCAACTCAAGACCTTTTGTAAATATTAGTGCTTTCCAAATAATGAAGTCTTGAATTTTCTCACTTTCATTAAAACCAACCACTGAAACAGAGCTTAATGCCTTCAAACTTTGCCCTTCCGCCAGCGAGGTTACGGCAGCTCCGTAATACTGACTGTGTAATTTCTTTCCAGGAGGCATGTAAATAAATTCCTACGTTCCTACTTTCATGTCCTCCATGAATTTGCTAACTTGCGATCACTTGCTCACCTCTCTTGAAAAAGCTACTGTGAGGTGGAGTCACTTGCAGAAAGTCACACAACTGCATTAATGCTGATAGGCTCGTCCTCTGGCAGCTAGGGGATTCTTGGAGAATTAGAGAATTCTTTTCCTCATGTAGCTCGGAGAATAGCTAGCCCACCACCAGGTCTACCAAGAAGTACACCCAGAATACTGTTTAACTTACCCAGTTGAAAATACTCAATTGCTCTCCTAGGGGACCACTCATCCCACAAGACACCCTTCAAACCAACATATTTCACGATATTTCTAAATGCACAGGGTGCGTGAAAAACCAGTTGGCTCTAATTCCTGTGCCTTTGTGGCTGTGACTCTTTTTTTTAGAAAATAAATTGTGTTGGACTATAGGTGACTTGCAGTGTCGGGTTAGTTTCAGGTGTGTGGCAGAGTGACCCAGCCATGCATAGACATGTATGGCCATGCTTTTTTCAGATTCTTTCCCCATATAGGCTGTCGCAGAGTATCGAGTAGACTTCCCCAAGCTAGACAGTAGGTCCTCGGCACCCATCAGTTTTGTACGTAGCAGTGGGCGTACGCCAGTCCCAACCCCCAATCCACCCTCCCCGCAGTGTTTCCCCTTTGGTGACCGTAAGTCTGGTTACTCTTCTTGCCTGGAATACACTTGCTGCTTCTTTCTTATTCAGAACATCTCCTACTCCTGCTTCAAGGTCTGACATAAATTCTGCCTCTTCTGTTACACCCCGTCTGCTAATGACCCCCTTAAGTGAGTTTTTTTTTTTTAACTGAGCATGTTAACTACCCTTCATCTCTGTTCCATCCATCTGAGCCCTGAAAACAGCATGTCTCACAAGACAGCACCCTCTCCGCAGGTTAAAGATCCGGCATTGTCACTGCAGCGGCTCTGGTCGCTGATGTGGTGTGGGTTCGATCCCTGGCCCGGGAACTACTGCATGTCTCGGACATGGCCAAAAAACCCAAAACCAAAACAAAAGAGAACAAAAGACACCACGCTAAACACCTGGAGACAGGAATGGCATCCCTATTCCTGGTTGAACTTGGCCATAGAGACATTGAGCATGCACTCATGTAATTTTTTAACCTGCAGAAAATTCCAGAAGGATTTTACCTTCCTGTGCCAAAGTTCAAGTCTGCTAGCTTTAAGTTATTAATCCACCTCCCCGATCTGCATCTGTGGCCTTGACTCATGAAGCACACCGGGCAGGAGCTGCCGCGTGCTTCTCGGCCGAGGAGCGTTCCTGCCTGTGCGATGTCACAGGTGCACTTGCCTGTCTCCCTTTTATCTGTGGTCTTCATTTTAATTTGTTTTTAATTGCCTATTTAACACACCTAGCAATTAAGGTGAAATGGCTCTTTGACAAATGTGAGAGCTTTTTAATTAGTGCTAATTGCTTTCGTTAATTAAAAGTAATGCTTTATATTGTGTTATTGGTATTCTCTTCTATAAAACTGGATTAATGACTTCCCATCAATCCTGCTACAGAGGATTTGGCTCAGGCCTCACTGGGACTTGAGGGCACGCAGTTCCGGAGATGAGACAACGTGGCAAGGATGTCAGGATAAGAGGGGAGGCGGGCGGTGTGCTTGCTGGCTCAGCCCCTCCATCAGTTTGGAAGTTCCCTGAAAGCCCTCAGTGAGGGGGGGTCGGGCCGCTGTGTCAGGAGGGTTTCAGCCAGAAAGAAGAACATCTGTAATTAGGAGAATTTCAGGAGGACTTAGTAATGGGATGATTTATATAGGGTCTGGGCTGGGTGGTGGGGGGGGGAATCACAAGAGAGGCCCCTGTGACCATTCTCAGGTCAAAGGACAGGGGAGGAAGAGTTACTGGAACGCAGTGCCTGGAATGACAGTCACTTAGAGAAGCTGCTTTTAGAACGTCGGTGACCATTGGGGAGGGGGCGCGTTTTCAAATTGAAGCAGCTTTGCAGGGATGCATGCAAGGACTCATAGCCTGACCTCCCCTTCCTCTTCCCCCCCTGAGCTCTTGCCAAGGCTTCTCAGTGGCAGAACCCTCTGGAAGGTCATTGATGAGATTTATGTAAGTTAGGCTTCCAGGGCAGAGAGCAGAGTGGAGAGGGGATCTGTATAACTGAACAAATGCAGGCAACCGTGCTGCCATAGTTACATCAGAAATTCCTGGCCCTCTAGACAGCCCCGGGCTGCGTGGAGCCGAGGGCCGGAGGGGAAGGATGGGGGCATCCCTCCTGGCATGCCTGCCAGGTTGCAGCATCCTTTCCTCTGGGGGCACAGTCTCCCCTAAGCCAGTGGGCTTCAGGCTGGGGCAGTGGCTCAGGAAGGAGACAGGGTGGGGGCAGTTTGCCTGGGCAGGAGCTCTCAGGCGCTCATGGCTTTCTTGTGGTTGTGTGGACGGAAGGACTGCACGGAGGAGTCCATTTATATTTCTGCTGAGTGTCCTCACCTCTGAGCTCCTCCCTTAGTGCTCAGGGCCAGGCTCCTGGGTACCACCTGACCTCGCTGCTCATGGAGGTGATCCCACATCCACATGGCTGACAGGGAGCCTGGTTCTGTGAGGGTGTCTGTGACCCTGTAGAGCCGGGTATCACACAGCTCCTCAGCTGTGCTGGTTCTCTTGGACCAGGTCTATTATTATTATTGTTATTATTATTGTTATTGCGTTTTAGGGCTGCACCTGCAGCATGTGGAAGTTCCCAGGCTAGGGGTCGAATCAGAGCTGCAGCTGCTGGCCTACGCCACAGTCACAGCAACGCCAGATCTGTGCCATATCTGTGACCTATACCACAGCTCACAGCAACTCCAAATCCTTAACCCATTGAGCAAGGCCAGGGATTGAACCCCACATCCTCGTGGTTACTATTCAGGTTCATTATTGCTGAGCCGCAATGGGAATTCCCTATTATTACTTTTTAATTGTAAATGAAATATCCTCCAGTTCACCCCTCCATGCAGCCTAGACCTCTTGGCAGGGGGGTGGGGGTGGGGTTCTTGCCTGCACAGCAGCCCACGCCTCTGAGTCTCCCCATCTTTCGTGCCACCATCTACCCTGACGGTTCAGGTGACTGTCTGTCACCAGGAGCTGAGAGGAAGCAATCCCCCAGGAAGCCCTGCCTGAGCAGCCTGCTTGGTCCTCTGCCATGGAAAGATTCCCATCTGGGGACACCTGTGTCCCCCCATCTCCATCCAGGACCCTCAGGTCCCACACGTGTTCTCCCCGCTCCTGTCAGTCCCGTGGCTGTGCCTCTGGTTCTGGGGTGAACCTTCACACCGACCCTGTCATGGAGGGACGAGCTGGGCCCTGGTCGTCTCATCCGTCGGTCACCAGAGGCAGCCTGACCCCACCGCCACCCCCAGGAAGAGCAGCGCTGGAAGTGGGTCCAGGCTGGGTCACCAAAAACTCCCCACAGCCTTGGGAATGAGAGCTTCTGTCCCAGGGGAGGGAAGCTGGACCACGGTTCACCACGCCCCCGGCTCTTGTTTATGTAGATGATTTGGCGAATGCAGACAAGAAAATTCTTTCATCCATCATGTCAACAACCAGAGAGAACCATATTTTATTTCCATTCAGTTTGTCTGTCATGTCTTAGACATGTGCGAACATTTGATATAAATGAACGCCTTCCACACACACCTGGCTTGTCCGTCAAGCTAGTCATTTGCCCCTTTGTTCCCACAGCCACCCTGTCCTTATCATGGGGACCCTATTTTTCTAGCGTGTCTTAGATCCTGGCTGGGCCACTGGGTGGCACGGTGGAAGATGAGGGGCAGGTGGCATGAGACCAAATAGTCTCTCCACCCCATTGCTCAAGGGGGGCTACAGCACTCACCAGACGGATGACCCCAGCCCCTGGTCTCTGAGAACAGGATCCTACTCCCCCTCCAGCCATGCAGCAGTAGCCTCTGCCTGCCTTGCTACTCTTTGGATTGCCCCACCATTCCCACCAGATGGAACTGCCAAAAACCAGTTTCTTGTATTAAATATCCTCTGTCCATAATTCAAAAAGATACACGCACCCCTATGTTCATTGCAGCACTCTTTACAGCAGCCAAGACATGGAGGCGAGCTGGAGGATAAATGGATAAGGAAGATGTGGTACCTACACACAGTGGAATATTACTTGGCCACAAAAAAGAATGAAATGATGCCATTTGCAGCAACATGGATGGACCTAGAGATTCTCATACTGAGGGAAGTATGACAGAGAGAGTTAAATATCCTACAAGACCACTACTGTGTAGAATTTAATACATGATATGAAGAACTTTTTCACAAAATAGAAACAGACTCAAAGATCTTGAAACCGAACTTGTGGTTACCAAAGGGGAAACACTGAGGAAAGGGTAAGTTGTGAGGCTGGCATTGGCATCTACACACTACTCTATGTACAATAGGTAGGTAACAAGGACCTACTGGGTAGCGCAGGAAATCTCAGTGCTCCGTGGTAGCCTCTATGAGAAAAGAACCTGAAAAATTATGGATAGGTGTATAACTGACTCACGTTGCCACATCTCTGAAGCTAAGACAACATTTTAAGTCAACTACACTCCAAGAAAAAAATTTACAATCCTCTGTCTAAAATATTTATAATGGCTTTAATTAATCCCCAATTTTTGGATACTGAGGCTGTTTCTTGTTTGTTACTAGAGCCCTGAGGCATGACCATCCTTGCTACTAAATCTTTGTGCATATCCATGATTATTTTATAAAGTTAAATTCCCAAAGGCAGAGGAATTACTGGCTCAGAAGATTGAAGTCTCTGGTTCAGTTACAGCTAGCCTTCCTTCCAGAAGGTGTTACTAGTTGCTAATCTTTTCTTGGTCACTAACTGTAACTCAAACCCCTGTCTGGGCCCTCTGAGCCCTGGTTCTCCGGTTTGCAGCACGGGGCTGCAGGCAGTGTACCACGATGCCAGTGGTGATCATAGCATTGTGCTGTGCAAAACCTGTGCAGCTGTCCCCAGCGGTCTTGCTGACCTGAACATGTGGAAGAGAATGGGAACAGGCTTTGCCTAGTGTGAAAGAGCAGCTGAAAGTTAAAAGTGCTGAAAGGATGGGAGTGGTGATACCCTGTTGCCTCTCACTGCCTAGGTGTGTACCCTTCTTCCTCTGTCTTCTCTGATATCTGGCCCCAGTTTCTCCTCCTCCAGGAAGCCTTCCTTGACTTCATCTGGGAATAAATCATGTGTTTGTACCATTCTCCTGTCCCACACGCATGTGCCTTTCTGTTCCTGTCTTCAGGTGAACTTTCTCACTCGGGGCGCATCTATTTCCGCTGCTCTCGTGGCCCCTCTACACCTCCCACAGTGCTTGTAATGTGCTGTAATGACCGGCTCAGGTGAATAACCTGTTCCTTTTGTTGGAAGTATGGGCTCATTCCCCCCCCCCCCGCACACCCCTAGAGTCAATAAGCTCCTCTTCCCCAAGGCCCAACACTTTGTTCATCAGACCAGGATGCTGGTCACATCTCAGCTCCTTGCTATTTCCCCTAGGGCACTAGTCGCAAGCACGGCTGGTGAGTGTTAGGCTTGTTTGTTATGCCCAGGACTCCACCCTTTTGTTTTATTTATTTATCTCCTACACTAAGTGTACGTGCCATTTCATGTTCAGTATGAGGGGTAGAGTCGCCAGATCTAGCAAATAAAAATACAGGACACCCGGAGTTCCCACTGTGCCACAACGGGATCAGCAGCATCTCTGCAGCACCAGGATGCAGGTTTGATCCCCCGCCTGGCATGGTGGCTTAAAGATCTGATGTGGCCGCAGCTGTAGCTTTGATCACAACTGCAGCTCGGGTCCGATCCCTGGCCCAGGAGCTCCATAGGCCACGGGGCAGCCAAAATAGAAAACAAAACAAAACAAACACATACAAACAGGATACCTAATTAAATGTGAGCTCCAGGTAAATAAAAAATAAGTTTTTAGTGTAAGTATGGCCCATATCATATTTTTGGTATGTCTGTGCTAAAAAATTAGGCATCGTTTATCCGGAATTCAAACTTAACTGAGCAGCATCCTACAGTGTGACAACCCTACGGAGACATTGTACTGTTTTCCCGTGGTATTGATGAGGCCAGGGAGCCATGTGCTGTGCACATTTGCTTTATATGAGTTAATAAGGCACAGTTGTTTTCTTAAGGGAATTTACTTATTTCTTTGCCTCCCCTCCTCCACGCTTTGTCTCTCAGCTCCATTTGTCTCTGTGTTTTCTTTAATGCCTTCACTGTCTCTGAGGATTCTAAGGAAGTCTCACAGTATCTTAAACCATTACGCATGGCATCTAGAATAAACCTAGAAAAATGCACAGGTGTTCCACCCGTTGTTATAAGTGGGACATTGAAATCTCCAGCTGTGGAGTTCCCCTAGTGGCTCAGTGGTTAAGGAACTCAACTAGTAACCATGAGGTTTCGGGTTCGACCCCTGGCCTTTCTCAGTGGATTAAGGATTCGGGGTTGCTGTGAGCTGTGGTGTAGGTCGCAGATGAGGCTCGGATTTGGCATGGCTGTGGCTCTGGTGTAGGCCTGCGGCTACAGCTCCGATTCGACCCCTAGCCTGGGAACCTCCATGTACTGCCGGTGCGGCCCTAAAAAAAAAAAAAAACTCCAACTGTTACTGTTAAATTGTCTATTTCTCTTTTCAATTGTGTCAGTTTTCACTTTAATGTATTTTTCAGCCTTTTTGTTGGGTGCATGTGTGTTTACAATGGTTATAATTTCCTGATGAACAGGCTCTTTTATTATTATAAAATGTCCTTCCTTAATTCTCCTAAATTTCTTTGTTGAAGTCCTTTAGTTTGGTGTTAATGCGGTACCTCCGCCCCTTTCATGGATGCTGTTGGCATGCCTTTTTCTATCCTTTAACTTTCCACGCTTGTACATCTCCTTTCAATCTAAAATGTGTCTTCTGTGTTAAGTATGTCCTTGAGCCTTGTGTTTTAAGAATCCAGTTTGGCAGTCTCTGTCTTTGGATTGGATTGCTTGATCCATTCGCATTCTGGTCTGCGTCCCCTGGCGTAATACACCTGCTGCAGGAGTGTGCTGGGCTGCGGGGGTTCCCTGGTTTTCTGGGCTCGTACTCCTGGTGTGAACCCTCTGCCTGCGAATGAGCTGGTGTGACGTCAGTTGAGTCCTCAGTCCTGTTGTACTTGGGGTAGATAGTCTGCCCTCCAAGGTAGGGCTGGGGGCTGGAGAAGGGAGCCTCCTCCTTATAGTCCTGCCTGCCTTCAATTCTGAAGGTGTGAGAAGCCCCGGTCACCTCCCCTTTTCACAGTGAATCTGTAGCTCCACTGGGAGTGAGGTGAGGAAAGAGCTCCTGTCTTCTTAGCTGCACCTGCCCATGGCTGGGGGTGGGAGAGCAGCTCAGATTCTAGACTCCGACTGTTCTTTCTGAGACTTAGTAGATTTTCTCGAATGGGTGTTTCTCCATTTGCTAAATGCCCTTAGGACAATTTCCTGAGGCTATAGAGAATTGTTTTATTTTTTATTTTTTAATTTTTATTTATTTATTTTTTTTGTCTTTTTGCTATTTCTTGGGCCGCTCCCGCGGCATGTGGAGGTTCCCAGGCTAGGGGTCCAATCGGAGCTGTAGCCACCGGCCTACACCAGAGCCACAGCAACGCAGGATCCGAGCTGCGTCTGCAACCTACACCACAGCTCACGGCAACGCTGGATCGTTAACCCACTGAGCAAGGGCAGGGACCGAACCCGCAACCTCATGGTTCCTCGTCGGATTCGTTAACCACTGCGCCACGACGGGAACTCCCGAGAATTGTTTTAGAACATAATTTTCACTAGTTAAGTAGTTGTGTTTCTGGGAAGAGTGTGGTCGCTGGGCTCCCTAAGCTGCCATTCCAGAATTCCGCCTCTCAAGGTGACTCTGAACTACATGGAATAAAACTCTGCTTTTTTTTCCCATTGCCTGCATTGGTCTGTGGGCTGCAAATCACCACGGTCGCTTGGTGGAAAGGTGGAGCCCAAGTATCTTTATTTGCAATATGTGATGCTTCCCTGATGTTACTCATTAAATATTTGCAATGCCACATTTTTGATCCAGAGGAGGAAACTCACTGTTAGAGCTGCAGTTTTTGCTCCATGAATATTTAGCCCAACAACTTGTGAATTGTTATTACCAAATGCCTTTAGACCAGTGGTCTTGTTCTCGATTTAAATCCTCGGCTTGGTCTTAGAGATGCACTTGCTATTTTGCATTTGTTCCCTGGGGAGACATTTCGTCCAGCCAGGGTTTTTATGGGGTTTTATGATGAGACGACAACCTTCTGCAGGTCCTAAGAGAGTTTGGTCATGTGTGTATTCCGTTAAACTCTTCGAGATTTTGGTGTTTGATGGACCATGTCTCCAATCTCCCCTACCCTCGCTCTTGGTGGTAGACCAGTACGCCAAAGAAACCAACGCAAGGAGCCCAGTCACCTTTACGCTGTGCTGCGTTCTCTGATCTTTGGTGAAACTTCGTGGAGCGGGGGTGTCGTTTCTTCCCTTTGCCTTCAAGGATGCCTTGCAGGGACTCGTTAGTGTCCTTCTGCCCGAGTCCAGCTCCAGCAGCCAGGGTGTTTCCCGAAGAGGAGGGGCGGCAGGTGCAGGAATGACGGAGACGCACACTCTCGAGTCGTGCTCACGCAGTCTCAACTCTGTTGGTGGATAGCAGTGACTTAAATAGGAGAACAGACTCTAACTTGCAGAAGCAATAAGAGTTAAAGATGAAGAAGCACATTATCCAGGCAGGGTACTCTCTAAACCCATTAAAAGATAACCAGGTGGGACCAGTCGATCACACTGGCCACAAATGTCAGGTGTAAGACTTCTCGTGGCCTTTGTGATGAACACAACTGCCTTGTGTTTTTAGGGCAGGTGCTTGGTTAGTAACTCAACAACCACAGCCTGTTTTACTAACTTATATTTAACCATCAGCAACAGGCCTTTACGCCTATTTTCTTTTTATAGATGAATAAATCAGCCAAAGAAAAACAATTTATCGAACTAATTAACAACTCTAAAGCTTCAAACTATATCTATAAAACCTAACAATTTCTTCTAAAACTACAAGTAGTAAATACCATTGTTATCTATGATTCTCTTAGAAGGAAAAGGAATCTTTCTAAAAACTCACGTAATTTAGGTGTAGATAACGAAGAGTTAATTTCCCAAATATTTAGCAAGCGAGAAGGACTCCCAAGATTTAGATAACAATAAGTTTTTTCTTTAAGGCAGGGAAGGAGGAGTTAAGGCACGGTAAGCAGAGCACAGAGTCATTGTTAAAAACAGGAAGGACAGAGATTTAGAAACATGTTTTCTCAGGCATTACAGCCTCATGCTTTCTGTGTGCTGGTGGACGTGCTGCTTTGCAGCCTTTCTTCAGAATCCCCTGGACTTTATCATCAGGCAGATTCTCTTCTTGAAAATTCTCTTCGTGGAGCTCGGCTCCCGGTATCCTTCACATGTCTCATGAGCTACACTGTACATGTCTATTTCCCATCCAGTACTCGAATCCACATCCACCAGGGAAGTGGCCCATTAGAACTGGTTCTTGTGGATCCCAGCTTTTAACCAGATATAGTTTAGTTTAACGCTTTTGCTCATGGAAACTGATTAGTCACTCCTCACTTTCTTTTTTTTTTCTTCCTGGCCTCACCGGAGACATAAAGAAGTTCCCCAGCCAGGGAATGAATCTGAGCCACAGCTGCAGCAATGCCAGATGTTTAACCAACTGTGCCACCCCAGAGATTGGACCCACGCCTCTGCAGTGACCTGAGCCACTGCAGAGACGATGCTGGATCCTTACCCTCTGTGCCATGGCGGGAACCGCAGCCCTCCCTTCCCTCTGTCACCCCAAAGCTTATTGCAGACTTACTGTGGGTGACACTCCAAGTATCTCGGGGACACAAAGAAATATTAGCGTGACTGTCTCGTGAGGACCCCTAATTCTCCCCATCAGATGGAGCTCCATGTGTTACGTTATGAAGCAGACGAAGGTTTGTTTTTGTCCTTTCGAGTCTCCTTTTGAAATTCTCTGCTGTATTCCTTCCTTCTCTCAATAGTGACTGCCTTTTATCTTGCCCTTCCTTTCATGCTTCCAAACAACACCCCCCCTGCATGGATCTAGGGCAAGGCTTCTGTCTTCCGAGGGAATCTGTGGGGCCAACACTTCTGGTTTATCGACTGTGCCCTGTGCAAGGGCCTCTGGCCGAGGGGGTGGTGTCGGGGGCAGAATTCAGACCTTACTGATACCCAAAGTGCTGAGTCCCTGTGGACTCTTCTAGAAAATGGAGTCCTGTCTGTAACTTCTCTGCCCTAATCCTAAATGGACCATCTTTGTCTAATTCTTATGAGGGTACAGTGTGCCAGCTGACATCCTGAAGATATCTGAGTTTTAGGGAAAGGACCAGTCCTTTATTATGGATTTTCAAAAACTCAAGGAGAAGAGAGGCTCTTTTAGGGGGGTTGGGGGAGCCGCTTTGTGATGACGAGGTCCTAAGATGAAGCTTGAATTTGCCCCACTTCCGGGTAGAGTGGCCCTCGGGCCCGCTCCTCCTGTAGCCTGTGTGTGTGTGAGAAAATGAAACTGGCTTCTCCCCACATGGGTTGAGAAGTTAAGACTGAAGACCCCTGATGAGCGCTTTGCGTGAAGGTTTGAGCTGTGGATGTTGCCGGAAGAGAGAGGAAGACACTGCAACTCACACAGCAGCTTAACGTCAGTAACCTGGGGGGGGGGGGGGGCCTGGGCTCGGGTCCCTGGGAAGAATGAACCCACGAGGATCACTCAGGTCAAACCTGGGGCCCTGGAGTCCAGCATCTGGAGGAAAAATGTGCCGGCCACAGCCTCCAGCTGAGACCTGAAGGAGAACAGTGCTCGCAACCACCTGACAGCCCCGCAAGGGCAGCCTGTGCCTCTCAGGTTCAAGGTGAACGCAGAATGAGAGAAAACTATTAATGAAGCCGGAAAGCACATGGGCCTTTTATGGAAACGCTGGATGGTGTCTGCCTGTTAACTTAGGGAGAGAGAGAAAGAGGCCCGGGACTCTTAGCAGAGACGAGAGCCAAGCCGGTCGGCAGAAGTGAGGAAAGACAAGGCACCCGGGACGTCCCTGGCTGCGTGGACGGAGCCCTTGGCACTCTCCTTAGCTCTGGCCACAAGGAAGGGGACCCTGCCCCAGCACGCACACGTAGGCAGCCCTTCCTTTTTGGTTTAGGGTTTCTTGGGAACCCATGGCCAGGGTGCCCCTGGGTCCCAGGTCTAAGATCTTCCTCCTGTCGCCTGTCCCCAGATGGCAAAAGGGGAGAGTGAGCGGGAGAGTGAGTGAGCTCTCGTCGTGATTCTGTTGGAGTTTCTGGAGAGGATTTGTACACAATCAGAAGCAATGTTTGGAGGGAGCCAATGCATTTTATAACCTTGTAATATTTAGGAGGATTTTTTTTGGTCTCTTATTTCTGTGACTTTTGAAACAAAAGAAGTTTATTTGGCCCTCATTTTGTGGGAGAGAACAGATCACATATGCAAATTGAACCTCACATGATGAAGTCTTGGTGATTAGCATTTTAAAATGTAATTTATTAATGGCTAGGTCTTGCAAAGAGACGTGGTTGCATTGCAAAAAGGGCAGCTCATGAAACCACTAATGATGAAATTAGTATGCATGGAGGTGGACCACTGTTTTTCCTTTAGTGATGTGCTCTCCTGTTTATTATAGTAAATAATATAGTTAACAATGGCTCTAAGAATTTTGTTTTGTAAAATTTTTCTGCAAACCAGATAACGGCTTCATTTTTGAGCCCCCCCCTTTTTTTTTGCTTTTTAGGGCCGCACTTGTGGCATATGGAGTTTCCTAGGCTAGGGGTTGAATCAGAGCTATAGCTGCCGGCCTAGACCACAGCGGTAGCAACACCAGGTCTGAGCTGCATCTGCAGTCTACCTCCCAGCTCATGGCAACACCAATCCCTAACCCACTGAGTGAGGCCAGGGGTCAAACCTGCAACCTCGTGGTTCCTAGTCGGATTCATTTCCGAGGTGCCATGATAGGAACTCCTTGAGTCGCTTTTTACTGTTACAGGAAGGAGTGGAAGTTGACATTGCCGTGAGCTACAAGCACGCGCTGGTACGTGTTGAATTCCACTCAGCCCAGTGGCAGACCCGCTGCGTATAGTAGGGCGTTCACGTCGAGACTCTCATTGGCAAAACCGTCCTCCGTACTTTTCACACAAGGGGTGTTTCGTTGGGTGGATGCACGTCAGGGTGGGTCTTGGGGTTGATCGGCGTGTGGTTTCACCAATTGCCATCCCCCTCTCCCCACCCCCATGATAGAAGAAGGCTTCATGGAAGACGCTTCATGAGATACGGAGCACGGACGTCTGCCAGGCTTAGTCCTACAGATACGATGTGTCTGTTTAATGGGCGTTCCCAAGCTTGTCTTTGCAGCAGATTCATCTGAAGAACTTACTAAAACGCAGATGCTGGGAGTTCCCTTTGTGGCTCAGTGGTAACAAACCCAACTAGTGTCCATGAGGATGCGGGTTTGATCTCTGACCTCGCTCAGGGGGTTAAGGATCCTGTGCTGCCGTGAGCTGTGGTGTAGGTCGCAGGTGAGGCTCGGATCTGGTGTTGCTGTGGCTGTGGTGTAGGCTGGCGGCTACAGCTCCGATTCGACCGCTAGCCTGGGAACCTACATATGCTGCAGGAGTGGCCCTAAAATGACAAAAACATAAACAAACCTCAGAAAATGCAGATGCCTATCTCTCCCTCTGATGAGTGTGTTGTGTGTGTGTGGCGGGTTCGGGTATCTGTATTTTTTTAAATAAGCTCCTCGGAAAGTCCTGATAAATACTGTATGTTTACCAATAAACCTTCAGTGTTCTAGTACAGTAATTTTAAAAAGCCACATCCTGAATTCTTTTTACCATGAAAACTTGTAAGTCTTTACAAGGTCTCCTTACTGGACTCTTTTCTGTTCATTGCAAATTACCCTGGACAGTAAAGCGTGGTGTAACACACCAGGGAGTCAAATGCAGATGATTAATTCTGCTCAATAACTCAGTTTATCAATTTCATAATAGACGTCAAGTGTTTAAATATTGTAATAAGTGATCTTTGAATACTAAATGTGTTTACTATTTTAACAGCCTTTATTTTATTACCTGGAACTGAGATAGGCTCCAGGATTGTTCAGTAACTATTATTTATAGGATTCTTGTTGAATCAATACAGTGCCCCCCTCATGCCAGCTCACACCTGTGCTAAAGGTTTTCGGGCCCCAGGAAAAATGGCCTGAGAGAATGAGCTTACTCGAGAAAATGTAATTGAGATGAGAGTTTTAAATTCATTGATTTTGGAAACTTGGCTTTCCTTAGCGTAAAAATCAGTTTTAAGTGTTTTTGAAAAAGGATTATGAGGGATTTGCATTTGTTTAATGTGAACTAAACTTCTGCAAGTTGCCTGAAATGTCACCATTACAGATTTAATCCTGTAAATTATAGTCTCTGGCGTGTCTGTCACAGTGAAAGTGCTAGTTGGTGTCAGTCTAATGACATTTTGGAGGTATTGCCACTGAGTGAACAGGCCCCTGTGGTTGAAACGGAAGATTTGCAGTTATTAACTTTGTGTCCTGGGCCAAGGCATCTGACTCCCTGAGCTCTGCGCGGAGTTGACACCTGCGTAGGATGTAACAGTATCTAAGCATCCCTCTTCTCAAGTGTAGCCCTTTTTCTCTCTGCAAAACGCAAATTCATTGTCAGACATCCAAAGTGGAATCTACTCGAGAGCGTGGACACCCGGTTTTTCTCGAGAGCGGCCCTCGATGGGGAAGGAGACAGGACTGGTCCCTTGGGCGTCAGCACTGCTGCCCGTGGAAGGCGCTCTTTCCCCCCCCCCCCCCCCCCCCGTATTCCCACCTTCTCTGCTTTCTCATCTCGCCTTTTCTTTTTTTTTTTTTTGTCTTTTGTCTTTTTGCCATTTCTTGGGCCGCTCCCGCGGCACATGGAGGTTCCCAGGCTAGGGGTTGAATCGGAGCTATAGCCGCCAGCCTACGCCACAGCCACAGCAACGCGGGATCCGAGCCACATCTGCAACCTACACCACAGCTCACGGCAACGCCGGATCGTTAACCCACTGAGCAAGGGCAGGGACCGAACCCGCAACCTCGTGGTTCCTCGTCGGATTCGGTAACCACTGCGCCACGACAGGAACTCCTCATCTCGCCTTTTCTCTGGTCCTTCCTTGGGAGCCCAGGGCTGGGCCAGAGACCCCCCTCGGTGCTGTTCTAGCCCCGCATCCCTCCTGGAGAAGTGGAGACAGGATTTTTCTTCTCCCACCAAGCTGGCTGCCGTCTTTGTAGGTTATGGTGCCCTTCTCACCCAAACCCATGTCCCAGGGGCTCTGAGCTGTCTCCCGACTGAGTTTATCATTCTTAATATTTAGGGTAAACATGCCTCATGCTGGAGGAGAAAGGACACAGGGGCAGAAATGACAGTGGCTGGAGTGGGAGCGGGAGAAGTCTGGCCTCATTAAACGTCTGCATTCGGAGAAAGGAGTTTGAATTGGATGGAAAATGGGGCCAAGAGTGCTCCGAGCTGGAAGGAGGTGCTTCTCGCTGGCAGGAAGTTTGCCAGGGCGCGCTTCCAAGGTCATGGCCGGTGGAGGGAGGAGAGGAGGGGCGGCTGAGGTGATGCTGGCATCGCGGTGTCGACAGCGGCCCCAGCAGGCGGCCCCCGGGTGCTGGGAGGCTGGTCCCATGGTGCCTGGGCCTTTTGCTCTCACGCTGGTTGTTCACTGGGTGTGGCTGCCCTGCCCCAGGGTGGACCTGGGTGAAGGAGGTTTCTTTGTCTGAGGGCACTTTGCAGAGAGGGTGGCAGCCGAGGGATGCCAGCCCCCTGGGGGTGGGGGGCAAATCCTTCATCCCTGAAGAAAGAGCCGGGTGGCGCCCATTACGGGCCATCCCTCCTGTGTCTTAGGGATCTGTTGTCCTTGGCAAGATGGTTATTTGAAAATGGTTAGGTGCCTTGGACACAAGACGGTCCTTCGGGCTGTAAGGTAGGAAGCTACGTGAAGGCGGTGGGTTGACCGCACAAGGCTCTTCGGGAGAGTGAGTGGCATAAACACAAATCACCATTCCGCCTAACGGCACCTGCTCCCGTACAGTTTGCACTCGACTGGCACCGCAGCAGTGCTGAAACGTGCCACCTTGCTTTGCGTCTGGAAACCCCTGCTGGTGGCGGGCCGTGTTTCATTCCCATTCTGCTGGTTGTCAGCAGTTTTGTGATACAATTAGAGGCATGTCATTCCCAGAACAAATGAGCCGTTTTGAATATTGGGAGATGCGTAATTCAGTGTGGCACGAGACTGTAGAGCAGTTGAGTTTAGAGGGACGGATGTGCCCGAGTGTGGCCCGAACACCCTGAGAGATGAGGAGCTCGGCAGCCCCCCTCCTCCCTGATTGACTGTGGAGTGAAGCGGCGTCCGAGGAGGACGACGGCGCAAAGCCACGCGCCCGCGGCTCTGTGGCCGCCCGCGCCTGTGGAGAGCCGGGATCGCATGTCCCCTTGGACCTGGGGACAGTACAGTTGGAGGAAGCGAGAGCTGTAAGTAGAAGCTCTGTTAAGACCAAAGAACATCGCGGTAGTGAGACTGCTGTTTTCCTGCGACGGAGGTTCAGCCGGAAGTGAATGGTTTTCCTCTTCTTTCAAGAAAACACAC
Organism: Phacochoerus africanus; assembly: GCF_016906955.1. Lineage (NCBI taxonomy): Eukaryota > Metazoa > Chordata > Mammalia > Artiodactyla > Suidae > Phacochoerus > Phacochoerus africanus. Next base: position 4,543,089 of record NC_062559.1, on the reverse strand, counting down.
GTGGCTTTGAATCTTGGATTTCTCTCTCTCTCCGCTGAACTCATCAAACGGCTTTACATGATCCTTCAGGCTGAGTGTGATTACGGAGGGGAGACGGCAGCAGGGGTCGGTCAGCTACAGGGAGTGTTTAAACGTGGGGAGGGGGCGAGAGAACCCAGCCACCTTGCTGAGCAAAGAGAAAGCCATTGGCTGAGCTGTGACAGGCTGGACCCAGGTCGCAGGACGAGCAGGCTCGGCAGCGCCCCCGTCACTGGCCCTCTCCGGCACTGCCCTCCCCACGATCCACGTTGTGTCTTAGGGGGCCGGTGAGAGGTTCACGTGGCTGCTGTACCCCTCACGGGGTGGGGGGGCTGACGGCCTGCACGGAGCCTCCGATCCCGTCTCCCAGCGTGCACTCCTCTGTCCCTGATTCTTACCCACCACCCGTTTCACGTTCCCTCAGTGGGTTAATCTAACAAGGAGCCCAGCTGATACCTTCTTTAAACACGTGTCTCTGTGAGATCTGCAGCGAGAGGATGGCTTCTACGGTGGCTTCTAACAGGTCCTGACAGCCCGAGAGCGCGCTCTCTGTAATGCTGACCTTCCTTAGTATTATTTTTTTTTTCTTTGCTTTTTAGGGCCGCACCGTTTCCAGACCGGGGTCCATCTGAGCTGTGGCTGCTGGCCTACGCCACAGCCACAGCCACACTCGATCTGAGGCATTGTCTACGACCTACACCACAGCTCACGGCAACGCCGGATCCTTAACCCACTGAGCGATGCCAGGGATCAAACCCGCAACCTCATGGTTACTACTCAGATTCTTTATTGCGGCGCCACAAGGGGAACTCCAATACTGACCTTCCTTTAAAGCCCACCTCCACTCAGTATTCCGCAGTCGTGGTTTCATTCTGCATGAGCCCTGGGCACACGTTAGAAGGGTCCTGAGGACGAACCTGACGATCTGACACCTGCAGGCTCGGCGTCTGTTCCACGAGGTGGGGGAAGGGTCCCTTTTTCAGAGGGAAGCCGACCAGCTAGTGTCTACACATCCCTGTGGCCTCTTCTCAAAACACTTTGTTGGTTTACACTTTATAAATAGTCGCTGACCAACCCCCAGCCATCAATTCCTTTTCTTTGTAAAATGCCGTTCCCCAAGGGACGCCAGCTGCCAGTGTTGCTGAAATGAAAAGAAAGCGAAACAGTCTAAAAAGGCAAAAAATGGTTCTTAGAAAATGTAACCCAAACTTCAAGTATAGAATGCCAAATTGAATAAGGACGTAAAGTTGTGGTGTGATGACAGCTGCCACACATCGTGTCTGTTAACAAGAAAAACCCGGAGTTCCCATCGTGGCGCAGTGGTTAACGAATCCGACTAGGAAGCATGAGGTTGCAGGTTCGGTCCCTGCCCTTGCTCAGTGGGTTAAGGATCCGGCGTTGCCGTGAGCTATGGTGTAGGTTGCAGACGCGGCTCGGATCCCGCGTTGCTGTGGCTCTGGTGTAGGCCGGTGGCTACAGCTCTGATTGGACCCCTAGCCTGGGAACCTCCATATGCTGCGGGAGTGGCTCAAGAAAAAGGCAAAAAGACAAAAAAAAAAAAAAGAAAAAAAAAGAAAAAAAGAAAAACCTGTGTGAGAAACGCGGTGGGTATTCCAGGCAGTGCGCTGGTTCAAGCGAAAAGGAGACTTGGATGAAATAGAATCCCAGGCGTTGGTGCAAATGATCCTGTGATGTCACCAGTGGTGCAGTTTCTAGGGTCCTATTAACCAGCTGCTTATCGCAGGTCAGCAAGGATGGGGACACTGGCTGTCCGTGCAAGTGCACTTCCTCCAGGGCCCAGGGGTTGCTGGAGGAGTGGGCGTGGGGGTCACGTGTTGAGTAAAAGACCAAACCTTATATTTAAAAGAGCCTGACAGGAGTTCCCACTGTGGCAAAGCAGGATGGATGGTGTTTCTGCAGCACCAGGACACAAGTTTGATCCTCAGCCCAGTGCAGTGGGTTATGGATCTGGTGTTGCCGCAGCCTCGGTATAGACCACAACTGCAGCTTGGATCTGATCCCTGGCCTGGGAACTCCATATGCTGCGGGGCAGTCAAAAAAAAAAAAAAAAAAAACCCGACACAGAAAACAAACATATGGTTATCAAAGGAAAGAAGTGTGTGTGGGGGGGAATAAATTAGGAGTTTGGAATTAACAGATAGACACTACTGTATATAAAATAGATAAACAGCAAGGAGCTGCCGTGTAGCACGAGGAACGATATTCCATGACTTGTAATAACCTATGATGGAAAAGAATCTGAAAAACTCTATGTAAACTGAATCACTTTGCTGTACACCTGAAACATTGTAAATCAAGTAAATACTCCAATATTTACTTATTTATGCCTTTTTTAGGGCTGCCTCTGCAGCATATGGAGTTTCCCAGGCTAGGGGTCGAATTGGAGCACCAGCTGCCTGCCAACACCACAGCCACAGCAACGTGGCATCTGAGCCATGTCTGCGACCTACACCACAGCTCAAGACAACACTGGATCCTTAACCCACTGAGGGAGGCCAAGGATATAATCTGCATCCTCATGGATCCTAGTTGGGTTCAGTAATCGCTGAGCCACGCAGGGAACTCCCTCTTCTTCTTCTTCTTTTTTTTTTTCTTAAAACGCCTTGGCAAGGAGAGTTCTGAGTGGCCAGGACTGGGAGCTCGTCCAGGTTTGGGCAACAAGGCAGGCTCCATGACGGAGGACCTACTCTTTTTTATGAATTCCAAAATACTCAGAGGAAAGAGCAGAACGTTTCCGATGAGTTTAAGTTTGTTTGTCAGGGTGCTTTTTATGAGTCTGGGCACTGGTGAGTTGTGTTTCATGATCAGTAGAGTTAATAGTCGTGAGAGATTTGTCGGTCTTTGTGTACAGAAAACACGAGCACAACTGTGAACACAGAGTGGGAGGTGGGGTGGAAAAGCAGGAGCGAGCAAGAAGCAGCAGAGTCATCACAACCTACTCGGGAGACTCTGGCTTCCCGATGATGAACGGCAGGAATCGAACCAAGCTTTCGCCCGATAGCCGCGAAGCTGGGCGCAGTGCCGAGAACAACTGTTTTCAAATGTCCACGCTGCAGCAGGGCCCGTGATCCCAGAGAGAAGGAAAAACCAGGGCAAGCTCTGTAACCACCGTGGTTTCCGGAGGCAGCTTCTGAGCGGACGTAGGGCACAGAGCCCAGGGGAGCACAGGAGTCTTACCACCAAGGAGACTGAGGGCTGGGGTTGGGGGGCTGCTGGGGTCGGTGCATTTTGCCAAGCAGAGTAGAAAGAGAGCTCCAGAAATTTGCAGAGAGGCCCCCGCCTCTGAATACTAAGCCGCCTTTTCACTGGATGAGGCGACACGTGGCCGAGCACACGAACAACTCTTGGGGAGCTTCAAGCCCCATGACTTCCCCTCTCTCGCTGCACAGGAGGACCTTGCCGTCTGACCGGGCATAATGGGAAGGCCATGTCCAACGCCTCGGGTCCTCTGCCGACTCCCCAGGAAGGCCAGGATTTGGGAGAAAGTCTCACTGAGCCATCGAGGAAAGCCTGCTGCTGATCAGAAACCCTCAGCCTGGGCCCCGCTGAGATTTCGGGCTGAGAATCCTCTGCTGGGAGGGCCCTGTCCTGTGGATGATGCGATGTGCATCCCGGGCTCTACCCACTAAATGCCAGTAGCAGCCCCCAGGTGTGGCAGCCAATGCATTGTCCCCAGCTGAGTCCCACTGCTAGAGGCCCTGCGTGACAAAATTTTAAAATAAGCCTAATGTAAATCAACTATCATAAATTTTTTTCAAGCCCCAAAGGGACGAAGGCGATTGGCAAGTCAGCCTGGGGAAACAAACCTCAATGTTCTCGAAAGAAAGAAGACAAAATCCATGCAGTAAAAAAGGCTGAATTTCTAATGTTCGCTGGACAAACTGATCTCAGGGAGACAGACAGCAGTGGGTGATGGCTGGAAGCGAGATTTTAATTTTCTGCTCAGGAATTGAACCTCGGCAGCCTGGATAAAAACCAGGAATCCCAGCCGCTAGACTAGGTAGAGGCTAAAAGCAGAATTGCCCTGATTCTTGCCCCTGTTGAAAGCAAGAATATTTCAAGGAGGCAAAGACTGTAAAAATGGGTATAAAGTTGATTGTTAGAGACACAGTACAGCATGTGGGAGAGCCCACAAAGAGCCTATTTATCTAAGGCAGAAGCAAAGCAGTAACACCCTGCCCCCCCGTCCCCAAGAAGCGCGGGTGTGGGTGCCCCCTGAATGAGGCGTGCGCCAGAGAGGTGCTTTAAATCCTTTCCATGGGGCACTTCTTCCAGGTCCTTGCCTGCCTTTGGCCGGTCAGCTCGTTTTATCTTCCACCTGTGATGCTGCCCTGATCTGCGTGCACATCTTTCCGCCAAGACGGGTTCCAGAGAAGAGCATGGTGGGAAGGTTGTCTAGACTTATTATGGCCTGGCACCCCCTCCCTTTCTAACCCAGAGGGGTCTCTCTGCGCACGTGGAGTTGGGGTCCCCCTGACCCCAAGGATGGGAAGTACGTGACCTCTCGGTCTTTGGCCCAGGCCGGGCTCAGCCCCTCTTCTGATCCGTCATGACCACTGTTTGCACAGAAGCCAGGGACCAATGACTGGCCTTGTGCCCATTGTTATTTCTAACTTGAAGTACTGATGGGTGGCTGGTTGTAAATGTTTATTCCGGAGCCCAGCTGCCTCCCGCACCAGGAAGTGTAAACAAGAGGCCAGTTGTCGATGTCTGTCCCGGAGCCCATCCAGCTCCTGCCTCAAGTCCATGGTGAACACAGCTGCACAATCACCTGATAGGAACAAAGGCCTTGCCTCCCCCGCTGCTGCCCGTGCTCAGCCCCCTTCAGGACCTGCCCCAGGTGGGGAGTCCTTCTGCCCCAGGCCACAGCCCTTTTCTGGGTGATTGATATGAGGGTACAAACACCTGGCCCCCTCGAGTCAAGCTGGGAAATCGCTGAAGAAGTTGAAAAATGACTAATAAAGGTGATGACAGCCAATCAGTAAAATCTAACAGAAGCAGGTGAAAAAAAAGGAAATAGGAGAGAAAGCTAATAAAAAACACATCACAGGGTGATTGACTTAGACCAACCACATCAATCGTTATCTTCAACAGAAATATACTCAGTGCTCCGTTAAAGGACAGATTATTCCCTGAGAAAAGCAGCAAGATGATATAAATGCCACTTGCAAAAAATGCCTTTTAAACAGGAACCCAAGGCGGCTTTAAACGTGGGACAAAAAGGCGCATCATGCAAAGGTTCGTCACAGAAGGCAAGCTGAATGCTCCTCCAGGTCTCGTGCTGAAGTTCCAGCCCCAGCCTGACTGTGTTTGGAGATGAGGCCTTGAAGGCGGCAGTTAAGGTACATGACGTCTGAGGGGTGGGGCCCGGGTCCCGAAGGGTTAGTGTCCTTGGGAGAAGAGGAAGAGACACCAGGGCTCCCTCCCCCACTCTAACCCGCACCCAGAGGGAGAGCCGTGTGAGGACACAGCGGGGTGACAGCCGCCTGCAGCCGAGGAGAGAGTGCGCCCCAGAATCCGACCTGTGGTCGTGGTCTTCCAGCCCCCAGAACACTGAGCAAAATACCCGAGTCTGGGGCATTTTGTTACGGTGGCCCAGACAGGCTGATGCCGCTTCTGTGGCGATGTTAATATCTGCCAAATTAGACAACGGGAGAAATAGAGCATGTCATCAAGGGTCAGGACATTGCATCGTGAAAAAGGAATCGATGCTTCAGGAGGAGAAGCCTAGACGTGGCAGTTCTCACCCAGACGCCCAGCCCGTTGCCCAGCTGAGGGCAGTGTGGTCAGCCCGTCTGGGAAGGTTCGCGCCACCTTTCCCGGGGCAGCCCACATACCGAGTGAGGCAGCAGGGACTTGCACACTTGGACCCCACGCGGGATCCTGTGATGGGCCATGCTCACCCCGGGACTCCCTGCTAATGGTCAAGCACCTCCTCTCTGCTGTACCCGGGGACCACTTTTCTATTCAGGATGCTCCGTGTAGCCCAAGGCAGCGTTATCCTCTGGAGTGGTGGGGGTCTGCCGGAGACGCACCTGCTCTTGGAATCCCAGCACCTGGATCTGCAGGGCACGTGGCTCACCTGGGTGGGCAACTGGATTTGCTACAGAAATCTCTTCTGCCCCAGGGCACACCTGAAACAGGATTTCGGAAATAGCCTGTGTCAGACTCCAGAATATTCTTCTACCCTGCCATCAGTTGGATGGAAAGGCTGCAGAAAAGGCTGCTGTGCCTTTTTTTTTTTTTTTTCTCTCCAGTGGCAGGTGATACAAGTTTCAACAACCTGTCCTGTAAGGTAGATGGGGCATTTTGACCTGCCCTGGACCATTGGATGTAAAACTTCACTATTGTGGCAAACGGGTGAGACCCTGAATCCCCATAGAATTTTCCCTAACAGCTGGCAAGAAGAGAACTCCCTGGCACCTCTAGACATAACACTGATGGTTTATGTTTGATGATTCTGGACAGGGGTTTAGAAACACCTCTGGAATTAATAGGTTAGAATTCTAGATCTTTTTCTTGTATTCAAGCTGCCATTGTGTTTCCTTTTTATTTGAACCGTTGTCCTGGAAACCTTTGAAGCCAACTTGGAGCTGGTTTGGATGTGGGTCTCTCGAGAGCATCCGAATTTGCTCCTTCGATCTCTGCAAAGGAGAATGGCCGTGGGAAATAGGAAGGAAGCTGACTTGTGTTCCACCTGTGGCCTCTTTTCCCTGCAGTGAGTCTGTAATGGTAGATGTGTTTAAAAATCCATGGAAGCAGTGGCGCTTCTATAGATGGAAGATTGTTTTGAATGCATGTCAGCATCATACACAATTTTGCATTTCAAATGAAATGTCTACTAAAACACGCATGCCAGGACACAGTGGAAAAAACACAGGCCGATTTGAACAAAATAGGACAGTGCCGCTTGGATTTAAAATAGTGGCATAGATAAAAATGTATTATTCATATTGATGCTTTCCGTTGCCTTGAGATGGAAAATGGTTACTGCCAGCTCTGAGTAAATACGTGAGTTGGTACCTTAGCAACTGTGATGTGTTCACCCAGCTTGATGGGAAAGGTGGAAATCCCTTGTCACCCTCCAGTTGTCCCTTCTCTCCCTCAGGGTCTAACTGTCCTTTCACCTGCTCTTCTTTGTACATCTATTCAGGTCGGGGGGTGGTTTCTGTCTTTCTTCAGAAGGTTCTTCTTTGTATGTATCTTCCAGAGACTCTTGTGGCGTCAGGACAGTGGTCTGGTCTGGGATGAGGGATGGGCATGAGATTGGGCTGCTCGTGCTCAAAGTCAAATTGTGCAAAGGTCAAGTTCAAAGAACTTTGGCTCAGGCAAGATGATGAAATGAGGCCTTGTGGACCCAGGAACTCGTGGAGGTCAGATAGCAAACGCTGGACAGGAAACTGAGCAATAAAATGTCCAGAATCTATGCTAACCAGTCAGCAGAAGAAGAGGCCAGAATTAAAGCAGGAAACGTAACTGTGCTTGTCTGGGGAGTGAGGGCGTTCCTGTGGAGGAGAGGGGAGGAGTTTGTTTGTTTGTTTTTTCGTTTTTAAAATTTCATGGAAGTGGAGTTGATTTCCAGTGTTGTGATCGTTTTTGCTCTACGACAAAGTGATTCCGTTACACGTATACACATACTCATCCTTTTTCAGACTCTTTTCCCACCCAGGTTGTCTCAGAATACTGGGTAGAGTTCCCTGTGCTGTAAGGTCCCCATCGACCACCTATTCCATATACAATGGTGTGCAGATGCCAGTCCCAGACCCCCAACCTTTCCCTTCCCCCAACCTGTGCCCTCTGGTAACCCTACGTTGTTTTCAAAGTCAGTGAGTTTGTTACTGGTTTGTAAATAAGTTCACTTGTATTTTTTTTTTTCTTTTTTAGATCTCACATAAAAGGTGTATCATAGGATGTTTGTCTTTCTCTGACTTGGTTCACTTGGGATGAGAATCTCTAGGTCCATCCATGCTGTTGCAGATGGCCTTATTTCCTTCTTTTTTATGGCAGAGTAGTATTCCATTGTGTATGTGTACTCCATCTTCTTGGTCCAGTCCTCTGTCGATGGACATTTAGGCGGCTTCCATGTCTCGGCTACTGAAAAGAGTGCTGCTATGAACATTGCTGTACGTATATCTTTTTGAATTACGGTTTTTCTCCAGGCAGACGTCTAGGAGTGGGGTTGCAGGATCATATGGTAGTTCTATTTTTAGTTTTTTGAGAAACCTCCGCACCGCTTACCAGTTTACAGTCCCATCACCAGTGTAGGAGGGGTCCTTTGTCCCACATGCTCTTCGGGATTTCTTGTTTGGAGACTTTTTGGCATTGGCCGTGCTGACCAGTGCGTGGTGGTAGCGCACCGTGAGGTCATCATACCTGAGGGCAATTGACCGCAGACAGAGTTGCGCCCAGGGAATTAAATTGTACTTACACTGTGCTGTGTAATTTGTGGTTTAAAACCAAGCCATTGTTAGTAAATACGAGTCTCAGACCCCAGCGATTTTAAATGTCTGAGTGTAATCTGTATTCAAGCTCTCATTCCGCCAGTCGCAGTAATTGCAGGCTTCCCCTTCTCGCTTTTCCCAGGACGATGTCCCGTTTCTGAGGGCGAGCACTGATTGGAGCTGGGGTTCTGTGTCATCAGTCCAGAAGGACAGTGACGGGACCTTCTTCCCTGCCACCCTTCCTGCCCCCCCCAGAGCCAGAGTCTCCCGCCGCCTCCGGCCTCTCCAGACCAGGCCTGGGGTAGGCTGTCCTCGTGATACACCAGCAGCTCTTAGAAGGTCTCCGTGCTCTTTCTCACTGCGATGGAGTGTGCCTTCTCCCAGCGTCCCCACCCCCCCCAGCCCTTCAGTGGTCACGGCCGAGGAAGGGGCGGGGCCTTTGGTGGGAAAATGCATCTCAGTGGCTGGACCTGATCATGCGGAGCCACTCTTCTCTCCAGGAAGAGGCTCGAGACGCGGAGGATCTCTTAGTCCCCGTAAGAGTTTGTACGTCTCGTTCTTCTCCTCTCAGGTGACCTTCTGCTCCCCAGAGAATTTAATCTCCAAGAACTACAGCAGGCTGCCTTCCTTCTCGTCTCTTCCTTTGTGGGCAGGATGACCAATCTTACTGAATGTTGTTGTATTTTTTCACTCCCAGCTTCCTCCCAGCCCACGATTCTGCCAGCCAGCCATGGTGTGTGAGTCTGATCATCCCATGGTGTGTGAAGCCACTGATTGCAGGGGACGCGGGTTAATCTGTAGGGCTTTGTATCCATTCGTGACTCTATGAGTCTTCCTGGAGGTTCTAGATGCGCTTTCACACAGTCTGGGCTCAGATTTTCATTTGCACATCAGATGCCTACAAAATGTAATCTATTTTCCAAAATTTAGTATCTGATTTGAGGCACCATTCCGTCGGGGTGATAGAAATTTCATATCCATTTGGGGGCTCTTCCTTCCCCACTTTCCCAGGGCAGCATCTAAGGTCTGTGGGCTCGTGATGACAAGACATGGGGAGAAGGATGCCCCAGGAGTGAGTCTCAGAGTCATTCACAGCAGGCCAGGAGGTCCTAGACCTCTCTGGTCTTTGGTCCAGTCTGTGTCTGCACCTGCGGGCTGTTTCCATTCCATGTAACTTGTGAGAGTCTAAGGACGTTTTCACTTACACGTGAACGGTCATGGCTTTAACGTTCTGAGCACATGGATTACAAAGACAGAGGAAAGTTAAAGAGATTGCTGGAGTTCCCTGGTGGCTCTGTGGTTAAGGATCTGGTGTTGTCAGTGCTGCGGTGCTGGTTCCATCCCTGGCCTGGGCATTTCTCCATGCCATGGACGTGGCCAAAAAAAAAAATAAAAGATTGAGGATTGTAGGTGTAAATAGTTTATTTTCAGGAAAGGGCCTTCAAAGGAAATTCTCACTCTTTCACCACTCTCCCACTGCTCCTAGAAGAAAGTGCAGCCTCCAAACCCTGAGCAACCGGGTCAAATCTTCCTAAACGCGGGTGAGACAGAATATTAACTCAGGCAGTCCGCGTAGGAGCGTGGGCTCCGATGGATTCTCTGGTGTGGATATTGATTAACTTTTGTGGCTTAAGGGCTCCAGGGAGTGACACCCCCACATTTTATTCTAGGAAATGTGCATGCCCCACAGGCTTTGTTTCCAATCGGAAATGCGACGCTCTAGCCCACTTCTCAACTGATGGAAAAGGAGTGAGGGAAGTGGTGACTTCATCTAAGGAAAGGACAAAGACACCTTAAAACTTGGGGGCCATTTCCCCCCCTAAAGCCCCTGTTGGACAAGGACTGAAATAGGTAACAGTAAGGCCCATGGGAGAAAACCACATCTTTCTGGACCCCCGTTGGTGCCCCTCCCCACCTTTAAGGGATAAAAATCCCTTTAGAGAAGGGGGGGTCTTCCCCCCCCCCCCCGCCACAGCCCTGGGAGCTATTTGCTTTCCTTCTCGTAAAGACTTTGCTTGCTTGCTGCCTGCGCCGTGGAAAGGAATCTGACTAGGAACCATGAGGTTGCAGGTTCGATCGCTGGCCTCGCTCAGTGGGTTAAAGATCTGGCATTGCTGTGGCTGTGGTGTAGGTCGCAGACGGGGCTCAGATCTGGCATTGCCGTGGCTGTGGTGTCGGCCGGCAGCTACAGCTCTTATTGGATAGAGAAGGGGGGGTCTTCTCCCCGCTCCCAGCAGCCCTGGGAGCTATTTGCTTTCCTTTAATAAAGACTTTGCTTGCTTGCTGCCTGTGTGTTCTCAGAAGTCATTCTTCAACTGCCATGAGCAAGAACTGGGACTCCGCTGTCAGTGGAGTGGGGGAATCATAAGAGGAAGGAAGCCCACGAGACCGGCATTTTTATTCCTGCTTTCATATCCCCAGCCGTTGATCTGAGTGCGGTTTCTACGGAAAATGTAATGAAGAGATGGGTCCTCTTTCTGCCTCTTTCGTTCCTGGTCTTAGCACCCGCGGCATATGGAGGTTCCCAGGCTAGGGGTCCAGTCGGAGCTACAGCCAACGGCCTACGCCACCGCCACAGCCACGCCAGATCCAAGCCGTGTCTGCAACCCACACCACAGCTAACGGCAGCGCCAGATCTTTTACCCACGGAGCGAGGCCAGGGATCGAACCTGCAACCTCACGGGTCCTAGTCCGATTTGTTTCTGCTGTGCCATGACGGGAACTCCATGATTTTAAAACATGACTTATTTTTTCCTGTCAATTAAGGGAACTTGGTTGATGTGGTGGTTCGAGGTGCTGCGGTGTCTCCTCCACGGTAGACGAGCTGTGCTCGGGGACACCCCTGAGAGATTCAACAGTGTAGTCTGCTCGGTTTCTCTTTTGTTTTACTTTTTCTGTTGTGCCAAGGACACGCCGCGTGACATCTACCCTCTTAGCAGGTTTTACGCGTGCAGCGTGATGCTCGTACCCACAGGCAGCGCGTCTCTAGAGCTCAGCCCTCTTGCAGAAGGGCCGCGGTGCCCGCTTCTCCCTCTCCCGGCCCCAGGCGGCCACCTTTTCCTCTGGTTTCTGCATTTGCCTGTTAGATGCGTCCCAGAAGTGGAATCGTGTGGCGTCTGTCCTGTGGTGATAAAGGGGTCTGAGCATCCAATAAGGTAGTCATCCGCCTTTAAAAAGAGAGGCATCTGTGTTTTTTTCAACCTGTGATCTGAAGCCCTAGGAAAGTCTCGGAGCCACCTTGGGGGGTGGGCGTGGGGAGGGCACATGGGGGTGGTTTGAGGAGCCCAAGGGCTGGTACCCTCCCCCCATCCCTGCCCACCCCCATTCCTTATGTCGTTGGGCTGCCAGGGGAGAAAGCGCCCGGGACTAGGTGATCTGGATCTGGTGATGGTTGTTACTTTAAGTGTTTCGCTCTGTTGGTGAAGTATGTGTCAGAGAGTTGTTTTTCTTGGTCACTGAGGAAAAGTGGCTCTCATTTCTAACGCTCTCTGAGGGTCTAAGATGGGACAGGGAGGTCCTGCTGGGGCTCAGCGGGTTAAGAACATGACATAGTGTCCGTGAGGATGCGGATTCGATTCTCGGCCGTGCTCAGCAGGTTAAGGACCTGGCATTGCCGCGCGCCGCGGTGTCGGTCACACGCGTGGCTCAGACCCAGTGTTGCCGTGGCTGTGGTATAGGCCTGTGGCTCTGGCTCGACCCCTAGCCTGTGAACGTCCACAGGGCGCAGGTGCGGCCCTAAAAAGAGGAAAATAAGATAAAACAAAAGTAAATGGGATAGGGGCTGAGATCTGCCTTTCCCGGCAGGTGCTTGGGCAACACGCGCTGGTGACGACACCCAGGAGCTATGACCGTCGCAGCTGCACCCCGGAAGCAGAGTCAGAGAAAAGTTGCTGAACCGCCAGCTGGACCCCCACCTCAAGGCAGCTCGTCCGCCTGTGAAGCAGGATTTCCGAGGGTGAGCGAAAGGAAATTCGTAAGGCTTGTTGGTGAAGCGTTGTTGTGAGATTCTATTGCAGTCACGGGCGTCTCAGCCGTCTCGCACCCCTCGGGTGCTTTTCCAGCCCCCAAAGAATGAAGCAGAGCGCGCTCCCCGCCCCGTATTCCCTCTTAGAATCAGCCGCGTGTGAGGGACGCCACAGTGGGTGGAAATAAACATCATGCATCGCTGATTCCTCTGGAGAAGCTGGGGTGAGAATGTGTGTGTTTTGCAAGTGCGAACTTGCCCTTCACAGGATGTCGCTGTGCTCACAGAGCCCACTAGGTGGTGCGTGAGCTGCGGCGATGGTGACCGGCTGCGCTGGACCCGTCACCGCCCGCTTCCCAGGACCCCCTCAGGCCAGAGGCCCCCAGAGCTCACAAGCCGGCCCTGAATCATCCCTGTTCCTGGGCCCGTCTCCCCGTCCTTCCTCTGGGAAAGCAGGGCCCAGGCTTCTGCTCCCTCTTAACACAGCACATGGTAGGTGTTTGAATTCTTTCTTTCTTTTTTTGTTTTTCTTCTTGCGTCCACACCTGCCGCATGTGGCAGTTCCTGGGCTAGGGGTCGAATCAGAGCTGCCGCTTCTGGCCTACACCACAACCTCAGCAACACCAGATCTGAGCCGAATCAGCTAACTACACCACAGCTTTCGGCAATGCAGGATCCTTAACCGGCTGAGCGAGGCCAGGGATTGAACCCTCCTTCTCACGGAGACTACATTGGGTCCTTCACCTGCTGAGCCACCAACGGGATACAGTATGATACATGTGATATAGATAGCATGTATACACACATACACACACACACACACACGAGATATAGTACACGAGGGCATGAAAGGATGTGTATGTCCATTAGTCATTAAGGAATCTAATCCAATCACAACGAGGTAGCTATCTCTTCAATTAGAAAAAAATCAGTGGGGACGCAAAATTCTGGGTAGATTGCATAAAAACTGGGTCTTTCATACACTGTTGGTGGGAATGTAAACTAGTACGTTTATTCTGAAAAATAAACGTTTGGTGGTTTCCCTTAAAACTGAGAATGGGTTTGCCATACATCCTAGCAATTGCACTTTTGGGCATTTTTTCCCAGAGAAATGAAAACTTATTTTCACATAGACACACAAATTTTCACAGCACACTTGCACACAGATGGTTCATAGCAGCTTTATTTATTTATTTGTTTACTTTTTCAGGGCCACACCTACAGCATATGGAAGTTCTCAGGCCAGGGATGGAATCCGAGCCACAACTGCAGCCTATGCCACAGCTTCCGCAGTGCTGGATCCTTAACCCAGTGCACCACAGCAGGAACTCCCCATAACAGCTTTGTTTATAATCACCTCTTAAGTGGGAGCTACCAAATGCTCTTCAGTGGATGAGTGGTTAAAAAAAGTGGTACTTCCATTCCATGGAAGGCTATTCAGCAGTAAATGGAAACAAACTACTGCGACATATGCACTAAGTTGGATGGATTTCTAGGAAAGTATACTGAGTTAAAAAAACGCAAAAGGGTATATATTGCGTGATTCTTTTTGTATAGCATTTGTAATACGGTTCTGAGTATTGAAATGAGTTCTGAATCTTGGAGTTACCTAGTTACAGAAATGAAAAAGCAGATGAATGCTTGTCAAGGCTTAGGGATGGGTGACCGGGAGGGAGCAGGTGTGGCTGTAACGCAGGGGCTTAAGGAGCCTTGTGGTGACACAGTTAAAATGCTTGACTTGGCGATGGCCACATGAAGCTACCACGTGGCAAAATGTCATGGAGAGACGCAAACACGCACAGGCGAGTGAGAGCCGGGTGAACTCAGTGGGCTGTGCCCATGTCGATTTCCTGGTGTCGATGCTGTAGGTTAGTTAGTTACAGAAGATGTTGCCCTTGGGGGAAACGGGGAGGAGGGATGCAGAGGGGCTCCCGGTCCGTTTCTTCCTCTGAAGCTTTAACTATTAAAAATTTTTACAGTTTAAAAAAAATGTGCTGTCTGGAGTCTTAGAGTCTTCTAAAGTGTGATGGAGACAAAGATGGAAAGAAATAAAGATGTTTACCCCAAAATTTGCATGGAAAAACACTGATGAACAAGCGAAGGGAAAGCTCACTGAGCTGGACCTAAGAAAGCCCTGGCGTTCAGGTCCCATCCTGGCTTTGCTGCCTGGGTGATTCCGGGTCATGCGCTGGAGATCTTTGGGCTTTGACTGTGGATGCAGTGGGGATTATAGCAATTGCTCTATTTCAAAGGCTTATTGTAAAGATTCAAGTGAGATATTATATATAAAGAACGTTTGGGGTTCCCATTGTGGTGCAGTGGGAACGAATCCGACTGGTAACCATGAGGTTGCGTGTTCAATCCCTGGCCTCCCTCAGCGGTGTTGCCGTGAGCTGCGATGTCCGTTGAAGTCGTGGCTTGGATCCCATGTGGCTGTGGCTGTGGCTGTGGCTGTGGCTGGCAGCGGCAGCTCTGATTTGACCCTTAGTCTGGGAACTTCCGTTTGCTGCAGGTGTGGCCCTAAAAAAGCAAAAAAAAAAAAAAAAGAAGTTTCATATTTCTTAGAGCATAGCACATGCGCAATACATGTCGACTTCCCATAAGATGTTATAATTATGATATTTATTTAAACTTATACACGTGGAATGAATTGTAAGGACAATACTGATCATCTTCCCAGAGAAGTGGCCGTGTTTTCCGGTTTTGGTATTTGAGAGACTATTTGGAAGATTCCCAGGTGTCATGTCGCCTCTTGAGTCTCTTGGTAAGGGTACCTGAGTGTCTGTAGGTGTGTGTATGTTTGGATAGGAAAACTATTTACTGCTAAGGGCTTCACCGTGTCCGTAGTTCAAGCAGAGGGAAGTTGCACCGTGCTGTCTCCGTGTCTGTTTTCTGCAGAGCCTCCACCATGGCTCAGCCCCTAAGCAATCACTGCCATAGAATTTCCCTGCTTTACCCCCATGTAAGGACAATTAATGAACGTCCAGAAAACCCTCATTTGCCTGGTAGCTTTAATAACTTTACCACATCATTTGGGAGGCTCTCGATGGTGAACTCTGCAGAGTGGCGGGGTGGGGGCATTACGGGGGTGAGGTTTCGCTGCACGCCAGCCATTCGCCAGCTCATGTGCTGGGTACCCGCCGAGAGTCCTGAAAGTAGCCCACCCTGCCTGGCATCGGTTCCCTTTGGGTCTTTCATGAGGTGTTCAGAAGTGGCGTGTGTTTTGGGAGATCCTGACCCGTTTGTGCTGGTTCCGACTGTTCGGGCAGACCCTGGGTCAGCAGCGTGGGTATTTCTTTGACATTTTGTTTCCCTGTTTCATTGACTTCCTGATGCGCTAGTAGTAGTTTCTCCTACCTTTGGTACCTAAAACCATGGTTTCTCTTTTGGCTTTGGCTTTGGAGTTCTAGATCTGCGGTCTTGGGGTTAGAGAAGCTTCCACATATCGAATGAGCAACTTTCCGGTCCAAGGGAAGGGAGCTCTTAGGCTCATCACTACATCCCTATGGATGCCCTGACTCGGGGAGATGCTTTTTAACAGGGCCTGCGAGGATGCTGACGCAGACACAGTCTGCTCCCATGGGGGGGGCATGTCTGTTCCAGTATTCACTGTGGAATCTAAATGAACCAGGAACATCCTTGGATGCTTGAGTGTTGCAACCATTCTCCCCTTTGCCTGCTCTCTCTCACCCCCAACGTGGTTCTGCTCTCTGTTTCCAAGCCTGGGGTCTGGTGGCCAGCCCAAGATTTTCTGGGTGCCTTTGAATCCAACCTTCCCCCAAGACACTGATCTATTAGACTTTTTTTTTTTTCTTTTTTCTTTCTCTTTTTCTCTTTTCTTTCATTTCTCTTTTTTGTTTTCTTTTTTGGCCACCCCGGGACATGTGGAGTTCCTAGGCCCAGGGATCAGCTCTGAGCCACAGTGATGACCTAGGCTGCAGCTGTGGCAGTGCTGGATCCTTTAATCCATTGTGCCTGGCTGGGATTGAACCTGTGTCCTTGGTGCTGCAGAGACACCGCTGATTCCTCCATGCCGCGGTGGGAACTCCAAACTCTGTTCTTCTCTGCTGGAAACATTTCCTGGTTTGTCAAATGTATTCAAGTTTAGGAGTTCCCACTGTGGCTCAGTGGGTTAAGGACCTGACTAATATCCACGAGGATGTGGGTTTGATCCCTAGATCCAGCATTGCCACAAGCTGCAGTGTGTTGCAGGTGTGGCTTGGAGCTGGAGTTGCTGTGGCTATGGCATAGGCTGGCAGCTGCAGCTCCTATTCGACCCTTAACTTGGGAATTCCATATGCCATAGGTCCAGCCCTAAAAAGAGAAAATGAAATGAAATGAAATAAAATAAAATAAAATGTGTTCAAGTTCACAGATTCCAATCAAAACCTATTGATGTGCACTTTGCTCTTCCAATCTCTTGCTCTCCTCTTTGTTCCTCCTGTGCATTTGCACGTAGGTTTTTACTTTCTGCACCCGACCTGCCCTGGCTCCCCAGTTCTCTGCAGAAAGGTGCGACATAAAAACTGTTCAGCAGATTGACTTTGCAGGATATTTACCCAGTGAGGCAGCCAAGGCCATTCAGACAGAGCTCTATCCTCTAATTATGCATGATGTGAAAAATAAATGGGGCTTAATAGCATCAATGCTATTAGCTTGTTAAGTTACTTTAAAACCATTTTGATGATGATTAAGTAACAACTGGATGTTGCATTATCAAGGGGTCTCTGTGTTTTTGTGCATATTGGCTGGTTCTTAATTGACTCATTTCTGAGGGTGGGGCATGAAGGCAGGAGATGACCAGGCTTGGTATGCTAAGAGTGGTAACAGAGCTTTCAACATTTTGTAACTGAATTTACAAGAAAATTAGCTCCCAAATCCTTACTGGGCCTTTGAGCTCACTCCCTTAACATAAGTAACTCAAATAGTATTTTCTTTTCTTTTCTTTTCTTTTTTTTGTCTTGTTTTGTCTTTTTAGGGCTGCACCTGCTGTGTATGGAGGTTCCCAGTCTAGGGATCCAATTGGAGCTGTAGCGGCTGGCCTACGCCGCAGCCACAGCAACGCCAGATCTGAGCTGCATCTACTACCTACACCACAGCTCATGGCAATGCCAGATCCTTAACCCTCTGAGTGAGGCCAGGGGTCGAATCCGCAACCTCATGGTTCCTGATTGGGTTCATTTCTGTTGCACCATGGCAGAACTCCAGACTCAGCTAGTTTTAATTAAGGCAGAGCTATTCCTTGGCATAGGTGAGCTCTGCTTACAGGCACGAACGGAATTGCTTACGTGGATCCATCTGGAGAAGGTGCGGAGAAAAGGGAACCCTCTTATGGTGTTGGTGGGAGTGCTGGAAATTACTGAGAAAATGGGAGCAATAAGTTTTATCCTGAGACTTCAGACCTCAGAGGGTATTGATGCTTTTTGCCTTTACTAATCTTTTAGAGCCTGAACTACTTAATGCCCTCTGAATTTTTTTACATACTTGTGACAAACGATGACTCTTTTGGAGGTCGGGCCCCAGTCCCTTACATTCCTGTTTTCAGGAGGGGATTTATTACTATGTATTCATCCAGATCCAGAAGGAAAACAGACACTCCCCCCCCACCCCACCCCCACTGCCAGGCCTTTGAACAGAGGGAATTCGACACAGGGAACTGTTGGGTTGTTGGCAGAAGACGGTAAAAGTCAGATGAGTCAGGAAGCAAGAGTGAGATGGGGGAGGGGAGCAGGAAGATTAACAGCAGGAGGACCCATCGGTCCTGCCATGTCTGGAAGAAGCAGGGTGGGCAGAATCCAGAAGCTGGGCCATGTGGCAGGTTCTAGACGCATGAGGGCTTCGGTCAGGAAGGAAATGCTGGCTGCAGCCCGAGGCGGCGTGAGGGGGAGAAACACCCGGCACCCCCCGCTTCTTGCTCCTTGGGGTCTGCAGGAGCCTCTCATTGGCCAAAGTCACTGGAAAGCTGGTTGGCCAAGAAGGCTGGGAAGCGGCTCCCTGAAATACAGAGCAAAGGGGGGAAACGGGCGGGATGCAGCTGCGAGCAGAGAGGCAAGTGATGCGTGTAGATCCCTCCTCAGGGAGAAGGATGGTCCACTCTCCACTCCTCCACTCCGTGATGGAGCTGATTCAGCCCCTCCGGTCCATGCCGGCACCTGCTGGACCATGATTATCAGGGGGAGGGCCCTCTCCTCCCCGTCGTCTTGCCTCTCAGGCCCTTTCCTGTCCAGCATGCGAGCTCCCAGCTCAAGGGTCCAGGCAGTGTCCGTCTCACAACCTCACACCATCAGGGCTGGGCTGACCCTACCTTCTAGCTTCAGAGAAAGAGGCCAGAGATCTACCCATCCCTCCATGTGGGGAAGATAACTTTCCCCTCCTTGTCCCAGGAGCCCATGGGTCTCTAGGTCACGTGGTGAGGGAAATGAAGGTTGCAGATGGAATTACAGGTGCTAACCAGCTGGCTGTAAAATAGAGAGCCTCCCGGGTTATCCAGGTGGACCCAGTGGCATCACAGGTCTCCTTAAATGTGGACGAGGGAGGCGAAGAGGGGGCCCAGGGGGCAGTGGGTCCCAGGGCTCAATATCTGATAAAGGCCGCCATTCAGATGAGTTAGGAAAAGAACCCCCCCCCCCCCCAATTGGTCAACCTTATAAAACTGACTTTATCAGAAGAGGCTAGGACTCCTATGCCAAGCATAAATTTCAAACATATTAAAAATATAAATGCTCTTCAAAATAGGGAATTTTAGGATCATATGTTTATAGCTTTGAGGAAGGAAGAGCATGGACCTGAGCAGCACTAGACACTGAGTAGAACTCGAACCCATGAAGAAAAGGTGAAGGGTCTTGGCTACACAAAAATGTAAGGTGTCTGAATGCGCGGACACCACACAACGAGTCAAAACAGGTGGGAGAAACTGGAAGAACAAGGCAGCTCGTGGGATAAAAGCGTCCCCGCTTCACAACCAGCTCCCACGGATGAGAAGCCAGCCTCGCAGCAGAGGGCCGGAGGAAATCAGCCACCAGGCAGGTCACAGGTGAGAAAGCCCCGAGAGAAAATGTGCCGGCTCTCGTCTGGCCTGTGGCCGGCAGGGTTCCTGGCGGTTGGTTTCTTTCTTTGACAAGCTGATGAAAATACTCAATCCACAGTCAGTAGTAAGAACAGAAAAGAGCTTTATCTGAGCCAAACCAAGGACCAGCCTGAAAGCTTGCTTCCCAGGTGCCTCTGAGAAACTGCCCCGGAGAAGCAGGGTTTGCAGCACAGGTGTATATTTTGTCAGAGCAAAGAACAGTAAACAAGTCAGGGATGCCTTTCTTCAAGGTTTAAAAGTAAATGACAGACCAGAACGTACACGTCGAGTCAGTGTGGCCTTGACACCCGGGAAGCAGGTCTTCTCATCAAAGGAGGACCAGGCAGAGGGGCATTTAAACATCAATATTCTTTTTTTTTTTAATATCATTTTTAGTGCTGCACCTGGAGCATATGGAAGTTCCTGGGCCAGCTGCCAGCCTACACCACAGCCACAGCAACAACGAACCCGAGCTGCATCTGCAACCTGCACCACAGCTCACGGCAATGCCAGATGCTTAACCCACTGAACGAGGCCAAGGATCGAACCTGCATCCTCGTGGATACTCTCTTGGGTTCTTAACCTGCTGAGCCATGAGAGAAACTTCTGGACTTTTCTTTACTTCTGGTCAGTGTGCCCTTTTCTCTAGCAATGAAAGCAGGTGTACAGCGCATGTTTGCTAGGCCACAAACAGACTACTGTAGTTGGCATGAAGTCCAGGTTAACTCATGTATAAGCCAGGGCGATGGCCCCAGATCTCCATGTGTGAACACTTCTTTTATCAGAACTCACGGTTTGAAATTTTACTTGTGTTTCTCCTTTAGCCCCAAAGTCATATTTGAGTGTTTGATATTTTCTACGCGGTTAGATTTATTCTCCCTGTCTTCCTGTCCTCTCTGGTTTTATGTGCAGCCCTCAGAAGGGTGTTCTGAATGATCTCAGGTTTAGGGAGGGGCCACATGGGGAGGATGCTGATCAACTAATGGCATTTTTATTAAATCTCCCGCTAGGACTCAAAAAAATGTTTATTCTGGTTTGGGGTGTAAAAATTTTATACATAGTGATTCATTGTCATGTCAAGATTGTTAGGTTATTCAAATTCCTAAACCTCATGTTTATGATTTAACCCATTTCTGAGAAGTGTGTTTCCAATTTTCCCATTTTCTCCTTGAATTTACCTATTTTTCACTGTATCTTTTTTTTTGGCCACGCCCACAGCATGTGGAAGTTCCTGGGCCAGGGCTTGAACCAATGCCATAGCAGCAGCTTGAGCCAAAGCAGTAAAAACACTGGATCCTTAACCCACTGTACCACCAGAGAATTCCATCTTTCTCTGTATTTTGATAGCTTTATTATGTGCCTCAGGATAGATTGCTGTTGGGTTTTCTCTGTGGATTATCTCTGTAATCAACACAAAATTACTTCTTTGTCCCATTTAAGAATGTTGGCTCTGAAATCTTGCATCATCTGGGAGTTCTTATTGTGGCTCAGTGGTAATGAACCTGTCTAGTATCCATGAGGATGTGGGTTCGATCCCTGTCCTGGCTCAGTGGGTTAAGGATCCAGTGTTGCTGTGAGTTGTGGTGTAGGTCATAGATGTGGCTCAGATCCCATGTTGCTGTGGCTGTGGGATAGGCCAGCAGTTGTAGCTCCGATTTGACCCCTAGGGGACTTCCATATGCCGCAGGTTCTGCCCTTAAAAAAAAAAAAAAAAAAAAGCCACTCCCCCCAACAAAACTATCTCAAATGTGAATTTTTCTAAAGAGTTATACTTCCATCAAAAAGTAAGAAAAAACTGGAGTTCCCGTCATGGCGCAGTGGTTAACGAATCCGACTAGGAACCATGAGGTTGCGGGTTCGGTCCCTGCCCTTGCTCAGTGGGTTAACGATCTGGCATTGCCGTGAGCTGTGGTGTAGGTTGCAGACGCGGCTCAGATCCGGTGTTGCTGTGGCTCTGGCGGAGGCCGGTGGCTACAGCTCCGATTCAACCCCTAGCCTGGTAACCTCCATATGCCGTGGGAGCGGCCCAAGAAAAAGCAACAACAACAACAACAACAATAACAACAACAAAAAAGACAAAAAAAAAGTAAGAAAAAACTGGGTTGGAGAATAAGGCTTAGCCCTGAAGGTAGCTGGGGCCTTCCTCAAACTGAAGACCTCAATGATGAATCCACGTGGGATTTGATGACTCCTAGCTTGATGACTCCATCTCCGTTGCATGCACAGGTGCTGGAGGAGAGAGAAAGAAGACCCCTCCAGCTGGGCTGGCGCACCTGGGCAGAGGGGCACGTGGAGGGAGGGCGGCAGGGGCAGCTGCCCTGATGCTCAGACGTGGAAGCTACCTGTCTGGTTCTTGCTTCTGAGACTCAGTGAAACAGGAGTGTCAGGTCCTGACCAATCACACGACTGCATCGTCCTCCCTTGGAGAGGGGACGAAGGACGGAGGTGAGCTCGACCTGGTGAGAGTGGGAAGAATGGAATCTCTTCTTTGTGAGTCAAGGTGTCCGCGGTGGGGTGGGGTGGGGGGGGGCAGATGCCACCCCCCCCCCGCCTGGCTGTGGTGTTTGCACCCTAATCATCTCTGACGATTCGGAAGTGTCTCGAGGACATTTTTCCATGCTAGCATCCTTCCTGTTTTCCAGTCCCTCTAGGCTCTTATTTTATATCTCCTTTATTTCAAGGGGATTTAGAGACGAGGAGCTACTAACATTGACTGAGTCCATCTTCATGGACTGAAAAGGTGACAGAGGGGGTGAGAGGGGGACTCGGAGGGAGACATTAGAGGGAGACAGAGGACCTGAAACCAGCCGTTGACCAACAGTTCAGTAAGTGGGAGGCTCGGGAGAAGACAGGGTAGAACCATCCCTGCCTTCAAGGATTTTACGTCCCCAGCGTGGAGATGGCACGAGGACCCGGACTCATTCGGGACTCAGTGCGCAGGTGGTCACTGGAGACAAACGATGCCCTGGTGTGAGGTCTGTGTCTCGGTTCTTCACTCCAGCGCCTGTTTCAACATGACCGCCATCCTAGCATTTCTGTGTTTTCCTTTTCAACTGTATTCTCATTGTTAAAGGAAGGCACTTCTTCCGTGTCCTCTTTGGACATCTGTTCGGTCCATTTTCATCTACACTGGCAAGCAGTCCAATAAATACCTTTGGAAAGAGCGCCTTTCATGTACTGGGGTACAGCCATCCCAGCTCCCTTTGAGAAGCAAATGGATTTCCTCTTCTCAGTGACATGGGTGCCCTTTGTTCCATCCTTTTGGCACCTTCATGGACTTAGAGCATCCTTCAAATGTGTGCATCGCACGGATCCCTGGAGGCGGGAGCTTACCCTTGAGCTATTGGAATCTTTGCGGCCACCCCTGTCTTCTCTGCCCTGGACCAGGGCAGTTCCCCTCCTCAGGCTCCCTCGCCCTTTGCCAGCAGAGGCTCTGGTGCAGGACAGGAGGGAGGAAGGACAGGAGAGGCGGAGTCTTTGCTCTGTTCCAGGCAGCATCTTCTTGGTGCTCCTGCTCCTGTGCAGCAGCCTTTTCCACCTCGGTCCTGACTTGGGCTGGTGGCCCCGCTGTGGCTCACTCCGCTTCTGCCCCAGGAGGCCTGCCTGTCACTAGGGTGGGATAGTTGAGGGTGGGGTGCTGGGAGGATGGGAATTCTGCCCCTGTGCATATCCATGTTGCCTCCTGCCCCCGCCTCAGCATCTCAGTTCTTGCAATACCTGTGTTCATTTCTTGTGTTCCCTACCCTGGCTTCTTTTTCTGACTGATACAATGTTCATCTAGTGTCTCAACAATGTATTCACCGGGAGAAAAAGTAATCAGCCTGCTTCTCCATCCCAGGAAACTGTTGTGGATGCTGGGGATAGGAGAAGGAAAAGAGAAGCGACCAAATAAAGATCTGTTGTCTGAAATCCAGTGACTGAAGATGTGTATAAAGGACATGGTTCCTGCCTTGAGCCCCTGGCGCACCCTCAGGCACTGAATATTTTGGACATCATTGTGTTTTGATCCAAGACTGACAAGGCTCCCCAGGGAAAGTATTTCACGTAGAGGCAGCCATGTTTCCAAAGACTCCAAAGAATGTTGGAATCTTTTCTTTTCCGTTTTTTTTTTTTTTTTTTGGTTATTTTTTTCAGCCGTACCTATGGTATGTGGAAGTTCCTGGACCAGGGATCAAATCCAACGTCAACCTATAGCACCGTTGCCGCAAGGCCGGATCTCAAGCCGCAGCACCACAGCCGGAATCGAACACATCAGATTCTTAATTGGACTTTCGTCCTGGCTCTGTGGTGACCAAATCAGGGGGCAGCGGCTGAGTAGTCACCCCTGAATTTGATGGGAGGGTGAACTTTGACATCCGACATGCGTGGCGTCCTGCGAGGAGCGTGTACTCTGGGAGCGCGGGAGAGCCAAGCCGTGCCCCACCTCCAGCATCTTCAAGAGCATCATGTTCTAAAATCCTTTTATGCCCTTGGAAGACGGTCCCGTGTCACCGTGGAACGTTTCTAGCAGCGGAAGCCCAGGCATTCCCAGTAGAGTGGAGCCCTCGTGACGCCTCTGATCCAATCAGAATGCCGAGTGCCACTTCTGGGCTGCTGCTGTCTCTACTGTCTACTGTCTCAGGACTCGCTGATGGGAACTGCTTTCAGAAATTGGGTTGGGAGGACCTTTGTCAGACACTCCTCTGCTCTCTGAGCCCCGAGCCCTGTGGCCCCACCGAAGCTCTGTCCTCCCACAATTTGGTGGATTGTGGAGCGTTTATCAGCAGCCTCTGAAGCCTTCATGTCTAGAAGTGGTATTTCCTCAGAGTCAAAGCCTTTAAAAGAGGAGGGCTCAGTGGGATGGGTGGTGATTTACTGGGATGCTGGACCATTCGTGGTTTCTTGACGGAGCTGCAGAAGTTGCTCAGGGCCCTGGTGATGACAGATGATGCGTTCACAGGCATTGGTCTCAGAAAAGGTCTCTCTTGGTCTGGCCTGGGGAGTTCTACAATTTCTTTGGTGTAGAACAAAGTTCTTAGTATCTTTTTTTTTTTTTTTTGCGAGAGAGAGACGTGCACACTGAAAACTTTTTTGGTCTTTTTTTTTTTTAGGGCCACACCCACAGCATATGGAAGTTCCTAGACTAGGGGTCAAATCAGAGCCATAGCTGCCGGCCTACACCACAGCCACAGCAATGCCGGATCCCCAACCCGCTGAGCAAGGCCAGGGAGTCCTCATGGGCATGAGCTCGGTTTGTTACCGCTGAGCCATGACAGGAACTCCCCCATTAGGAATGTGATGAAAGGTATGAATCCTTTCACTAGAAAAACATATCTGCACATCCTTTTGCCTCTAGTCTTTCAACCTTGTAGGTCCACAGGCCCCAGATCAAAACTCCTGGTATAACACACACACAGCTAATGTGTGCTGAGGTTTGTCCTGTGATGCAGTCCTGTGCCCTGCGTTTATAGTCTTTGGGGGCATAAATGCCGCATGTCCTGAACAGTGGCAAAGGCCGCACATTTATGGTCACTGCAGGTTTCAGTCTGTGCCCCGGTGAAAGGTCCCACCTCTGCGGCACAGCTTTCTTTGGAGATGGCTGAGGTGGGTGACGTTTGGGGTCTCATTCTTCACCAGCATTTCCACGTGGCCTCTAGTCCTGTCACTACACAGGACCTGGTCTAGGAGTTCCCACCGTGGCTCAGAGAGTTAGGAACCCGACAGGGTGTCCATGAGGACTCAGGTTCAATCCCTGGGCTGCTTGGTGGTTTAAAGATCTGGTGTTGCCACAAGCTACAGTGCAGGTGGAAGACACAGCTCGGATCCAGCATTGCTGGGGCTGGGGTGTAGGCCTCAGCTGCAGCTCTTATTCGACCCCTAGCCTGGGTACTTCCATATGCTGCAGGTGCGACCCTAAAGAGGAAAGAAAAAAAAAGAACCAACCTCAGTTTTTATTCCTTTTTCAGGACAGCTTAGCAGCCTCTGACCCAGTCGGTTGTTCCTTCCTTGAAACTGGTTTCATCCTTGATTTCTGGTAGGATTTTCTCCTACCGCTTTGGCCTCTTCTCCTCTGCCTCCTTTGCTGCCTCTTTCTCAACCATCAGCACCGTAAACGCTGACGTGTCCTCCCGCAGCTTCCTGGGGTCTTCCTCCACGGCTGCATTTATTCTCTAGGTGGTTTCACCCAGTTCTGTGGCTTTAATATTCTGCTGGATGCTGATGATTCCTGGCTGGACCACTACCCTTAGTTGGTTTTTTGTTTGTTTGTCTTTTGTCTTTTTGTTGTTGTTGTTGTTGTTGTTGTTGTTGCTATTTCTTGGGCCGCTCCCACGGCATATGGAGGTTCCCAGGCTAGGGGTTGAATCGGAGCTGTAGCCACCGGCCTAAGCCAGAGCCACAGCAACTCGGGATCCGAGCCGCGTCTGCAAGCTACACCACAGCTCACGGCAACACCGGATCCTTAACCCACTGAGCAAGGGCAGGGACCGAACCCGCAACCTCATGGTTCCTAGTCGGATTCGTTAACCCCTGCGCCACGACGGGAACTCCTGTTTGTTTGTTTTTAAGGCCGCACCTGCAGCACATGGAAGTTCTTAGGCTAGGGGGTGAATCAGAGCTGCAGCTGAGGCCTACACCACAGCCCCAGCAACACCAGATCCGAGCCACGTCTTCGACCTACACCACAGCTTAAGGCCATGCCGGATCCTTAACCCCCTGAGCAGGACGAGGGATGGAACCCGCATCCACTGAGCCACAATGGGAACTCTGTACCCTGAACTCTGATACCTATATCCAGCCACTTCTTTGAATTCCCCACTTGGCGAATAAGCATCTCAAAATTGGTACGTTCACGATTGCGATGAGATGCCATTTTTCTCTGGTAGGAGAGACTGGAGAGAGCCCTTTTGGGGTCCAGTGGGGAGGTGGCCAGTTATCAAGCTAAATAGTTGCAGAACACCCTTAATTAGTACTTTTCTCCTTGTCTTGACCCCCCCAGCCATCAGAAAATCCAGTCAGAGTTCCATCTCCAAAGAGATGATGACTCTTCCTTTGGAATTCTCCCTTCCTGTTACTCTAGACTAAGCCGCCATCTCCCGTCACCTGGGGTGACGCAGTAACTTCCTTCCTGGCCTACCTGCTTCCTCTGTCCCTTCCCCACCATCTTCCGTGAGCCGCAGACACAGATCAGATCGCGTTACATTATTTCCATCCTCAAACAGGGCTTCTTGTTGGGATGATCAAAGCTCCTATCGTGGCCGCTGTCGCCCCCATCCCCTGCCTCTCTCATACTTTCAAATTCTGTGCTGTGTTGGATGCAGGCTCAAGGGTTCCTTCCTATTTCTTAAATACATTCAGCTTCCTCTGGGCCTAGAGAAGGATTCTAGAGAAAGTATGATATTAATTCATTTTCATGTGTATGCTGCCTATTCCTCCCGTCAGATGACATGATCCCGAGAGCAGGGGCTCAATTTTATGCTTCTTGTCTTCAGCGTCCCCACTTCTGCCTCCATCCTACTCCCTGTGTCTTTATCTAGGACAGCATCTTAATTTACTTAACGCATCATCTTTTTTTTTTTTTTTTGTCTTTTGTTGTTGTTGTTGTTGTTGCTATTTCTTGGGCTGCTCCTGCGGCATATGGAGGTTCCCAGGCTAGGGGTCGAATCGGAGCTGCAGCCACCGGCCTACGCCAGAGCCAGAGCAACGCGGGAGCCGAGCCGCGTCTGCAACCTACACCGCAGCTCACGGCAACGCCGGATCCTTAACCCACTGAGCAAGGGCAGGGACCGAACCCGCAACCTCATGGTTCCCAGTCGGATTCGTTAACCACTGCGCCACGACGGGAACTCCAGCACATCATCTTTTGAGCACCTCCTACCCATGGGGCTCTGTGTCAGGTACTGGGAGTTTGTATACAGTAGATGTGGAGATTGTGTGTCTCGGTCTAGAAATAGGAGCCACTGCACGGTGAAGATGGGAGTGGGAGGTATTTGCCATAACAAATGTGAGATGTGTCAAGGCAGATTTTCAGCTCGGGTAGAATTTTGTCATCCTAATGAATTTTGAAAACTATCTCAAGCTAACTTTATTGCTTTGGATTAGTAATTGGCTAAATGGTGCCTTAGTTGCTTGCAAGAGTAAATATGATTTCCCAAAGTGCTGAATTCACTCCTACACTGTAGCTGAGAGGATCAAACTTAATGGAAAATAATGATATTCCTAATGAGAAGAGACACCAAGCAGAGTAAAGCCTCGTTCCTCTTCCTTCCCCCTTGATAAACATCTTCTACTTAGAGTTTTGCTTGAAACACAGCAGAACAATAAATCGAAGCATGTTTAGGGAGAAGGTGTTGCTCTTTTAGCAATCGATTCTTCCTTCTTGTCTTAAATAGAACCACCACAAATGCCGGGCGTCAGGCTCTTTGTGTTCAGGGGTTATGGTTGGTGTGGTGAATCTACTTGACAGCTTTGCTTCAAAGCTTTGTTTTAAAATTTAAAGCAAGTCTTGCCAGGTTATAACCACAAGCTTCCTACTGATGCAAGTGCAGTTAACGCCCAGGCATACACATTGCATCAACACTGCATTGTATAAACTTAGTTTATGGAGTTTAGTGAGCAAGAGGAAGCATTCCTTGTAAATGTTGAGATTTCATTCCAGAAGATGTTGCAGTTTGGTTCATCTTAGATGGAGCTGGGCTCTTCTGTGCTGGTTAAGAATCCCAAGGGGCTTATGGAAATGAATAGAATGATGTTAGTTACTTTTTTAAAAAGTATTTTTTTTCTTTTTTTTGCTCAAATAAAAATAGAAGCAGGGAAGAGGAAACTTAGGCCAATAGGAGCTCTTTCTTGATGTCAGGGAAGTGAAGCCTGTGGTGGAAGCTGGAACCCAGGGCTTTTGAAGGAAGCCGCCCTGAACCTGAGAACTAGGGGGCGGAGCTTGCACACCTGCAGGAGGGCATCGCGCCTGTCGCGCCCAACTGTCGTAAAAGGACCCAGAGTGACAGCCTTCCAACAGCCTATGAGAACTATGCAGTGAAATAAATGATAGTTATAGAACTGTCTTCTTTGTGGGGTAGGGGCTGCAAAGACTGGCTTTGTCTTTAAAAAAAAAAAACTAAAACAAAAACCTCTGGACATATTCCTAAGAAAGTATGTAAACCAAATCAGTTTTGCTAGTTAAATTTTCACCAACTAAGTAAGGTATTGGTTCATCTGAAAATGACTCAGAATGACTTTCGGTTGCTTCTAAAGATCCCATTTCCCCTCAAAGCACAAGGATCTGGCACCACAAAGGATATTGTAGTGGCTGGATGGCTGTTCCAACAAGGAAGTTTAAAAACTGACTGTCGTATTGCAGCATCAGAAGGATGCGTTTAGACCCTTCCAAAGGGTGTGCTCCAAAGTGACCAAAACTCTGTCGCATGATTCAAGTACCAGCCAAGCCACCTTCTGACTTCACATCCCATACAGATTCAGCTGGTAGTTGCAACAAGTATTTTATTTAAGCCTCATGTAAAAACTGAGTCGAATTGGAAAATTATTGCATCGACTTAAAAATTGGATAGAAGAGGGGCTCTTTTTCGTGCTATGTGTTTTTTCATTGAGTTGATTTAGGTCTCCGTACTATGAAGTTATTTTGAAGTTTTTAGGTGGGACTGAGTGGAAGGTGTTCCAGTTTCCAGCCCCGTGCTTTGCACTTAGTTTGTCATTCTTCCCACGATGCTCCGCAAAGTATGAACCACATATCTCGTAGGTAAGAAAGACTGATATTTTTCATTTGCATTACATTCAACGGAAACACGTATTACTGAGCAGCTTCTAAGAGCTGGAGGACCATGACTCTTATTTCAGGCTCTGCCACTTCCCGCTTTGGATGAATACATACTGTTCTTGAGCTGTCGGCATCAGTGGAATTAGATAATGTCCTAGTCATGTCCTGGCATTACCAGGATCAGTTGTCTATTAAAGTTCCTTGTCCGTTTGAACAACCACGTGACCCGGGTCTCGGTGGTGCTATGTTTATTACAACTGCCACCTGCTCTTTCACTCACCCCGTGATAGCTCAGTCCATGTGCGTCCTAGATACCCAGGCAAGTAGCTGTTGTAGCTTTGCAGACCCTGAGGCGATCCGAACGTCGTCCCAGGTCCTTCTGTGTTTCTCTGTGGTATAGGAAATAGGATTAGGGTGAACAGGGTTTGAAAATAAACAAAGCCCAGCCAGGCTGGCCCCTCCTGTGCCGTTTCCCGTTCCTCTTCTCTGAGTGCGTGAAGGGTGCAGCGCCTCTCTTTCTTTCTGATACATCGTGATCCCAGTGTCTGGGCAGGTCATCTAAACTGCTGGAATCCTCCGTCTACACGCCGACTCCCGAGGATGTGCTTTCCGCTCCGTGCCCGTGGAAGGAACAGCAGGAAGGCAAACACTGAGGGCACGCCTGGCCATCTTGTCAACCAGCGCCTTTAGACCTGAACGCTGCCACGCGCTCTTAGCTCTTGACCTGGGGGTTCCCGTCAAGCCTCCTGAGTGAGCTCTGTCATTACCAGTGGGTCCCAGCACTGACTGAGGGAGGGCACGTAAAACAGACGGGCGAGCCCTCTCTCTGGTGTGGGCATCTGTCTGCCTTTCCCCCTCCTAGGCCTGCCATGCCTCATCTGGATGGGTGCCTGTGGAGCCAGCCTCCTGCACCACTGAGGAAACATCCTGAGCTGCTCTTCGATAGATAATCTTCTCTTCCTAATTCATCACAAGGGGACTAGCTTCCTAAGTCAGTTTCTAGTTTTTTGGGTTTTTTAAAACCCTCTAACGCATGGCAGGCAACACAATAAAAAAGAGACAAATGGAGCCACATCAAACTGAAAAATTTCTGCATGTTGGAGCAGACAGCCAGAAGACTCCAACATCCTCTTGAGGGGGAGGGACCAGTCCCACATAACAGAAGGAAACTCTTCTTTTTTCAGGGGCTGGCAGGGGAGAACTCCTTGGGCTGAGGCCTGGATGGGGTGAAGCTAGGCCAGCTGATAGGCGGTGGAATTCACAGGTATTTTTGCATTTTTCAGCACTTCCAAGATTTCTTGCCAACACAAGGATTAATAATATCCTGTCTGAGAACAGGTTCCTGGCCATAGTGGGGAGGAATTACGTATTTCTTCGAGTCCCTGTGACTTTTGGCAGTGTTATCAACATCAGGTATAATTAAGATGTCTACTGAGGTCTATAAGCTATAACCTAAAGCTTCATTAAACACGATGAATTGAAGCATCTGCCACCCCTGTAGGAGGCCCCCCGAAGAAAGGGACCGAATGTCAAAGCCTTACCACCTTTGGTTGAGCCGTCCCTGTGGGTGAAATCTTTATTCTGTTGAATTCTGGGTCTGAGAAACTTTAGTATTTGTCTGCTGAGTTTTTACCTAAGAATTCCAAGGAAATTATCCATATCGGTGCTACTGTTGCTGCTTGTGTTGTTTCTACAGATTCCCTCCTTGTGGTGGTGGGTCAGTGTTTTACACTTTGCGCTTGCGCATACAGCTGGCCTTCGTGGGCAGCAACAGTGAGCATCCGGACCTGAGGAGGGGGTTTGAGCTTCATGGTGAAGTCCGCCTGCAGGAACCTTGAATGTCATCTGAACGCTTCTGCCTGCCTTCCAACGGGGACCAGGGAGCCACTGCCTGCTCTTGGGGGGAGAAGGGCATTGTCGAAGGCAACTAGAAGATGTGTTTTGGGTTGTCCAGCACACTAAGCAGAAGAACTAGCACTCATCGAGGAGTCCAAACCTGCAGACGTGGATTCACCCAGAGGCAATCCTTCCTGGCCGAGCCGCTTTCTTTAAGTCTGCAGTGTTTCTGATCCCGCTTCGTCGTCCCCTGTGCAAGGCCGTTGTACTCTTAAAGGCACGACCTGCGACACTTGTTTGTCTGCTGCTGGTGAGGCACATGGCCAGCCACGGTGCCTGCTCAGGGAAATGAATGCCCTCATTTGTCACCAGCCTGCACAGCAAAGCACTGGCTCCTTTTCTCGCTGATGGAGTAGTGGTTTTGAGGAGGAAAAGTGGTAGGTAGAATGCTTCTCCTGGAAGGGAAAACTGATGAAGAAACTGACTACCCAAGTCTCTCCCATGTCAAGGAGATGGTCCTTCTGCTCACATGAAACGAGCTTGTCCACATAAATAAGGGGGCGCAGTCACCGTGGGCGGTGGAAGCTGGGTGCTTCGTAGAGGAGATCCGTCTGGAAAAGGAGATTTTTGCCTCTCGCTCACTTTCTGCTCCACGCAGCCCTGTCTCCCGTCTCATTCACCTCTTTGTCTTGCTGAGCGTGCAGCCCTTTCCTTCTGCCTTTGATGCAAAGCCTACGTCCCTTCAGAGGCCAACTTTATTCTCTTCTCGATGTCAGAACAGCCTCTTCTGGTTTCCTGCCATTTGCAGTCTGTGCTGCGCACTTTGGTGTTGCACTAACATCTTCTTTCTGCGAGAATTCTCACACGGTTCCGGGTGTGTTCGCCTCACCATTTAG
The DNA here is from genome assembly GCF_016906955.1 of Phacochoerus africanus. Taxonomy (NCBI): domain Eukaryota; kingdom Metazoa; phylum Chordata; class Mammalia; order Artiodactyla; family Suidae; genus Phacochoerus; species Phacochoerus africanus. Next base: position 4,511,099 of record NC_062559.1, on the reverse strand, counting down.
ATGGTCTGAGCTTTTTGTGGCCATGAGTCATGTCTTACACGGCGCTCTGTTCCCCTGCACAGGGGACCCTGTTGGGGTGCCTACATCACGGCTGGTTGGTCTGACCTGGCGGGAAGAACATGCACCTGCCTTTGCTCCCCAGCAGCCATTCTTTCCCTTCCTGGGAATGATGACGTGGACTCATGTCCCAAATGACTTGAGAAGCCACTCCCTCCTCCATTATGACCGTGAGTTGTCTTATGGGATTGATGGTTTTCAGCAACCGTCAGTTCATCTCATTCTGGTGGCCGTGGGGATTGGTTCAGGGGTGGGTCGGTAACCTAAGGCAGTACAATCCGGGTGAAGCTTGGAGCCTTTTCCTGGCATTTGAGTTATGGGTCACATCCAGCTTCTAGCCTTGGAAACTACCAGCAGCCATTCGGTACCCCGAGAAGAACCAGCAGCAGCAGGAAGGCAGAGTGGAGCGAGGTGGGAGGGCATCCTTGAACCGCTGGACCAGGGCTGGCCTGTGGACTCTCCGGTTGAAGGAGTACAGTTGCTTCTACCAGTCAGGCTAGTTCCAACCATGTTTTTGTTAATGAGGAACCAAATGGATACACGAGATGCTGGGTAACTATTTCCGTGCAGCTCCCATCCGTCTCTCTTTCGATGGACACTTTATACCCTCGTGGAGATGGGATTGAAGTTTGGGCAGTTTCTCTCATTTTATTTTAATAATACTAATATTTACAACACCGCTCCTCAGGAGGGGGACATGCCTTCCAGCTGCAGGAATAAGTATGGAGCAAGGAGAATGGAAGGCAAAGCAGGTTTCCCCTCCATCCTCTCTCCCTTCGTGGGCGTCTCCTGAAAGCTGTCGAGGAGGATGGAGGATGAGCCGCCGCGGGGGAGGGGACGGCCCCCGATTGGTTTTCACCCTTTCCAGGTTCTTCCACCTCCGCTGCCGGATGGTTCAGCTCTGACAAGGGATTCTTTCCACCTCTTTCGCAAAGATTCCCACGCTTAATTCTACCTCCACGGTCCACCCCATCCAAGAGCCAGATACACCGGCTTCATGTCACCGCTCATCGCACATCTGTCCGTCTCAAGACTGTGATTTTTGGCCAGAGGCGTCCTGGTCATGGGGGCCGCCCTGAGCCCCGCAGGAAGTTTACCAGCATCCCTGGCCTCCCTCCCTCGATGTCAGTAACCCTCCCCCCTCTTCCCAGGGTTTTACAACACAAGCATTTATAGCATTTGCCAAATGGGGCCCAAATCACCCCACCCCATCCTGTTGAGGACCTCTGTGCTGCAGGGCGTGGGGTGGGTGTCCGTCTTCGGAGATTCTGATTTGTCCCATTAACGCGCCGAGTCCATGCACTCAGGGTCCCCACAGTGTCGTGAGGGAAGGGTCAGGACACCGGGGCTGTCGGGATTAGGACCCAGTCCCACAGGTCTTGTGCACGTGCTCTGCGCCTGCGCTTGCTGGTGGTGATTCAGCGGTCTTTCGAAATCGTTTGCCAGCCACAGTCGTCGTCGCAAAGCAAGGGACGGTAACCCAGGACTCCTAATACAGCACTTCCTTGGACTGTCTTAGGAAAAGAGCAGCAGTGACAGGTCCCGTTTATGGGTCATCTCCTGTGTCCTGCCATGTACATCACCGAAGGCTTTGGACTCATCCAGCCGAATCATCACAGACGTGGTCCAAGGTCAGCGTCTTGACTCCATTATATCGCTTCAGAACTTCACCTTCCTGGAGTTCCCGTCGTAGCGCAGCAGAAACAAATCCGACTCGTATCCATGAGGACGTGGGTTCGATCCCTGGCCTTGCTCAGTGGGTTAAGGATCTAGTGTTGCTGTGAGCTGTGGTGTAGGTCACAGATGAGGCTTGGATCCCGTGTTGCTTTGGCTGTGGTGTAGGCTGGCAGCGACATCTCTGATTCAGTCCCTAGCCTGGAAACATCCGTATGCTGTGGGTGCGGCCTTAGAAAAAAAAAAAAGATCTTAACCTTCCTGAGCTCGACACTACCTGCCAGCCAGCAGGTGACAGCTCAGTGTGTCTGAGTCAATATCATACCTTGCGCCTCGGCCAGGCCGACTCCCTGAGGCTGAGCCCTGTCCCCTCCATGTGGACAGGGCAGGGCTCCAGGCCGGCTGAAGGCCAGCCTTGCTTTTGTTTTATACGAAAGGGAACCATACTTTCTCTTGCCCTGGACCCTCCCTCGCGATGCTTTGGGTCCCAGGAAGCTGACCTTTATGAGCTGTAGCAACAAGGCCCCCTGGCCTCTGGATCCCAGTTAACTGGGGATGATGGGGCATCTGGAGCAGGAAAGGTTGGGCTCTCTCTCCCTTTCTCTGCCTGTGTCTCTGTCTCTGCCTGTGTTTCTCTCTCTGCCTGTGTCTCCCAGTCTGTCTGTCTCTGCCTGTCTCTCTATCTTTGCCTGTCTCTCTGTCTCCCAGTCTGTCTGTCTCTCTGTCTCTGCCTCTCTCTCTCTGTCTCTGCCCATCTCTCTGTCTTTGCCAAGCTGCCTAAAGCAGTGATTTTGACCCTCCGCCAAAGCCTGCGGCCCCTTGTGGGGGTGGGATGGAGTGCCCTGCTCCAGCTCCAGCTCTCTGGATCCTGGTAACCGACCTGCCCCTTCCCTCCAGACTGAGGAGCCCTAAAGGTCCCTCTCTGATGTCCCCATGGTGCTTTGTTGTCACTTACTGGTTTCTTCCAACCTGAGTCCTAAGCAGCTGGTATCTCTCCAGATCATCCAGTGCTACAGTTTAAAATGAATTTGCTCTCAGATACACATGTACAACAAGTTAAAAAAATCAAGGTACCCGCAGGCTAAGTCCTCAGTGACTTATCTCCGCTCTGCCGTGGTTTTTACGCCGCATGATCGTGGCTCAGTGTGTCCTTCTCTCCAGAGTGCACTGCTTAGTCACTAGTGGATCCCTCTGTGACCTCTCCTCCTGAGTTCAGAGTCTCACTGACACGCCGAGTTCACCTGGTGTCACGGTGAACAGTGTGTGTGCTGAGCTTGCTTCTGATAATTTCCCCGGGGTTTGCAGGCAGACATGGGACCAGAGTCTCCAGAGGGTGCGGGAGGGGGGATGAAAGGCTCCCTGTGATGGGAGGGAGTGGGCTCTGGAAGGACCCGATGGCTCTGTTGGGTGGTGGGCCCTTTGCATGAAGCGTGTTCCTCTGATACCTCAAAGAATCAGGGTTAAGGATCCAGTGTTGCTGTGAGTTGTGGAGTAGGTTGACGATGAGGCTCAGATCCCACGTTGCTGTGGCTGTGAAGTAAGCCAGCAACTGCAGCTCTGATTCGACCCCTAGCCTCTCTGAGGTGGGAAGGCTAGCACTGGCTGCACAGAGGCAGGGTCCAGGAGCCCCTCGCTCCACACTTGCCACTGACCTCAGCAGTCCCATCAGCCATCCCTGTCTGCAGAGGCAATTGGTATGGATTTGTGGATTACTGGATTTGGTTTTTTCATCTTTTTGCTTTTTCTAGAGCCGTTCCTGCGGCATTTGGAAATTCCCAGGCTAGGAGTCTAATCAGAGCTAACCCCACAGCCACAGCAATGTCGGATCCGAGCCTCGTCTGCGACCTACACCACAGCTCACAGCAATGCCGGATCCTTCACCCACTGAGTGAAGCCAGGGATCAAACCCATAACCTCATGGTTCCTAGTCAGATTCGTTAACCACTGAGCCACGAGAGGAACTCCCAGATGACTGGGGTTTTTATTTGTTTTTGCTTTTTTCTTTTTACGGCTGCACCTGAGGCATATAGAAATTCCTAGGCTAGGGGTCGAATCAGAGCTGCAGCTGCTGGCTTACTTCACAGCCACAGCAACGTGGGATCTGAGCCTCATCTTCAACCTACTCCACAACTCACAGCAACACTGGATCCTTAACCCACTGAGCGAGGCCAGGGATCGAACCCGCAACCTCATGGTTCCTAGTCAGATTCGTTTCCTCTGCGTCACAACAGGAACGCCTGTAGTACATTTATTAAGTAAACATGACCCAGCATAAAGGCCATCGCAAGGCTAAGATAAGATTAACCAAGGAGCCAGAGTGCAAGGTACCTTTAGGAAATATATTTATTTAGTTTGTTTAGTTAAGATACTTTTGTGTTTGGAAGTCAGTACATTTTAATCGGGGCAGTGCGGCTTCATCTAACTAGAGCAGGGTGCTCCGTAGATAGGGTGCTCCATGGGGTAGGGTCTTCCATGGTAGTCATTTTCAATGTCTTGATTGACTTTATTATTATTGTTTTTTCTTTTTGGCTGTGCCCATGGCATGTGGAAGTTCCCAGGCCAGGGATCAAACCCTCACCACAGCAGTGACCTGAGCCACTGCAGTGAGAAAGCTCGATCCTTGACCTGACGTACCATGAGAACTCTCTTGATTGACTTTAAATTACCCAAAATAAAGCAAGTAAGGAAATGTGATAAAGCTCTTAAGAGGGGCTTAAGAAAGCTGGATATCGAGATCCATATCCTTCTCTGCATCTTTCTAATGGATGATGGAGAACTCTGGAGAGAGTTTTATCTTACCTTCCAGTACTGTTATCTGCTCATTTATTAATTGAACAAGCAGGAAGTGGGACCAGTTACTTCAGATGGGTTCTGACCCTGTGTGACGTGATGACGGGATTCTGGTCGTTTGATGGTATGTTTCGACTTCACTTCTTCCCGTATTTAGATCCACGAGTCTGGGGCTGGGTTGGGCAGGGATAGGTACCCTTAAGGGGCCTTGGCTGTGCTCCCGGAGTGCTCTCAGACCTTGGATGGTGGTACCCAGCTCTGCTCTCATCCGCAGCGTGACGGCTCGCCTGCCCCTGCCTGCCCGGGCCTGTGGTGGTGACGCGTAGGCGCGGCTCCGCACAGAGGCTGGCGGCTCTAGCTTTCCATTCGCTGCTGTTCCCTGGGTGACGTCACAGTTCCACCCGGAGCGCTGTGAATGCCATGTCCCCTGGCCTGGCTGATGAGCCCCTCCTGCGAAGGTCCTCGGAGGATTCCAGCAGCAGGCTCTCAGGGGACGCCTGTCTTCCAGCTGCATTTCTGGCTCCAGCTTAGTCTTCCTTCCTACCTTCATTTTTCTTTTCTCTCAGTTTCTTCAAACTCTCCTTTCTGACAGGTCACAGACGTGGAGATCAGACTTGGGTTCGCCACGGGGGAGGGGGGAGAGAAGGGGCCAGACGGGGAGTTTGGGGTTGGTAGATGCAACCTATTACACTTGAAACAGACAAGAGGTGGGGTCCCACTGTACCGCACAGGGAGCTGTGCCCCGTCTCTTGGGTTAGAACATGATGGAAGATAGTATGAAATAAAAGTTCGTGTGTGTATGTGTGGCTGGCTCACTTTGCTGTACAGTAGAAAGTGATGAAACATTGTAAATCAACTATACTTAAAAAAAAAATAAAAAAACCCTCCTTTCTGGCGTTGTCACGGCAGCATCTCAGGTCGTTGCTCTAGCTCAGGTTTGATCCCTGCCCCAGGAACTTCTGCTTGCCGCCAGCGTGGCCAAAAAACCCCCAACTCTCCTTTCTTCTTTTCAATGCCCTGCCTATAATCACCTCCATCCCTCTGCTCCCGGCTTGTAGACGTCTTTGGGATTCTCGTGTGTGGGTGACCTTGGATGTGGGCAAGTACACGCAGAGCCAGTCCGAGCTTGTGCGGAAGGTTGCCTGGGAGGACGGAGCTGAGCGCATTGACCCCATTCTTCAGTAACAGTCAGAAAGCAGGACTGAGGGGACGGGAAGCAGGTGACTCTTCCCGGGGAGGGGGGGGCGGTGGCGGCGGCGGCTGGGTGGTGGTGCGGCTGCGGAACAGGACAGCGGCTTGGAGAGGGTGCGGACAGGCTGTGAGGACGGCGCCGGGCAGCGGCAGGGTGGAGACACACGCCTTTTAGGTCTAAGGCGCTGTAAGAGCAGACCGATCCGGAAGCGTGGAAGGTGAACCCCGCTCCCCTCCGCATCCTCCCGTGGGAGATGCTGCAGCAGGTTATCGTCGCGGATTAGTCAGCCTGTCCTGATCGTGCAAGGCGTCGGTGAAAATGCAGAGAAACCAGCTGCTTCCGTACCCAGGTCTGGGAGAAGTCCCGGTCAGATTATTCCAGGATGTTGACCTACTGCTGTAGATACCAGGTGATTCGGGCAACAAAACCCCAAACCTTTAGCTTTCTAGCTTCATGATGAGTCACACACGAATGATCCCAAGTGGAAACCCAAGCTGCTCTCCAAACAAAATTTAATTACATTCAGTATTTTGGAAAATGATTTAGCGGCTGGAACTCCACACTCCTGAGGGGACTAGCATCTTACGAGTCCTTTAGACCTAATTTGCAAGTGGAAGGCACTGCGAGGGGATAAATAGTACTTAACTCGCATCATCACGTTGCAAGTTTGCTTAACAGTCTACACAGGGGGACTTCGCCAAGAGCTCACTTGAGTGTTTTGTGGGACTTGACAACCCATTCCAGGCCTTTCCTTCAAGAATTGCAGTCAACATAAACAAGACTGTACTGCACAGCACAGGGAACTATATTCAATATTCCATGATAAACTGTAAAAGAAAAGAATATTAAAATAATGTATATACATGTGTGTAACTGAATCACAGCAAAAATTAACACAACATCACCAATCACGGACACTGCAACAAAAAATGAGCTCCCACTGTGGCTCAGTGGGTTAAGGGTCTAGCATTGCCGCAGCTGTGGTGTAGGTGTAGGTCAGAGTTACAGCTTGGATTTGGAGTAGCTTGAAGTTTCCCGATCTGGGAACTTCCGTGTGCTGCTGTTGTGGTGAAAAAAGGAAAAAAAGCAGGAGCTCCCTGGTGGCTCAGTTAAGTTAAGGATCTGGCATCATCACCGCTGTGGAGCGGGTTTGTTCTGGGAGCTTCCACATGCCATGGGTGCAACAACAGCAACAACAAAGAACTGCAGTCCAGACTAAAAACTTAAATTGGATTTATGGTTACTGGGGGAAGAGGGGCTGGGAAGGGAAGTAGTTTGCAGGCCGACAGTCAGAAGTCCAAGCAAGTTAGGTTTGGAGTCCTCAGGACTCCCCTTGCCTATTTCCAATGCCAAGTATTTTTCTGGCTTAAAAGTCCTGCCTTGTTCTCCACTTGCCCAGTCTGGGCTGGCCACTGTCAGAGTCCCCCAGCCCAAAGCCACCAGGAGCACCTCTGCTGCAGCCGGGAGCGGGCAGGACCGGGCAGGACCAGGCAGGACCGGGCAGGAGGGTGGGCAGGCGGAGAGCAGCTCAGCACAGAGAGCCCTGCACAGCAGCTGAACTGCTTTTGCATCGTCTATATTTTTGTTTTGTTCCCCTAACAACCTGCAGAGGCAGGTCTCGCCGGTGGACTGTGCCCATTTTACAGAGGAGGAGAGCGGGTCCACGGTCAGGTCTCTGGCCACATGGCTTCTCAACACCAAACAAGGGCAGGCGTCCCATGGCTGGACTGCCAGGATCCTGCCAGGGTGCATGTGGGATGGAGACCTGCCAGGTGCAGGTGGGTGAGTGGTGGGTGGGCTATTTTCTCACCCAGCTGTGCGCAGCTGCGCGGAAGGGAGGGTCTTTGAAGGTCAGGAGACACTCGGGAGCTTGTGGGAGAGGAAAGCATGGCCTCACCACCCCCAGGCTTTTCTCCCTTGCTGGCCGTCTGCCCACCCTGCTTGTTGGTTCGTAAGCTGCAAACCACAGGATCTCTGGTTCGGCAGCATTAGTGAAGTCTCACAGCTCTGCTCCTGAAGGCAAATAAAAATGAGGGGGGGCTTGATCTACTGTGACGAACACGGGAAACTGGGGTTGGCTCCGGTGGGTCCGAAGGATGTGCCCAGTACACACGCCAGTGTGCGAGTGCCTGTGTGTGCCTGGACGTGTGTGTGCCTGGGTGCACGTGTTGTGTGCATGCACGCCTATGCCTGTGTTTGGCAGGATGGGAAAGCGGTGGCTAGTTATCAGGCCCAGCAGGTGGCCTGCCTGAGGCCACGAGGTGATCAGACTGAGGACGGGGTGGGCCAGGTACAGTCGGAACGCGGTGGCCTCTGCTTGTCCGACGGAGGAGGTGGGTGGTGGTCTCACAGTAGGGCGCCTTGTGTCCGAGTTTGTCCCAGACAAGTTTGGTTCCCGGGTCCTTATTCATAGCCTCGCCCTTTGCTGTCGGCCGTGTCTCCTATACATTGATTGGTCATTCTCTCCAAGAGGATACGGAAACCCTTGTAGCGGCGAGTGTTCCAGGCTGGACAGCTGAGTAGAGGCTTCTGTTCCTGGTTCCGTCCATGAGCCCAAGACTGGCTGTGACCTTCTTTGGTCTCTGGGTCCGGTTCCTAATTTTGGCTGAACATGTTTTATTGAGTTTGTAGAAGATTCAGACATTGCCATAGTCAGGTGTCAGGGCTGGGGTTGCTTCCTAAGACGCACCTGTTTGTCATCCTAAGTGACAGTCCCAAATCACGTGCCTCTCCTCCCTCAGAGCATGCACCCTCCCCTGGGGAGGGGACCCACAGGCAGCAGAACAACCACCAGGGAGCCGCGGGCATTTCCCAGCGATTGTCTATTCACGGAGCTCAAGGGCCCAGTGCTCTTTCATGTTCAGTAGGCAAATCGCTATGTCTTTTGTTTGTTTGTTTTTTAGGGCCACACTTGCAGCAGATGAAAGTTACCAGGGTAGGAGTCAAATCGGAGCTGCAGCTGCAGCTGCCAGCCTACACCACAACCACAGCAGCATGGGGTCCGAGCCACATCTGCAACCTACACCACGGTGGGAAGCAACATGGGATCTTTAACCCACTGAGCGGGGCCAGGGATCAAACCCGAGTCCTCATGGATACTAGTCAGATTCATTACTGTTGAGCCACAGTGGGAACGTCTAGCTTGTGTCTTGACTGGCTTCAAGGAAAGCTTTGAAAGCGTCAGTGCACAGCTCCATCTGAAAAGGCACTTAAAGCGCTGTCTCCAAAACATCCTGAGTATCTAAGCCTCTCTCATCAGAACGGTTTTCTTTTCTCTTCCTTGGGTGGCATGACCACGACCCAGTGTGAGCTTAGGTGCTCTTCTTGGCACAGTGGGGACGATGCAGGGGCCCCTCCCACTCCTCTGGACTCTGGGCAGGCTGGGAGGAAGCACGCAGGCGGCGCCCTTCGAATGCAGGGTGGACTCTGCAAGCCGCGGGCGTTTAACGAAGCCCCTGTGATCACGAGGCGAGGAGAATGCAGCCATCGGGGATCCTGGGCCTCTAGACGGAGCCAAGGACGTTAAAGGCAGAGCAGGTCAGGGAACCCGAGAGGCAGACCAACCACATGGCCGTGCTCTTGGGGTTTTTCTGCACAAGGAACTACAAGAAAATAGAAACCAGGACAAATGTGCACTGAAATCTGATTCGAAATATACACTCGAGCTGGCATTCAACATCTGACAGGTTCTGAGCCAGGCATCCCAGCCTCATCTCCTGCTCTTGCTTTGTCCCAAGATTATACCGTGTCCAGGGTTCCCGTTGTGGGTTAAGAACCCGACTAGGAACCATGAGGATGCGGGTTCGATCCCTGGCCTTGCTCAGTAGGTTAAGGATCCAGCGTTGCCATGAGCTGTGGTGTAGGTCGCAGACGCGGCTCAAATCTCACGTTGCTGTGGCTGTGGCTGTGGCCAGCAGCTGTAGCTCCGATTCAACCCCTAGCCTGGGGACTTTCATAGGCCGCAAGTGAGGCCCTAAAAAGCAAAAAAAAAAAAAAAACAACTTAAAGAATGAAAAAATAAATACAGCAATCACCTTGAAATGGGGCCAACCCTGCCCCCCTCCACCTCCCAAGCATCCCCATTACGTCAGCCAGAGTTCATGGGTATAACCCACGATCGGGGTCTGGGTTCAGGAGTCTGGGTTCCTCTGCTCTTCCAGGGACCCCGGTGCCAGTAGTTTCCCCCCATGTGTTTCATGCTCTCCCAAGATCTCTTCATGATCCGCGTACTGTTCTCCAACTCTATTTCTGAAAAACTCCCTTAAGATCTGCCCTTGGTCCTTTGGACTTTCTGGAAAGCTCCTCCCAGCCCTTTCTTGAGGAGGTGTATGTATAGGCTTTGATTTGGAGATTTCTCTGCCCAGCACCCAGGCCGGCCCATTCTGCAGATGAGGGTTGGGCTAGTTTACGGGAGTTTGTGGAGTCATTGATGATAAGCAGGTGGGACTTCTTGGGGGGCGGACATGGCATAATTGGGGTGGGACATGGCATAATTGGGGGGACACAGCATAATTGGGTGACATGACATAACTGAGGGTGGGACACGGCATAATTGAGGGGGGGTCAGGGCATAATTGGGGGGGACACGGCATGATTGGGGGCAGTGACTGCTGTCCTGCTGGAGAGCGATGGTATCATGTATTTTGTTTCCTGGCTGCACAGTTGATCATTTTAGGAGGTCATGGTAAATGTCTCTTTTGAAGAAAAATCAAGGCATATTCCGTATTTGATAGGACTCGATATCCAGCACCTGGAGACTAGATCATAGGCAATTTTTAAGTCATGCACATTCCATTTTTTCTTAAATCAGATAAGGGTACTTTTTAATTAAAGAAGTGACAATGGGAAATCCCTCACTCCCCAGGCTAATCACTGTAAACAGTTTCCATGGGCTGGGAAAAGCGTGGAATGAAAAATGCATGCCCAAACCGAGATGATCGTTCTGTAAATTTTTTTGGAAATTTGCTTTTTTTTTCTCCTTCTCAACACTGTATCATAAATTAAGGTACCCAATGCATTTTACACGACTTCCTAATTTCTCTTATCTGCTTCCTGGACACACAGCTACATCCTACCCTCAGCTGCCAACAGATTTTGCTCGGACCCATGTGTCTTGGCTGCTGGAGCTGACCAATCACCCTCCCCTTTGCTGCCACCAAGCAGCTGCACATCCAGCAGTTCTGGCTTCTCCTGTCACTGCTGGTATTTTGAGTGGCTCAGAGGGGCCCCGTTATGCAGGGAGGTTATGCAGAGGACTTAACTCCCTGCCAGGTGGATGCTGACCAGTTACAAACAGACGCCAGGAGGAAGCCAGGGGAATAGGATAAATTCCTCCTCCTCCTGCTGCTGCTCGGAGACGTGCCATCTCTGTACTGCCTGTCTCAGACACGTGACATCTCCTGCAGTGACCTGTCACTCCAGAACTCCTTGGGAAACCAAGCTGGCCAGGTAGCAGCGCGTCTGTATTGCTTCATATGACCACCAGGTGGTGGTGTCACACACAGCTTTAGTTGGGTGATGCTTTGCTAGGTTTGCAAAAGGTAGAAGTCCCTAGAGGAGTGACCCCTTCCAGAGGCTGCGTCGTGGGGCCACCCTTAGAAAGGGGAAGGACAAGGGAGCCCCCAGGAGACAAAGAAATCGAGGAGGGGTATTCCGCGTCTAGCAGCTCCATGGAGAGACTCTGGGTCAGAGAGTTCCAAAGGGCAGGAGCCTGGGCTCTGTGAGCCTGGGCTCTGTGGCATCTGTGGTTGGCAGATGTCAGGTGCAGGTTTGTGGGGTGCACTAAACAAATGGCTAAAAGTGTGCTTCTTTGGTCTCCAGGCAAAGCAGTTGATATGCAGATGTTGAGTTTGGCTGCTGCAGGGAGGAAACAGCCTAGGGGCCAAGGGACAGAGAGGCTCTTTGGCCAGAAACGTCTCCCCCTCATGCGCCCTCCCCATCCTCTGCAATCTGTGGTCCTAGAAGAGGATACGACCACAAGGTGGCGGTGTCACACACAGCGCTATCTGGTGAGGCTTTGCCAGGTTGGTTTGCTGCATAGGATTACAAACTCCGGGCGCAGCTCAGAGAGTTGGCTGTGACGTTCCTCCAGGCATGAATCCTGTCTCCTTTGATAAAAGCAGAGCTGCGTGGTCACACAGCTCTCACCTGGGGGATCAGGCAGGAAACCATCTGCTCTTGTCAGAGGTCACCGTTTAGGTTTGTTTGGGGCGTAACCCAAGTCCAGAGATACCCTGGACCTCTGAAAGAGATGGCGTGAGGCTTCTCTGGGGTTCTGATTCCTGTCTGGTTCCTGGCCACCCGTCACATAGAAAGGGACAAGGACTTAACGTGGCTTTAGGACTTAACCTTTTCTTTAAAATTTTTGAGGAGTCCCCATCGTGGCGCAGGGGTTAACAAATCCAACTAGGAACCGTGAGGTTGCGGGTTCAATCCCTGGCCTTGCTCAGTGGGTTAAGAATCTGGTGTTGCTGTGAGCTGTGGTGTGGCTATGGCTGTGGTGTAGGCCAGCAGCTGTAGCTCCGATTAGACCTCTAGCCTGGGAACCTCCATGTGCTGCAGGTGCGGCCCTAGAAAAGACAAAAAAAAAGTAAATAAATAAATAAGTAAATAAAATTTTTGAAAAGAAAATGTGTGGTATCTTTTTGACTTTGATTATGATAAAGGGTTCTTGCTTTTGTTTGTTGTATTAAGTTTTACTGGCATATAGTTGACTTACAGTGACATATTAATTTCAGGGGTACAGGAAGGAAGGTGATTCAGTTATGCATATTCGTTCTTTTTCCCATATAAATGATTACAAACTCTTCAGTAGGTTTCCCTGTGCCACACAGTAGACTCCTGTTAGTTACCTGTTTTATGCAGTAGTGCGTGTATGTCATTCCCATTCTCCCAATTCCTCCCTCCCTTCCCTGCCCTCCTGGTTTCGCCTGTGGTAGCCACAAGATAGGTTTGGAAATCCATGAGTTTGTTTCTGTTTTGTAAGTTCTTTTGTATCATTTTTATTAGATTCCACGTGTGAGAGATCTCATATAATATTCACCTTTCCCTGACTCACTTCACTTAGCATGAGCATCTCTAGTTCCATCCATGTTGCTGCAAAGGGCATGATTTCATTCTTTTTGTGGCTGAGTCATATTCCCGTGCATATATGTGCCACATCCTCTTTACCCACTCCTCTGCTAATGGACATTTAGGTTGCTTAGGATAAAGTTTTTTTTTTTTTTTTTTTTAAAAAAACAAGACCCAGAAATGCTCACTATGAATTAAAGGAATGATAAATTTAGTTACTTTAACAGTAATTTCTATTCATGAAAAAGCGTTATAAAACTGGGAAAAACCCCACAAACTGAGAAGATTCTTGCGACACATATAATAAAGTATGATTATCAGAATATATTAAAACTTTACTTTTTATAAAACAGAAAAAGATAAAAATTGGTCCGAAGACACCAATGGACCTTTTCGTGGACGGGGCACACAAATGGCCAGTGACGACCGAAGACCTGTTCCATCTCACTGGTGAGAAGATTGCCAGCATTAAGGAAGCTGGTGTCCTGCAGGGGAGAGAGGACTTGAGCCGCGAGCTTGTTCTCGTTGCTGGTCGGAACATCCTCTGGGACAGTGACTTTCGAAGAAAAGAGTCGTGTTTTCGCGTACGTTCAACCTCTGCAGATGTGGCGATCGGAAGCCATCCTATCCTAGGAGAACTGCTTTGACAGGTGCGCCAGGAGACCTGCAGTAACGGTTACAGCAGCAGCACGATGCATAAGGTGGAAACACCAGAGGCAATCCGAGTTCCCACTGACCAAAGGATAGACTGCAGGTTGACCTCGAGCAAGAAAATTCATACTTCGCGGGACGGTCTCGTGCGTGAGGGCCGCCCCGCAGTGTCACGTGTGGGCTCAGCTGAGCCGCGGAGCCGGAGCCGAGCCCCTCCCGTAAGAGCTGAGAACGTGAGCGGGCTCGCACACGGTCGGCAGCCTCTCCCTGGCTCTTTTACAGACTTTGTGTAAAAAGTTCACTCACCAAGGCACCGCCTCTGAAAGGCACTTGAGACCCCAGTCGGTGGAGAAAGCGCGTTTCCTGGGTTCAATGCGCCAGAGGACTTGGCACTTCTGGCTGGCCGCCCTGCTGTGTTGCTGGCGAGCTCAGAAGTACTTCTTACTTGAATCCAATTACCAAGGAACCCAACTGACTTGTTAAAAGCGAGTCGTCTCAAAGGAAAGGTGGCACAGAAACACGGAACACAGACTAAATGGTTCGCGTGATGATATTTTTTGGCTCAACGATGAATGAATTCTATTTCTCACTGAGGCGCATCTCAAGGATTAGCAAAGGAGGCAGAATCATATATTAATGGTCAAGAGCTCACAAGCACCGTAGTTAATAGCCAAAATGATCCAGAACCTTCCAGGGAATAAAGAGAAAAGAAAATTCACAAGCCCTGTAGTTAATAGCCAAAATGATCCAGAACCTTCCAGGGAATAAAGAGAAAAGAAAAACAAAACCATGAAAATTGAAGCATGAGAATGTGTGGTTCAGATTATCTGAATCTTTTTTTTTTTCAAATGACTTGCATTTATGTATATACAGAGGATTTGAATACTATTTTTTATTATTCTTTAAACTTTTATAAGTTTTTTATTTTTTTGACTGCTCCTGGAGCAGGCACATGTTTGCGGGCCAGGGATTGAACCCAAGTCCCTGCAGTGACAACACTGAATCCTTAACCACTCGGTCATTAGGGAACTCCGTCAGATTATCTGAATCTTGTTCAGTGGGTCTTGGTTGAATTTGTCTGCTTCTTGCAGACGTCCACCTGACCTGAAAGTCTTTGATGGAAGCTCTTTCTTCCAACGAATACCTGCTTTTAGAGAATTCTAATCAATGTTCAGCTTGAAGGTCTCAACACAGGAAAAATTTTCAAGGATTAGAAAATGTCGTGTCTTTTTTTTTTTTTTTTTTTTTTGAAGGTGGCAGGGAGATTGGGGAAGGGCCAGGATCAAACCCTTGAGATTTTGCTGCTGTGCTACTTAACAGTATCTTATAAGGCTGTGTCCATCCGGTCTTGAGGCCACGTTTTTCAGATGTCTCTTAAAAAATTCCATATTCCAAATGCTAGATCATGCAAGGGTGGTTTGGAAGGATATTAAGGAAAGAGTCCTCAAGCCTGTAGATGATGAGGCTGGATTCATCAAGGGAGTCCTTTGCAGGGTTTGTCCAAACCTGCTGGTCAGAGGTTACAATCTAGAATCAGAGATACAGTAGCAGTTGACCCTTGAATAATTAGTCCTGGTATAACGTACAGCTGCGCCTCTGCACAGTTTCTCTCCATCTGTGGAGTCCACCAGCAGTGGACCGGGTAGCCCTGCAGGATTGATTGTTGAAAAATATCCACCTGGAAGAGGACCCGTGCAGTTCAAACCTCCATTGTTCAAGGATCAGCTAGTCCTCAGCCCTGGGCGCTCCTTGTACTCACTCAGAGAAATCAGTAGCAGAAGGAAGGTGGGGAAATTCATATACACGTAGAAACTTTACAGCACAGTCCTAAATAGCCAGTGGGTCAAAGAAGACGTCACAAGGAAATTAGAAAATACTTTGAGATGAATGAGCATGAGGCACAG
The DNA here is from genome assembly GCF_016906955.1 of Phacochoerus africanus. Classification (NCBI taxonomy): domain Eukaryota; kingdom Metazoa; phylum Chordata; class Mammalia; order Artiodactyla; family Suidae; genus Phacochoerus; species Phacochoerus africanus. The sequence goes on along the minus strand of NC_062559.1, from coordinate 4,495,760 downwards.
TGTATCCAAACAAGGCTCTAAAGCGGTCCTTAGAAACGTACGGTTGTAAGTCCTTACGTTGAAAAAGAAGGGCGCTCTCACATCAATAACCTAACTTTAGGAGAAGAGCACACTAAGCCCAAGTGAGCAGCAGGAAGGAATGATAACAGTTAGAGCGGAAATTAATGAAGTAGAGAAGAGAAAAACAGAGAATCCGCAAAAGCAAAGTTGGCCTTCTGGAGATCAACAAAATTGACACAGCTAGATTAACTGAGAAAAAGAAAGAGAAGATTCAAAGTAATAAAAACAGGAATGATGAGGAGACGCTGCTTCCGTCCTTACAGGAATAAAAAGAATAAGAGGGAATAAATTGTATGCCAATAAGCTAGATAACTTAGGTGAAATGGAAAAAATTCTAGAAAGATGCCACCTGCCAAAACTGACTCAGAAGAATTTTTTTTTAAATCTGAAAAGACTTTAACAAAGAAAAAAGTTAAATTAGTCATTAAAATTTCCTACCTGAAAAAGTACAGTCTCCAAATTCTACCAAACATTATGAAACCAATGCTAATTCTTTACAAACTCTTCCAAAAGAACAGAAGAGGAGAAAACACTCCCCAGTTCATTTTAAGAGGCTGGTATTCCTCTGATATGAAAGCCAGATGTAGGCATTGTAAGAGCAGGAAACTACAGACCAATACCTGTAACTCCTAGAGACCTGTATCGCCTATCAGAGCTTCTCTGTAAGACTGCACCAGCCTTGGAGTCAGGCAAGGGCAGACTTAGCAGCCCCAGACCCATTCTCCTCCCTGCAAATTGCCTCTTCTAGATTCAAATAGAAAGTGTGGAGAACTGAGGGAAAACGGAGAAAAGAACAGACGAAAAACTAAAACAAAGACATGCTTCTGTCAAAAGCGTTTTCAAATTGGCATGTAATCAGAGGATTCCGAAAGAGGGCTTCTTACCCTGGGGGATGAAGTAAACTCGGCATTTGGGAACCGGACAAAGAGAGAGAGAGAGATCCTAGCTCGGACCCCTGCATGCAGCTCTAGGGTCCCGAGGATGCGCTGTCCCGAGGGGGTACTCTAGACCAGGGCAGCAAGAAGGTCTTGCCTGGATCTTTGCAGATTCGCCAGGGTCGTCGACTGTCAGTTTCCTAACAAGCACCATAACATGCATCAAACAAAACTAAATTTCTTAAACTTCCTGTGGTAAGGGAGAATGCCATCTGTTTGGTTTGTTTTGTTTTTTGGTTTTTGGTTTTTTTGCCATACCCATGGCATTCAGAAGTTGCTGGACCAGTGATTGAAGCCACACCACACAGCAGCCTGAGCCACTGCCAGCTCCCACTAGGCCACCAGGGACCTCCAGGAGAACATTATCTTGACAGACAGAGCCTTCGTACTATCTAGAAGACGGGATCTAGGCCTCTGTTTATGGGTTGCGGGCCTGGGCCGAGTGATTTAAGGAGGATCTGGCAAGGAGGGTACCTGGTACTGGACAGAGTCTATGATAGCTCTGGGTAGGTGGGCCCAGGAAGATGGATTTCTTGAAGTGAGTATTGATGAGCCAGCTGTTAGTTTTAGCAAATAAGCTGTCTAGTTGGTTCCGGATCTTAGCTATTTTTCAGTAAATAACTCATCTTGCCTCTGGAAGATAAGTCGCTTTTGCTTCCTCCAAGAACTGCTTCACGCAGAATGGGAAAGTCTGCTTATTTCCAGAATCGTTCAGATGGTCATCTTTCTCTGAGAAGGGTGACAGTGCTTTACAAATCAAACTGCGAGGAGATGAACCTACACCTTGTGGGAATAGACAAAGAACACCCAAATGGGGATGGACAGAGGCAATTTATTCCGAGCTTTTTTGCGGTAGGCGGGCGGCCCGCCATCATCATCTTCCTGCCTGAGACTCAAAGGAAAAGTTTTATAGTGAAAAAAAAAAAAAAAAAAAAGAGAGAGAAGGCTTCAGACATCCTCGCATTGGAGGTATCAGCCTAGGGAAGCTAAGTCAGACAGAGAAAGACAAATACTGTGTGATATCACTTGCCTGTGGAGTATCTCAAAAAGCTGAAACAGAGCGCAGAGGGATGGCGGGGTGGGCGACACTGGTCAAAAGCACAAAGTTCCAGCTGTAAGATGACCAAATAGAGAGGGGCTGTAAGCCTGGTGGTGACAGCTAATCCTGCAGTACACCTGAACGGGAGTAGCCAAGAGAGTAGCTCTTAAGTGTTCTCGCCACAAAAAGAAATGGTGATTATGCGTCGTGATGCAGGTGTTATAGCTCATGTGTGTTGGTCATCGCCGTGTAGCAGAGGAATGGAGGAAATCGTCACCCCGGCACGCCCTAAACACCCAGTGTCCTCCGTCACGTGTGTCACCAAAGCTGGGGACTTTTTTTTTTTTTTTAAGATAATGATTTAAAACTTTCACTGTCCTGAGTGGCCTCCCTTGTTTGTTTTTCTTTGGAGCCAGAGCTGATTATACGCTTAGGTTTTTTCAGACGGTGTGAAAGCCCAGCTTCTGTAGGTGAAGCAGTCGGAATGGCCAGCTTCCCTGGCTTTGTGTTAAGGGATTTGAATCCTCTTTGATTGTTCTGTATTTGACTTGGAATGTATCCCGTGATAAATTTTTTTTTAAATGCTTACATGGAAGGTTTTATTTTGAGTAGCGCTGCAGGTTATTATCATGTTATGACTGCAGAATTTGTTCTGTTCGAATAAAAAATTCACCTGGGCACTGGGGAAAAATGAAGAGCATGATAAATGTCATATAAAAATCTGTATTATCGGGCTTCTGTGTGAATACAAAGCAACTCGCTTTCATAGAAGAGCCTGTCCTTTCAAAATTTGCCACTGGAGATGCTAGGGGAACGTGGCAGTCACTTATTTATTTTATAGAATTTTAGCGCAGGGATTATGCATTTCTTAACACAGTGATGACAATTATAGGTAAGTTTAACACTAGATAATGCTGTTGAACAGAATGTATTAAACTTGAGACTGTCGCTTTATGCGGAGGTACTGATTGAGTTCCAATTCCAGACCCTAGGACTTCAGTCTCTGTGGTTTAGCAAAACGGAATTTCGTTTTTACAGAAGTGGTGTCCTCTCACCTTTACAACGCAAATCCTGATTATTTCTATAAAAGTGGGCAACTCAAGTTAACAGTAAATGTTTGACAACTATGCAGGTATTTTACAAAGCCCCTGTATAGTGGCAGGAATTTTCTCTGTGACGTCTGTACATCTTGCCATTAGAGAGACCTTTTCCAACGTATAAATAATTAGTGTAAACTAAGTTTCATCCCTCTGGTTCTTTTTTCAGTGAACACTTTGGGAGTGTCGCCTTAAAAATAAAAAACACACCGTGAGAGTTGAGAGTTAAGTTTTACTCGGGACAGAACGAGGACTAGAACCTGGGTGGCAGCATTCAGAGAGACCCGAGAAACTACTCCCAAAAACTGGGACCTCAGTGAGTCCGGACACCAGGTGAGTGATTCTAATTAAAAAACTCTGGGTTCAAGTCCCAGTCCGGGTTCTGGCTAGGTTCTCATCACAGAGGTGTTTTGGTTTCAGAAACAACCTAAATTTCCATTAACAGATAAATGGATTTGCAAAGTGATGTATATACACAATGGAATATTATTCAGCCTTCAAAAAGGAGGAAATCCTACAGCATGTGACAACATAGATGATCCGGTCACAGAAGGGCAAATACTGTATGATTCTACTGTGGCCGAATATTCCACTCTGTCCACTGGTGCTGAATAGGAAGATGGAGACAGAGTTTTGGGAAAAAATAGCTTTATTGCTTTGCCATTCAAAGGAGACCCCAGCAGGCTCATATCCTAAAGACCGTGCCCTCCCTTGGGAGAGATTAGGAAGATTAGGAAGTGGTTTTATAGTTCGGAGTAGGAAATAGGGCCACATATAAGGATCAGGGCAGGTGCAAGCTTTTATTCTTCATCAAAGCTGGTGCTTAGTGGCCCCAGGACGGGTCCTGGTGGCCCTCCTCTCTGGTTTTCACTTGTTGGGGGTTTAGTTCTGCAGAAGAGCTAAAAGATATTGTTATGTATATTCCTGGAGGAGGAGCCAGGACTCCACCCCAAGGCTGCACTGTTGTTTCTTGACGGTTCCTCCCTTGTCTCTGCATCCCCTCCCTTCCTCGATTAGCTCCTGTTCGAACCTGCCCTCAGGGAAGCTCATGGAGGCTGAAGCTAATTCCCTAAAAACAAGACGTGAGGGACGTAGAAAGGCTTGTGCCCAGGAGCCCCCCAGGGGCCCGCTCAGTTTCACCACTTCTATGACTTCTCCGAAGTAGTCAAACTCATCGAAGCAAAGAAGACAGTGGTGGTTGCCAGGAGGCTGAGGAAAGGGGGAAGCAGGGTATTATTGCTGATCAGTGGGCATGAGGTGTCAGTTGCACAAGGCGAATGAGTCCTAAAGATCTGCTTACAGGCAGCCCCTCACCTGTAAGTAACGCTGCTGCATCACGCACTTAAAAACCTCTTCGTGGGTTGCTCTTACATGAAGCTTTGTGAGCCAACATTTTTAAAAAGGGTTGTGTCCTTTTTAAGAAATGGTGCTCTATAACGTTCCAGAAATTTTTTTTAAATGTCAGATTTGATATGAATTTCTGACATCCAAAAGGAACACCGCAAATTCAAGAGGGAAGGACGTTGAGAATGAAAAATACAATTTTCTAGTCCTAAGACAAGGCAACTAAAAATATATATATGCACAACCCCAAATTTGAGAGTTAAGTTTATTTGGGGCAAGATGAGGACTTAAAGCCCACAAGGCAGCATCCCAAGTAACCCTGAGAACACTGCTCTGAGGAGACAGGGGAGCCAGGCTAGCTAGGAGGTTGCAGCAACGGACAGGGAGTCGGGACAAAAGATTACTGCTGGTAACAGAACACCAGATACCCCAAGGCAAGGAATTCTGTGCTTTTCTATGCGCCGGGAAGATGCAAGGTCTGAGCTCCCCGACACCCTTCCTTTGATGAGCTCCTCAGTTCCCTGGGCCAGTAGCTGGTGCTTTCTCGTCCTGAGGGCGCACCTTCAGGACTGGCTGCCGGCTGCGGGCTGCTCGATGGCAGGCGTTCCTGGCTTCCTTCCCCGAGTTCCCGAGGGGCTCATCGCCACCCTTGGAGGTGGCTGCCGTCGTGGAGGACCGTGACATCCTGTGTTTCCTGACGCGGCAGGCCGTGTTTTATTTCTCAGACAGGATAATTCTTGGAGACGGTTGCCCTGTGAAACGCTTCGAAGCTGGTCCAAAACCATATCAAATTTTAGCGCTAAAGTGAGTGTTACAGCCTAGCGCTCTGTAGCTTTGTAGATTGGGGAAGCCCATCTCGGATGCAGTGGTGGTCGCGTGGCGTTGAAGCCTCCATTAGAAGGACAGGCAAGGGGATCCGCTGTCCAGCACAGGGAGCTCGACCTCGCCGCCTGTGACGGAACACGGTGGACGAGGATGTGAGAAACAGAGTGTGTACGTATACAGGTGTCTGACGGGGGGACCGTGCTGTGCAGTAGAAATTGACAGACCGCTGTAGACCAACTGTAATGGGAAAAAAATAAAAATCATTAATAAAAAAAAAAAAGGATAGTGCCGAGTGGTGGGGTGGCGTTCCAGTGTGGTGGGGAGAGCAGAGGCCAGACAGCAGACAAACTGGCTTTAAATCCCGGCTCCTCCGCTGGCAGCTGTGGGATCCCAGGCGAGTTGCCTAACTTCTTGGGCCACAGGCTCCTCATTTGCTAAGCGAAGGTAATGCCACCGGCTGGATCAGGTGTGAGGATGAGCAATAATGACTGCAAAGCCCCTGGCACCATGTCTGACCCTGGGAGGGGCTCGGTAAGCCGAGTTAGTGGAGTGAACAACTCACCACCGAGAGAGAGCCGCGAGACTCCCAAATAAACACAGACAGTAAGTTAACATGTATACAGGAATCAACGAGTAAAAGAGAAGTTTAAAGAATAATTACACCTAGAGACCTAAGCAGAAGAAAGTGCACTGAAATGAGCATTTCTTCTATGGCCACAAAGTAAGAATTATTGATTTAAGGAGTTCCCACTGTGGCTCAGTGGGTTAAGAACCTGGCATAGTCGCTGGGAGGATGCAGGTTTGATTCCTGACCTCCCTCCGTGGGTTACGGATCCCGTGTTGCTGTGAGCCGTGGTGTAGGCCGGCGGCTACAGCTGCGATTTGACCCTCGTCTGGGAACTTCTGTGTGCTGCGGGTGCGGCCATAAAAAGAAAAGCAAAAAGAATTACTGATGGCAAAATAATAAAAAGTATAGTATGATGTCATCAAGAGAGTAAAAAAAGTCCCATCAAATACTAAAATCAAGAACAACTATGAGTCTTTACATAAATCAATTGAAAATCCAAGTTGAAAAGTAGCAATGAAGAAAGAGAGGTAAAAATAAACCAAATACTGGACTTGAAATGAGTTTCCACTCAAGGGTTTAAATGTCAGCCTCTTGGCTGAGAAAGAATGGGAACATGGGATGAAATACCTTTCACACAATTATTCGCTTCTGTTTGCCTCTCCTTCCCAAATGTCATGGGGTCTTATCAAGGGCAGTGGTGTTAATTACTGTCTTACGGTATACGATGCTGTTCTTCCATGGTAGCAGTGAACCGCTCATGTATTTAAGCTATTTGGTCAACCCAGTTATTCTACACTTAATCCTAATTTTTGGAGTTCCTGTCGTGGCGCAGTGGTTAACGAATCCGCCTAGGAACCATGAGGTTGTGGGTTCAATCCCTGCCCTTGCTCAGTGGGTTAAGGATCTGGCGTTGCCGTGAGCTGTGGTGTAGGTCGCGGACGCGGCTTGGATCTGGCTTTGCTGTGGTTGTGGTGTAGGTCTGATTCCACCCCTAGTCTGGGAATTTTCATATGCTGTGGGTGCAGCAGAAAGAAAGAAAGAAGGAAGGAAGGAGGGAAGGAAGGAAGAAGAAAAAGAAGAAAGAAAAGAAAAGAGAGAAAATGCAAGAGGAGTTTCTGGTGAGATCCTGGTCAGTGGGTCAGAGCTTGGAGAGAATTTCAGAAAGGCGGGAAGGGCCAATGCTGACAGATCAGCAAAGCTCAGCTGAGGAGAAATGACAGACAAGGAGGAAGCCCGTCGCCCCCGGGGCCCCCGGCAACGAGCCCAGGAAGGAATCCACGGGTGTGCACGGGTGAGTGGCA